>NC_091993.1:107446936-107797531 GCF_044704955.1 Pristiophorus japonicus
TTCGACCTGGACAGAGCAGTAGTCGAGAAATAATAGGAACACGTAACAAAGGTGATACAATAATCGCAGGGGACTTTAATCTTCATATAGACTGGGCAAATAAAATAGGCAAGTCTGGAGGACGAGTTCAAGGAATACATTTGTGACAGTTTCTCAGAATAAGACGTTGTGGAACCAATCAGGGAGCAGGCTATTTTAGATCTTGTATTGTGTAAAGAAACAGAGTTAATTAGTAATCTCAGTGAAGGATCCAAGGGGGAAGAGTGATCATATGTTGAATTTCACACTGGGTTTCAGTGTGACACTTAAATCCAAAACTTTAGTCTTATACATAAATTAAGCCAATTAAATGAAGGTACGAGGAGCGAGTTAGCCAAGGAGATTGGGAAATATTAAAAAGGCATTACAGTAGATAAGCACTGAAAACAAAAATGTTCCAAAATTCTAAACGAATATACATTCCATGGAGAAATAGAAACTCCACAGGAAAAGTGATCCATCCGTGGTTAACTTAAGAAGTTAAGGATAGTATTTGATTAAAAGAGGTTTGCATTGACGAATAGTTGTAAGGCTGAAGATTGGGAGAACTTTAGAAACCAGCAGAGGATGACCAAAAAATTGATTTTTTTTTTTAAAAAAAGGGAGAAAATGGAATGAAAGTAAACTAGCAAATTTAAAAACAAAAATTGCAAGAGCTTCTACAAATATGTAAAAAGGAAAGAGTAGCAAAAGTAAGCATTGGACCCTGAGACGGGAGAAATGATAAATGGGGATTGTGGAAATGTCAGAATTTAAACAAATATTTTGTACCCGTCTTTACAGTGGAAAACACAACAAAGCATATCAAAAATAGCAGGGATCCAAGGAGCTGATGACAGTGAGGAACTTAAAATAATATAAGTAGAGAAGAAGTACTTGAGAAACTAATGGGACTAAAAACCAACAAATCTCCTGGACCGGATAGCCTTCATCCTAGGGTTTTAAAGGAGGTGGCTATTGGCTGTGATCTTCCAAAACTCCCTAGATTCTAGACGGCCTCATTCAAGAAAGGAAAATTTATTAGTGTTGTTTGAGGATGTAATTAGCAGGGTAAATAAAGGGGAATCAGTGGATGTAGTACACTTTTGATTTTCAAAAGACATTAAGGTATCACATAAAATGTTGTTCAGCGAGATAAGGGCTCATGGGGTGCAGGGTAATAGATGAACAGGGATAAAGAATTGGTTAACGGAGAAAAAACAGAGTAAGAATAAACAGGTCATTTTCAGATTAGCAGGTTGTAACTAGTGGGGTGCCACAAGGATCAGCACTGTGGCCTCAGATATTTATAATCTATATTAATGACTTCGATGAAGGGACCGAGTGTAATGTATCCAAGTTTGCTGACCAAAGAAAGCTAGGTGTGGAGGGCACACAGAAAAAAAGAGACTCGCATTTATATAGTGTCTTTAACGTCCAGTCACTCTTATATTGTGGGAAACACGGCAGGCAATTAGCACACAGCAACTCAAACAGCAATGTGATAATGACCAGATAATCTGCATTTGTTATGTTGATTGAGGGATAAATATTGGCCAGGACACCGGGGATAACTCCACTGATCTTCTTTGAAATAGTACCATGGGATCTTTTACATCCACCTGAGCGCGCAGACAGGGCCTCGGTTTCACGTCTCATCCAAAGAGACGGCAGCTCCGACAGCACAGCACTCCCTCAGCACAGCAATGTCAGCCTACATTTATGTGCTCAAGTCCCTGGAGTGGGATTTGAATTCTCAACCTTCTGATTTGGAGGCGATTGTACTGCCCACTGAGCCACACTGTTGTGTTGTCCCATTGAAACATACAAGATTCTGAGGGATATTGACAGAGTAGATACTGAGAGGTTGTTTCCCCTGGCTGGAAAATCTAGAATAGGAGGCATAGTCTCAGGATAAGAGGTTGGCCATTTAAGACTGAGATAAGGAGGAATTTCTTCACTCAGAGGGTTGTGAATCTTGAGTGAAATGTGATCTCATCCACTTAAATAACAGGGTACTTTCTAAATGCTGAAAAGCTAGAAGCAGCGGAGGTCCAGAGAGATTTGGGGGGCCGTGTAAATAGATTAAAATGTCCTGAATAGGTACAGAAAATAATCAAAAGACTGATGGAATGTGTTGTATATGAATAAAGAGTCTAACTGGATACTGTGAGCTCAAAGTAAAGTGTGGCCTTAGTCTTTTATTGCAGTTCTCCAGAGTGCCCTCCAGTCTGTGAGGCCTCCTTAAGTATCTGCGCTCCCAAGGGATTGTGGGATCCCTTGGGACTCCAGGGAGTAAGCCCTCTGGTGGCTACACAAGGAATACACAGGTTTACATATATAACATGCTGGCCTTTTTATCTGCTGGACTAGAGTACAAGGGGGTAGAAGTTTACGCTGCAGCTGAACAGGGCCCTGGTTAGACCACACCTGGAGCACTGTGAGCAGTTCTGGGCACCACACCTTGGGGAGGAGGTACTGGCCTTGGAGGGAGTGCAGTGCAGGTTTACCAGAATAATACCCGGACTCCAAGGGTAAAGTTACGAGGCGCGATTACACAAATTAGGGTTGTGTCCCTGGAATTTTGACAGTTAGGGGGTACTGAAGGAATGATCAGCCATGATCTTATTGAATGGCAGTGCAGGCTCGAAGGGCCGAATGGCCTACTCCTGCACCTATTTTCTATGTTTCTGTGTAACCCAAAAGGGCTGTGGTGCTCAGTCGTTGAGTATATTCAAGGCTGAAATGGATAGATTTTGGATTCAAGGGGAATCAAGAGAGAACAGGTGAGAAAGTGGAGTTGAAGTTGAAGATCAGCCATGATCTTATTGAACAGCAGAGCAGACTCGAGGAACCAAATGGCCTACTTCTGCTCCTAATCGTTATGTTCCTGTCTGTGTCCTGCTGCTCAAAAAGGCATCCACAACATACCAGTCTGCAATACTGGCACCACAAAACACTACCTTTCCTGGCATGCAATCTATCACATAAGAACATAAGAAATAGGAGGAGTAGGCCATACGGCCCCTCGAGCCTGTTCGCCATTCAATATCATGGCTGATCTGATCATGGACTCAGCTCCACTTCCCTGCCTGCTCCCCATAATCCCTTATCCCCGTATCGTTGAAGAAACTGTCTATTTTTGTCTTAAATGTATTCAATGTCCCAGCTTCCACATCTCGGACGCAGCGAATTCCACAGATTTACAACCCTCAGAAAAAATTCCTCCTCCTCATCATCTCTGAATAAGGGGCCGCTCATTTAAAACTAAGATTATGCCCCCTAGTTCTAGTCTCCCCTATCAGTGGAAACATCCTCTGCATCCACCTTGTTAAGCCCTCTCAAAATCTTATACATTTTGATACAATCACTTCACATTCTTCTGAATTCCAGTGAGTAGAGGCCCAACCTCCTCAACCTTTCCTCATAAAAGTCAACACCCTCATCTCTGGAATCAACCTAGTGAACCTTCTCTGAACTGCCTCCATAGCAAGTATATCCTTTCATAAATATGGAAACCAAAACTACACGCGGTATTCCAGGTGTGGCCTCACCAATACCCTGTATAACTGTAGCAGGACTTCCCTGCTTTTATACTCCATCCCCTTTGCAATAAAGGCCAAGATTCCATTGGCCTTCCTGATCATTTGCTGTACCTGCATACTAATTTTGTGTTTCATGCACAAGTACCCCCAGGTCCCGCTGAACTACAGCACTTTGCAATTTTTCTCCATTTAAATAATAACTTGCTCTTTGATTTTTTTCTGCCAAAATGCATGACCTCACACTTACCAACATTATACTCCATCTGCTAAATTTTTGCCCACTCACTTAGCCTGTGTCTGTCTTTTTGCAGATTTTGTGCGTCCTCCTCACACATTGCTTTTCCTCCCATCTTTGTATAGTCAGCAAACTTGGCTATGTTATGCTCGGTCCCTTCTTCCAAGTGTCGTTCATATAGATTGTAAATAGTTGGGGTCCCAGCACTGATTCCTGTGGCGCCCCACGAGTTACTGATTGCCAACTCGAGAATTAACCATTTATCCTGACTCTGTTTTCTGTTAGTTAGCCAATCCTCTATCTATGCTAATATATTACCCCCGACCCAAGGAACTTTCATCTTGTGCAGTAACCTTTTATGTGGCACCTTGTCAAATGCCTTCTGGAAGTCCAAATCCACCCTGTTCATCACATCCTCAAAGAATTCCAGCAATTTGTCAAACATGACTTCTCCTTCATAAATCCATGATGACTCTGCCTGACCAAATTATGCTTTTCCAAATGTCCTGCTGCTGCTTCTTTAATAATGGACACCAACATTTTCCCAATCACAGATGTTAGGCTAACTGGTCTATAGTTTTCTGCTTTTTGCCCTTTTTAAAAAAAAAATAGGGGCAGTACATTTGCAGTTTTCCAATCTGCTGGGCCTCCCCCGATTCCAGGTAATTTTGGTAAATTACAACCAATGCATCCACTATCGCTGCTGCTACTTTTTTTTTAAGACCCTAGGATGCAAGCCATCAGGTCACATCCCATTGAAAAGGACACAAGAGCAAAGAAAGACAAGAAAATAACACTTGAGGGAGAGAGAAATAAAAATAAAAGGGACCACAAAAGCAAAAGTCAGAAGAGAGGTGAAATAAGTTACAATAAAGATACAGTAAGAGAATGTAGAGTACCCCATAGAAAATCCCCCACAGAACTGTAATAATGATACTGCACCAAAAAGAGTCAAACTCCTGAACATAGAACCTTTACTTACTTTCACATGTTGGGACCTGGCCATCCCACCCATCAGCTTTACACAACCGGTAGGATCGACCAACTAAGTGGTACCTAAAAAGAAAAAAGTCAAAACATCACACATCACACAGCAAGTTTAAAGTTAAATGGGAATGGTACTGCAAAGTGATCAGAGAAGAGGTTTAAGAATTATAATGCATAAATATCTGAAATAATCAATGCAGTATTTTGATACAGTAAAGAGCATAAAAGATACTGGGCTATATTACCAGGTGGACAGATTAAAAATCAGAAGGTTGCATTATTGCTGTACAAGGTACTGGTCAAAGCATGGTGTATAAATTTTGTCAGACTCAAAGGAAGGATATTGGTGCCACTTGGACATGGAGCTGGCTCAGTATCAATAGAGCATTTGGTGAACTTATGATGAATCCTATGATTGATTAGAAATTAAATGTCTTCTCTTCATAACCATTTTAAGGGAGCCAGGTGACAGGCCACTCAACTCAGCTGTCAGTAGATGGAAGTTCACAGCACAAACTACCCATAATTTAACACTAATTAGACAACCAACTTACTTGTGGTAATAAACCCACAAAACTGCCAATAGTTCGGCATTGAATTTGAAGCCCAACTCAGAGGCAAGGTGGACAGTGGTCATCAGAAATGCAGAGATCACTTTCTTTAGTTGGGATTAAGGTATATTACTGTACCAGACTGGAGGTACTGAAACCGCCTTAATCACAAAATGAAAAACACGAGCTGTAAACTGCGACATGTGTTCACACGTGCCCAAAGAGACCCTACAAGTTCTGGGTTTCGGCGCGCAAAGCGCTTGAGTCGAAACCCAGCACTTACAAACTGTCAAAATGTCTTGACCGATCCAATGCATATGAAGGTAATGGGCCTTCGCAGGTAGAGATTTGGGCTATTTGCCCAACTCTTGCCAACATAAACCTGCTTTTACCAGCATAAGAGTTTTAAAAGATAGAAAAATTAAATTTTATCACTAATTTTTCTATTAAAAACCCAGTCCATTATGGCAAGTTTATTCTTAACCCTATTAAAACATTTTCAAAAAAATAATTTTGTTCCTAACATTTAATTTCTATTTCAATTAATTTGAAATATATGTGAGTTTTTTTTTAAAGTTGTGGTGTTTGTGTTTTGGGGGGTATTCTCATTGATTGTATGAGCTCCCATTACTAACAGAACTCACTATTATCAATGAGAATGTTACATTGTGAATGGTGGTCCAGGCCCATGTGATCTCAGGCTACATTCCTGGGATGCCTGGGCTTCTGCGCTGAGCTGTGCATCTAGGCCTTGGACCGGAAGTGTTCGTTCCTCCGGGAACGCCAGGAAATTTCATAAATTTTTCGGTCGGAGGTATCTGCCCACGGGAAGTCCCCGACCGCAATTTGTGGCCCAATCTTTCACTAGAATCATCTGACCCTCATTCAGGAATCTGTGGATCTAATACTCACCCCAAGTTACAATAAAAAAATAACGTGTTTCAAAAGCAGAACAAGTGGTCACCTTCTTGGGCTGATGTTAAGGTGCATTGTTATAGCAGCATGGAAATACTGTAACTGCACCTTAATTAAATTAAAGGACCATTCGTCACCAAAAGCAAACAAACTTCTTTCAGCCATTTGTGTACTGAATACTCACCCTGGATTACAAACAAAGATAGCTTTATTTCCAAAAGTAGTAGCAGCTGCCTCATAATACCCATTTAGAAGCTCCCCTGGATTCCCGCAGTTATTTGCTACGAAGAAAAAAATGGGAAAAGGTAAAGATGTTACAAATCTCCAATCGGCCTTTCCAACACAATCCACAGAAATGTAACATAATAAACTGGCACACAATTTTCCAGAATATCTGGTTGCCCCAATTATAAAGTTTATTTTCAAAGTTTTAAGCTCACTCCTGAGGGTAAAACATCTCACAATGGCAGGGCTCTGTTTTAGAGTGCATTTCACGACCACCGGATTTCTCAAAGCACTTTACAGCCAAAGTACTTTGAGTGTAGTCACTGTTGCAATGTGAGAAATGTGGTAGCCAATTTGCGCACAGCAAGCTCCCAAAAATAACAATGCGACAAAATGATCAGATAATCCGTTTTGTTACCTCGATTGAGGAATAAATATTGGCCAGAACACCAGGAATAATGCCCCTGCTCTTCTCCGCCTCTGCTCTTTACGTCCACCTGAAAGAGCAGACGTCGGGTTAACGTCTCAACCTCCAACAGTGCAGCATTCCCTCAGTACTGCACTGGAAAGTCAGTTGGTGCTCAAGACCCTGGAGTGGTACTTGAACCCACAACCTTCTGACTCAAGAGGGGAGTGTAGGTCTAGGGATATTTTTTAGCAGCTATCATAACTGGAGGGGCCCAGCTCTGGTGTAATACAAGTTATGGATTTAATTTCTTTAAAACCATTCTCTGGTATGTTTTCACTAATAAGTATAGCTGGAAGACAAGCAAATTTTCAGTAACCTTTCCAACAGATTTGGGGAGAACTGGGTACATAAGAACATAAGAATTAGGAACAGGAGTAGGCCATCTAACCCCTCGAGCCTGCTCCGCCATTCAATAAGATCATGGCTGATCTGGTCGTGGACTCAGCTCCACTTACCCGCCCTCTCCCCGTAACCCTTAATTCCCTTATTGGTTAAAAATCTATCTATCTTTGACTTGAAAACATTCAATGAGCCAGACTCAACTGCTTCCTTGGGCAGAGAATTCCACAGATTCACAACCCTCTGGGAGAAGAAATTCTCTCTCAACTCGGTTTTAAATTGGCTCCTCCGTATTTTGAGGCTGTGCCCCCTAGTTCTAGTCTCCCCTACCAATGGAAACAACCTCTCTGCCTCTATCTTGTCTATCCCTTTAATGATTTTAAATGTTTCTATAAGATCACCCCTCATCCTTCTGAACTCCAAGGAGTAAAGACCCAGTCTACTCAATCTATCATCATAAGGTAACCCCCTCATTTCTGGAATCAGCCTAGAGAATTGTCTCTGTACCCCTTCCAAAGCTAGTATATCCTTCCTTAAGTAAGGTGACCAAAACTGCACGCAGTACTGCAGGTGCGGCCTTACCAATACTTTATACAGTTGCAGCAAGACCTCCCTGCTTTTGTACTCCATCCCTCTCGCAATGAAGGCCAACATTCCATTCGCCTTCCTGATTACCTGCTGCACCTGCAAACTAACCTTCATGCACAAGGACCCTCAGGTCCCTCTACACCACAGCATGTTGTAATTTCTCCCCATTCAAATAATATTCCCTTTTATTGTTTCCCCCCCCCCCCCCCCCCCCCCCAAGGTGGATGACCTCACACTTTCCGACATTGTATTCCATCTGCCAAACCTTAGCCCATTCGCTTAACCTATCCAAATCTCCTTGCAGCCTCTCAGTCCTCTACACAACCCGCTTTCCCACTTATTTTAGTGTCATCTACAAATTTTGTTACACTACACTCTGTCCACTCTTCTAGGTCATCTATGTATATTGTAAACAGTTGTGGTCCCAGCACTGATCCCTGTGGCACACCACTAACCACTGATTTCCAACCCGAAAAGGACCCATTTTTTCCCGACTCTCTGCTTTCTGTTCGCCAGCCAATTCTCTATCCATGCTAATACATTTCCTCTGACTCCGCGTACCTTTATCTTCTGCAGTAACCTTTTGTGTGGCACCTTATCAAATGCCTTTTGGAAATCTAAATACACAACATCCAGCGGTACACCTCTATCCACCATGCTCGTTATATCCTCAAAGAATTCCAGTAAGTTAGTTAAACATGATTTCCCTTTCATGAATCCATGCTGCATCTGCTTGATTGCACTATTCCTATCCAGATGTCCCGCTATTTCTTCCTTAATGATAGTTTCAAGCATTTTCCCCATTACAGATGCTAAACTAACCGGCCTATAGTTACTTGCCTTTTGCCTGCCCCCTTTTTTAAACAGAGGCGTTACATTAGCTGCTTTCCAATCCGCTGGTACCTCCCCAGAGTCCAGAGAATTTTGGTAGATTATAACGAATGCATCTGCTATAACTTCCGCCATCTCTTAATACTCTGGGATGCATTTCATCAGGACCAGGGGACTTGTCTACATTCAGTCCCATTAGCCTGTCTAGCACTACCTCCCTAGTGATAGTCTCAAGGTCCTCCCTTCCCACATTCCTGTGGCCTGCAACTTTTGGCATGGTTTTTATGTCTTCCACTGTGAAGACAGAAGCAAAATAATTGTTTAAGGTCTCAGCCATTTCCCATTATTAAATCCCCCTTTTCATCTTCTAAGGGACCAACATTTACTTTAGTCACTCTTTTCCGTTTTATATATCTGTAAAAGCTTTTACTATCTGTTTTTATGTTTTGCGCAAGTTTACCTTCGTAATCTATCTTCACTTTCTTTATTGCTTTTTTAGTCATTCTTTGCTGTTGCTTAAAATTTTCCCAATCCTCTAGTTTCCCACTAACCTTGGCCACCTTATACACATTGGTCTTTGATTTGATACTTTCCTTTATTTCCTTGGTTATCCACGGTTGGTTATCCCTTCTCTTGCCGCCCTTCTTTTTCACTGGAATATATTTTTGTTGCGCACTATGAAAGAGCTCCTTAAAAGTCCTCCACTGTTCCTCAATTGTGCCACCGTTTAGTTCTTGTTTCCAGTCTACTTTTGCCAACTCTGCCCTCATCCCACTGTAGTCCCCTTTATTTAAGCATAGTACGCTCGTTTCTGACAACTTCCTCATCCTCAATCTGTATTACAAATTCAACCATATTGTGATCACTCATTCCGAGGGGATCTTTTACGAGGAGATTGTTTATTTTTCCTGTCTCATTACACAGGACCAGATCCAAGATGGCTTGCTCCCTTGTAGGTTCTGTTACATACTGTTCTAAGAAACAATCCCGTATGCATTGTATGAATTCCTCCTCCAGGCTACCCCATACGATTTGATCAATCGATATGTAGGTTAAAATCCCCCATGACTACTGCCGTTCCTTTTTCACATGCCTCCATTATTCCCTTGATTATTGCCCGCCCCACCATGAAGTTATTATTTGGGGGCCTACAAACTATGCCGACCAGTGACTTTTTCCCCTTACTATCTCGAATCTCCACCCACAATGATTCAACATTTCGTTCATTGGAGCCAATATCATCCCTCACAACTGCCCTGATATCATCTTTTATTAACAGAGCTACCCCACCTCCTTTCCTTTCTTGCCTATCTTTCTGAATCGTCAGATACCCCTGTATGTTTAATTCCCAGTCTTGGCCACCTTGCAACCATGTTTCTGTAATGGCCACCAAATCATACCCATTTGTAATGATTTGTGCCGTCAACTCATTTACTTTATTTCGAATGCTGCGTGCATTTAGGTAGAGTGCTTTCATCCTAGTTTTTAAACCATGATATTTATTTTATACCTTGGGGTACATGCAAGAACAAACATTTGGACAAAGAATTGGAAAACTACTCATCCATAGAAACTTTTTCTGGAAAGAACAGAACAGGGAACCAACATGGGGAGGGGAGAAGAATAAATTGCTTACGTTCACATATGGCCTTTAATGGTGTCCATTCTGAATCTTGGCTACAGGTAACAAACATTGAACTTCCTTGCTTGAATGTGTAACCCGCATAACATTTGTACCGGAGCCTAGTACCCACAGGAAATGATTTGCCAGAAATAAATTCATCAGTTGGTGAACCATTTTCCAATTGTCGAGGAGGGCCACAGTCACCTTAAAAAAAAAAAATCATAGTTTCAACTTTCACTAACCACTCTTCCTTTTCAACCACATTCGAGACCAATTGGTACATTAAGTTCATACTTGGAAGATATCCCCCTTAATCTAAAATTTATTTTCCTTTCATCTAGCTCTTTTGGCATCTTCTTGTATTGCTTGCAATTCTTTGATTTGTTCGCCCATTTCAAATCCACTAACTTTTTGCTTTAGCTTGGCCTTTCCTAATCCTAGCAAGGATTCCTTCCTATAGAATCGTGATGGTCTAAATCTGACAGATGCAAAGATGAAATTAAACATGAAGCACGAATAGGGAGGTAGATCATATAAAGTACATGGTACCAAGTCACAAAAGATCCAATGGATACTACCGTCAGATGGGAGGTAATCGGCAGCACAGTGCCTGGAGTTAGACAGCAGCAGAGGATGAAACACAATGGTTAGTTTACTGGATGATTCCTAGGATCTCACAGCAATAAAGTGTGGGATCCCAAGACATAGCAGCAATGGATAGGATGCAAGGATGCAGCACTGCACAAGAGGTACCATTATATTTTAGCACTGGAGATGGAGTGCCCTGGAATCTTTATTGGGAAGGGTTTGCAAGCACAGACAAATGTGGGATTCTGACAATATTGATGGGACTAGGCCATGGTAGGATTGAGGACTGACCTAAAGAATGCAGCTTTTCCAGTTCCATCCCAGCCAGTTACTGGCCATTTGGCAGCTTGCCCACACCCTTGTTATAAAATTGCTGAGACCTGAATAGCCATGGGCAGTTACCCATGTTAAATGTTCTGGGGGGGGGGGGGGGGGGGGGGCAGCAGGAGTTGAGCAGACACAGCAGCTGGAAACACATTGTGGAATAACTGGGAGCAAATCCTGAATGGAACCTTACACATTTTATAATTTTTTTAAAATTAAAAAAGTGCGACAGGGAAGAACCAGGGAGCAGAATAATTTATAATTGCACATGCTGGAAATTTTATAGGAGTGGAGGCAATGAGGTCCAAGAGCAGATGCAGGAAGATGGTCCAAATGGCACCAAAATCAAACATCGAGAAAGAAGATTTAAAAATGAGAAGTTAAAGAGCAGGGAGGGAGGCCTGCAGAGAGATTAAATTAAAACAAAAAGTTTGAAGAAATAACTATGGTAGCGGTGCTGGAAAAGGTGTTCTACTGTTAGATGGAGACTGTTGTTCTACCTGTTGTACAATTGGACCTGCCACCATGACAACCTATATCTGTTCACAAGTGAAACCCTATCCAGGTGTCACCTAGAGGCAGGCAAACAATAATGCTTGCCTAATTGTGGACATCTGAACAGAAAACATGATTTGCTAATCACAACTACATATACAAATGATAATATTTATATAGTTAAATAGAAAAATTTACAGAGTTTTGGGGGCACGTGTGAATATTGAGATGCACATATAGTGCTCGCACATATGGGTCATATTATAAATAACAGTATGTGTCAAGCAGCAGTCAGTCAGTCATAAGCGGTCCCTCGAAACGAAGATCACGCTTCCACGCCAAAAAAGGACAAGTTCATAGGTGTTTCAATGAAGGACCCGAATAACATCCTGAAGGGTGGAAGATGCCCGTGCGTGGATTTTTTTTAAAAAAAACGTGTGGTGGCCGTTGCACACCAGCCACCTAATGCGCACACATCAGTGAGAGCTGGCCCGTGCTACACTTGGGCCCCTGATCACATCCCTCCAGTCTCTCGCTGCTCCTGCTATATCTGCCCACGCTCCAATCATTGACCTGGCATTTGATGACATCCCTCTTCGCTGCTGTTGTCCTCCTGCACCAGCTTGCGCTGCTCCCTGGTGTAGTATGCCTCCACTCCGCTTCTTTTATGGCCCCGACCTGCCGCTGGTGTTCTCACGCAGGTTGGGGCAGCGTGGAGTAGCAGAGCATACAAAAGTTCTAGAGACATATCATCCTAACACCTCAAATCATAACAGCAGTGAACTCACCACACACAGTACGCTCATGACAGCACTTGGGCTCAACAGCACTTCAGGGGAGAATGGTGGCATAAGATCTATGGATTCTACAGGATATTGCAAACTCACTGTGGTCAAAGTCACATAAATTGACTAATCTCAATATAAATTAGTCCAAAATTCCTCAGAAGTGAAAGTCAATAAACCTGAAACATGAGTGGTCTACAAGTGAGGCAAGGAGGTTTCTCTGCCAATATGCCTAGCAGATTACATCTATCTCATACGATCAGAAGGGATGACAGTGAGGATGCCAAATCAACAGACACACTGCTGGAAACAAAGTGATCAAAACTGTCAATATGCTGCAATCCTTACCTCCACAAGATCCTACAAATCCACTGGGAGGATAGATGCATCAACGTCAGTGTTCTCGATCAGGCCAACATCGAAGCACTGATCACACTCGACCAGCTCCGTTGGGCGGGTCACATCATCTGCATGCCCGACACGAGACTCCCAAAGCAAGCACTCTACTCAGAACTCCTACTCGGCAAGCGAGCCCCAGGTGGGCTGAGGAAATGTTTCAAGGACACCCTCAAAGCCTCCTTGATAAAGTGCAACATCCCCACCGGCACCTGGGAATCCCTGGCCCAAGACCACCCAAAGTGGAGGAAGAGCATCTGGGAGGGCGTTGAGCACCTCAAGTCTCATCGTCAAGAGACCAAGCGCAGACAGCGGAAGGAGCACGTGGCAAACAAGGCTCCCCACCCACCCTTTCCTTCAACCACTGTCTGTCCCACCGGTGACAGAGATTGTAATACCTGTATTAGATTGTAATACCTGTATTGGACTGTACAGTCACCCGAGAACTCACTTTTAGAGTGGAAGCAAGGAGTCGTCGATTTCAAAAGACTGCCAATGATGTTGCAGTGATCAAGATTACACATTACTGGAACAGATTCAAATCTGAAATTGCTGAAAATGGCAAAACAGCCTTACAAAAGAAATGCCAGACCAATTTGCAGTGTGCTTTAATATTTGAGATGAGCACCGCATACAGAATGGTCATATACACAAGAGATTAATACCACTCTAGGGGACGAGAAATGAAGTGCAAAATTCACTCAAACCAAATTCAAACCCACTGTCTTCTACCAAACACTGGCAAAGTGACTTAATGACTTCAAACAAAGGACATAGCAACATGCGATTTAAATAGTTTATATAAAAATGAGTTCAGTCATGTAATTGGCTTATTCAGTCAAATGGCAAGGCAAAGAGCAGTTAAAATTAAAATTCCACAAGTGCTACACAGAATCTGTTCCCTCTAATAACTAGCATCACACAACAAGTGAGATACCCTGTGTTAGTCAATGAGCAAGCTAGCAGTAACTGGAACCTCCGATCCAAAAGGCTCACATCACACGATAAATAACAAACTGCCTACCCTAGTGGTACCCGTACCTTAGTACCAAAACCCAGAACAATGTTACCATTGACTTTGTAGAAATAGTACTGAGACAGTTGGACTTTTTAAACTGATGTACTTTTTTTTTTATATTGCAGTCAATAAAGTGCTGATTAAAAATTGTTTTTCTTTCAGGAAGGAGCAGTATACAGTTTTGCAACTTGTATCCACGACTAAATACAGAAAGTCCCTTAGACTGCGATTCACGGCTACAAGTAGTCAAATAGCTCACCAATAACCAGCTCTGAAGTGGTCTCTTGACTTGTTACCCCGCTGACATTACTAACAACCCCTACATTGTGTGCATTGCAGGGCTGGTGTATCCGGTCGCCTGTCAGTTTAATTCTCTGGACCGCTCCCACTCTGACCTCCCTATCCTGGCCTCCTACATAGATATTGCCAACTCTCACGAATCTATCGGGGGTGACGCGATTTCCGAGTGAAACAAAGCTTCATGATTTCACAATGGAACTCCGAAATCTCGGGGGTTCTTGGGGAGTCGTGCCAAATGTCTGAGGACAGCAATTCACCGATTTGCGCATGACCAGCGTGGATCATAAACTAGGGCCAGAACAAGAGCTAATTAGAAAAATGAACCGTCTTGTCTATCCCATTTATGAATAGAAATATTTAAATGAGTGACTAAGTTCAGTTAAAGATTCCGTTTTTAATTTTTGCCATCTCTTTTTGCCATGCACCGCAATCCCTTGTTATTTCCTCCCCTCCACTTGCTTAAAACATGTTGCATCTCCATAACCTGTTCCAGCTGTGAGGATCATTGACCTGAAACGTTCACTCTGCTTCACTCTCCACAGATGCTGCCTGACCTGCTGAGTGCTTCCAGCATGTTCTGTTATTCCAGATCTCCAACATCCGCAGTATTTAGCCTTTGCTGTAAATCTGCCCCATCACTCGGCTAAAAACACGCCTGAAGCAGCAATAAAGAGCAGGAGCGCCGCTCACCCGTGCCCCGGGCCACCGCGGCCGTGCAGATGACCATTAGAGCCAGGATCAGTCTCTCCGCCATTTCCCAATTCTCTCGACCTTTAATATTCGGGGAGATGTTTTTTCCTTCTCCAGCGGGCCCAGAAATCTCAAAAAAAAAACTCTAGAATGTTCCCCTGCCGAGAAGCGTTGGACTTCAATTGAGGTTTATTCTCCTTCGGCAGAAGCCGTCCGCCTATTGCTCACCCAGCTATCGCCGGTCTAACCCTGTTCAGGAAGGAAATCCACGCCCGTCTTCTGGGCCATGACCGCATACAGCGCATGCGCAACTCTTCCGCAGCCAGGGCAGGGCAGGGCCGGTGACGCACCAGCGTGGGCTGCTAACCGCCATGCCTCGCGAATTGGCCCGAGCGCTGGTGCCGACGCATGCGGACTCCTTTCACTGTGCCATATTTACTGCAGGCACTTTGTAAAAAAAAGTTTGCTCAAGTTGTGAAGTGAACAATTTTTTTTTAATGACAGTCCTGAACGGACTTAACGGGGAAGCCCTAAATATAAACTTGAAATGATTAATGAAGACATTTTAGGAAAACACTTTTAATTTGTGCCAGGTTTTAAATTTATGACTTTTTGTCCAGGTGGAAACTGAAAAAGTTGTACAGAAGGAAAAGAAAGACTTGGATTGATACAGCGCCTTTCACAACCACCGGAGGTCTCAAAGCACTTTGCAGCCAATGAAGTACTTTTGTAGTGTAGTCACTGTTACAATATAGGAAATTAAAATTAATACAGCAATGAAAACAAAACGGGGAAGTAACTGTTCCAGCAGACCTACTGATTTTAAAAAAATTGTTCCTGGGATGTGGGCGTCACTGGCAAGGCCAGCATTTATTGCTCATCCCTAACTGCCCTTGAGAAGATGGTGGTAAGCCGCCTTCTTGAATCGCTGCAGTCATTGTGATGAAGTTTCTCCACAGCGCTATGAGGGAAGAAGTTTCAGGATTTTGAAGGAAGGACGATGAAGGAATGGCAACATAGTCAGGATGGTGTGTGACTGAGGATGGAAAGTGGTGGTTTTACCATGTACCTGTTGTCCTTGGCCTTCTACGTGGTAGAGGTCAGCGTTTGGGAGGTGCTGCTGAAGAAGATTTAGAGTTTGCGTTGCAACTCTGGTTGGAGGTGTGCGTGCCAGATTAATCACCTGATATTCTGTAATATATGATCACATGACTTCTACAAGCATTATTGCATTTACCTTATAAAGGTTGGGTCCCCTGTAGGTGTATATCTTTGCTCGTGGTTTTACTCAGCAACTGTTGTACCAGAAGATTGGAGCCACATGGGAATATGATGTTTTGGCGATAATGGAGACCTGTCTCAAAAAAGGGAAGGGAAGAAAGGAGATGGGATGGCAGTATCGATTAAGGAGAATATTACAATGCTGGAGCGAGGATGTCCTGGAAGGGGTCAAGGACAATCTATTTGGTTAGAGTTAAGAAACAACTGAGGTGCCATTACACTACTAGGTGTATCCTATATGCCACTAAGTGGTGGCAAAGATATATTGCAAATATGCAGGGAAATTACAGAGAGGTGCAAGACCTATAGAGTAGTGATAATGGGGGACTCCAATTATCTTAATATAGACTGGGATAGTAATAGTGTAAAGGACAGAGAGGGGGAAGAATTTCTGAAGTATGTTCAGGAGATCTTTCTTGATCAGTAGGTTTCCGGCCCAATGAGGAAGGAGGTATTGCTGGATCAGGTTCTGGGGAATAAGGTGGGTCAGGTGGATCAAGTTTCAGAAGGGGAACAGTTAGGGAACAGTGATCATAGTATCTTAAGGTTTAGGTTGGCAATGGAAAAGGACAGAGAGCAATCTAAAGTTAAACTACTTAATTGGAAGAGAGCCAATTTCAGTGGATTGAGAACGGACCAGGTCCGGGTAAATTGGAATCAAAGATTGGCAGGCAAAATTATAATTGAACAATAGGCTGCCTTGAAAGAGGAGATAGTTCAGGTACAGTCGAGGTACATTCCCACGAGGGGTAAAGGTAGGGCAACCAAAGCCAAAGCTCCCTGGATGATGAAAGAGATAGAGGGTAAAATGAAGCAGATAAAAGGGGTGTATGGCAGATGTTAGGTTGAGAATACAAGTGAGAACTAGGCTGAATACAGAAAGTTCAGAGGGGAAGTGAAAAAGTAAATAAGAGAGGCAAAGATGGAGTATGAGAATAGAATGGCAGACAGCATAAAAAGGAATCCAAAAGTCATCTATAGGCATATAAATAGTAAACGGGTAGTAAAAGGAAGAGTGGAGCTAAATAGAGGAGGTAGGTGAGATATTGGATGGGATAAAAATTGATAAAGAGGAGGTACTACAAAGGCTTTCTGTACTTAAAGTAGATAAGTCACCAGGAGCAGATGGGATGCAGCCTAGGATGCTGAGGGAAGTAAATTGCGGAGGTACTGGCCAAAATATTTTTGATATGGGGATAGTGCCAGAGGACTGGAAAATTGCAAATGTTACAACCTTGTTCAAAAAAAAGGTGTAAAGATACACCCAGCAACTACAGACCAGTCAACTTAACCTCAGTAGTGGGATTTGTTATGTATGGAGAAAGAGTCAGACTGAACACTGTGAGCTCAAAGTAACGTGTGACCTTAGTCTTATATTGCGGGTCTCCAGAGTGCCTCTCCAACCTGAGAGGCCTCTTTAAATACCTGTGCTCCCAAGGGATTATGGGATCCCTTGGGACGCCAGGGGATGAGCGCTCTGATGGCTGTACAGAATAAGTACAAGTTTACACATATAACAACACTCCCTCCCCAAAGTCAATAGTGTAACTATTTACAATGTGAGTCAATCTGGGGCCCTTCTTGCCCTGGTTGATCATCTCGGTGTGAAAGCTGAATCATTTGTTGAATCATTTGTTGGGGCCTCGCTGGGCTACTGTGCAGCTGGCCTTGCTGGGCTGCCTGGTGTGTTGGGTCCTGCTGGGCTACTGTGGATGATGGACTTTGCTTCGTCATCAACCGTAGTGCCAGTTGCCACTGGTGTGAATGTTGGGGGATCAAAAAAGGTAGGGTCCAAGGTGGCTTGCTCAGGATAGTCCGTAAATCTGAGTTTGATTTGGTCCAAGTGTTTCCGGTGAATGAGTCCATTTGAAAGTTTGACCCGAAACACCCTGCTCTCCTCTTTGGCCAAGACAGTGCCGGGAAGCCACTTGGGACCGTGTCCATAATTCAATACAAATACAGGATCATTGATTTCAATCTCGCGTGACACATTTGCGCTATCATGGTATGCACTTTGTTGAAGCCGCCCGGCTCTCTACCTGTTCATGTAGATCAGGGTGAACTAATGAGAGCCTTGTCTTAAGTGCTCTTTTCATGAGCAGTTCAGCAGATGGGATCCCAGTGAGCGAGTGAGGTCTCGTGCAGTAGTTAAGCAGGACCTGGGATAGGCGAGTCTGCAGTGAGCCTTCAGTTACCCTCTTCAAGCCTTGCTTGATGGTTTGCACTGCTCTCTCTGCCTGACCATTGGACACTGGTTTAAACGGGGCAAATGAGACATGTTTGATCCCGTTACGGGTCATGAATTCTTTGAACTCAGCACTGGTAAAACATGACCCGTTGTTGCTCATCAGGACATCGGGTAGGCTGTGTGTGGCAAACATGGCCCGCAGGCATTCAGTAGTGGCAGCGGACGTGCTAGCCGACATTATCTCACATTCAATCCACTTGGAGTATGCGTCTACAACCACAAGGAATATTTTACCCAAGAACGGGCCTGCATAGTCAATGTGTACCCTAGACCATGGTTTGGAGGGCCAAGACCATAAACTTAGCGGCGCCTCCCTGGGTACATTGCTTAACTGCGAATATGTGTTACATCTGTGAATGCAGACTCTAAGTCCGCATCGATACCAGGCCACCACATGTGGGATCTGGCTATCCCTTTCATCATTACGATGCCTGGGTGGGTACTGTGGAGGTCATTGATGAAGGTATCTCTGCCCTTCTTGGGAACCACAACTCAATTGCCCCACAGAAGGCAGTCTGCCTGTATAGACATTTCATCTTTGCGCCGCTGGAACGGCTTTATCTCTACCTGCATTTCCACTGGGACACTGGACCAGCTCCCGTGAAGCACACAGCTTTTGACTTGAGATAATAAGGGGTCCAGGCTCGTCCAGGTTTTGATCTGCCGGGCAGTGATGGGTAATTGCTCACTCTCAAATGCTTCCATAACCGTGGCTAAATCTGCGGGCTGCGCCATTTCCACCCCTGTGGTGGGCAATGGCAGCCTACTGAGAGCATCGGCGCAGTTTTCTGTGCCTGGCCTGTGGCGGATGGCGTAGTTGTATGTGGACAACGTGAGCACCCATCTCTGGATGCGGGCTGATGCGTTGGTATTTATCCCTTTACACTCGGAAAACAGGGATATTAGTGGCTTGTGGTCAGTTTCCAATTCGAATTTTAGCCCAAACAGGTATTGATGCATTTTCTATACCCCATAGACACACGCTAATGCTTCTTTTTCAATCATGCTGTAGGCTCTCTCGACCTTAGACAGACTCTTGGATGCATAAGCAACCGGTTGCAGTTTCCCGAAATCATTAGCTTGTTGTAATACACACCCGACGCCATATGACGACGCGTCACATGCTAGTACCAAACGCTTACATGGATCATACAACACAAGCAATTTGTTTGAGCATAACAATTTTCTCGCTTTTACAAAGGCATTTTCTTGGCTTTTGCCCCAATCCCATTCATCCCCTTTTCGTAGTAAGACATGCAATGGTTCTAACAGTGTGCTGAGATCCGGTAAAAAGTTAGCAAAGTAGTTCAGGAGTCCGAGAAACGACCACAGCTCCTTCACGTTCTGTGGCCTCGGTGCGTTCTCGATTGCCTCCGTCTTCGCGTTGATGGGCCTGTTGCCGTCAGCCGCAATCCTCCTTCCCAAGAACTCCACTTCAGGCGCCAGGAAAACGCACTTCGAGTGTTGTAACCTGAGCCCCACGCGGTTGAGTCGACTAAGAACCTCCTCCAGGTTCTGCAGATGCTCAACTGTGTTCCGAACTGTGACCAAGATGTCATCCTGGAAGACCACGGTGTGTGGGACCAACTTCAGTAAGCTTTCCATGTTTCTCTGGAATATCTCCGCCGCTGACCGAATTCCAAAAAGACCTTTGTGCGTGTTGGTGCAGGTGAGGGCCTTTGATGATTCCTCCAGTTCATGCATCATGTAGGCTGAAGTCAGATCCAGCTTCGTGAACGTCTTTCCTCCCGCCAGCGTTGCAAAGAGGTCGTCTGCCTTTGGTAGTGGATATTGGTCCCGCAGGGAGAAATGATTGATAGTTACTTTGTAATCGCTGTCTCCCTTAGGACCGGGACAATGGAACTGGCCCACTCGTTGAACTCGATTGGTGAAATGATGCCCTCTCTTTGCAGCCGGTCTAGCTTGATCTCTACCCTTTCTCTCATCATGTACAGTACTGCTCTTGCCTTGTGATGGATGGGTTGTGCCCCCAGAATTAGGTGGATCTGCACTTTTGTTCTTTGGAATTTCCCGATGCCTGGTTCGAACAGCGAAGGGAACTTGTTTAAGACCTGGGCACACGAAGTGTCGTCAGCGGGCGACAGCGCTCGGACGTTGTCCCAGTTCCAGCGTATCTTTCCCAGCCAGCTCCTGCCGAGCAGCGTAGGACCCTTGCCCGGTACCACCCAGAGGGTAGCTTGTGCACTGCTCCATCGTAGGAGACCTTTACGGTAGCACTACCGATTACGGGAATCAGTTCTTTTGTATGAGTTCTTAGTTTCGTGCGAACTGGTGTTAAGACTGGCCTTGAGGCCTTGTTGTACCACAACCTTTCGAAAGTCTTTTTGCCCATGATGGACTGGCTCGCGCCCATGTCCAGCTCCATTGACACCGGGAGTCCATTTAGTTCAATATCAAGCATTATCGGGGGATAATTTGTGGTGAATATGTGCACCCCATGTACCTCTGCCTCCTCAGTCTGAGGCTCTAGTTCGTCGTGATCCTCCGTGGATCTGTCCTCCTCTGCAACATGGTGGTTTGCAGGTTTAGCAGGATTTGCAGCTTGCCTGCACATCCGTTGGAGGTGTCCCATTGTTCTATAGCCCTTGCAAACATACCCTTTGAATCGCATTAATGGAAACGATAATCACCCCCGCAGCGCCAACAAGGTGTAAATAGCCTTGCATTCATCACCCTTGATGGTGGACTCTGAGACATCTGCGGAAGTGCAGTTGCCCTGTACGTTATGATTCGAAAACAACATCACTTTGTTCACAGTACATGTAGCAGCACTTGTATGCTGAGAGATTTGCTTTGTATTGCCACTGGTGGCAATGAACGCCTGGGCTATCGCTATGGCCTTACTCAAGGTTGGGGTCTCTACGGTCAAAAGTTTGCGAATTATGGTTTCATGGCCAATGCCAAGTACGAAAAAGTCTCTGAGCATGTGCTTCAAATGTCCTTCACATTCGCAATGTCCTGCAAGGCGTCTTAGCTCGGCGACATAACTCGCCACTTCCTGGCCTTCAGACCTTTTGTAGGTGTAGAACCAGTACCTCGCCATCATAACGCTTTTCTTCAGGTTCAAATGCTGTCGGACCAGTGTGCACAAATCATTGTAAGATTTCTCCGTGGGTTTCGCTGGAGTGAGCAGATTCTTCATGAGGCCATACATTGGTGCCCTACAGACGGTGAGGAGGATCACCCTTCGTTTGGCAGCGCTCTCTTCCCCATCTAGCTCGTTGACCATGAAGTATTAGTCGAGTTGTTCCAAAAAGTTTCCCAATTATCTCCCTCTGAGAATTTCTCCAGGATACCCACTGTTCTCTGCATCTTTGGGTTCACTATCTGTATTTTGTCGCAAGTTGTTATTTATGGAGAAAGAGTCAGACTGAACACAGTGAGCTCAAAGTAACGTGTGACCTTAGTTTTTTATTGCAGGTCTCCAGAGTGCCTCTCCAACCTGTGAGGCCTCCTTAAATACCTGTGCTCCCAAGGGATTATGGGATCCCTTGGGACTTCAGGGAATGAACCCTCTGGTAGCTGTACGGCCAGCTGCGCGATCTCCTGTGCTTTCTCCACCCACCATCTACTCTTTAGGTTGCGGGTTTTTTGTTGGACCTTGGCCTTCAGCCGTTTGTAAAGCTGCTTTGCTGCTCCCGAATTGGGTTGCTGGCTTAAGCTCAGAAATGCACTGCATTTGCGGTTTATTAGCTCCTGGATCTCCTGGTTGTTCTCGTCAAACAGTCTTGCTGGTTCCTGTTTGAGTGACCGAACGTCTCTTCGCAGGCATTGGTTATGGTGGCCTTGAGGGCAGACCAGGCGCTGTGCGCACTCTGCGTCTTGGGGTCATCAAGGGTCGCCAGGTTAGCAGTGAGGCGCTGGCTGTATAGGGCTCTCTTAACTGGGTCTTTGAGTGCCCCGGCATTGATTTTTCTGTGGCATTGCTTCTGTTGCCGTTGCCCCACAGCACAGCCGCCCCCCCGGTAATCTTGGACAACTTGGACCATTTTCCGTACCTCGGGAGCCTATTATCAGCAAATGCAGCCATCGATGACGAGGTCCAACATTGCCTCCAGTGTGCCTTTGGTCGCCTGAGGAAGAGAGTGTTTGAGGACTTGGACCTCAAATCTGGCACCAAGCTTATGATCTACAGGGCAGTAGTGATACCCGCCTTCCTATATGGCTCAGAGACGTGGACCATATACAGTAGACAGCTCAAAGCACTGGAGAAGTACCACCAGCGCTGCCTCCACAAGATCCTGCAAATCCACTGGGAGGATAGATGCACCAATGTCAGTGTTCTCGATCAGGTCAACATCTCCAACATCGAAGCACTAACCACACTCGACCAGCTCTGTTGGGCGGGCCACATCGTCCGCATGCCCGACACGAGACTCCCAAAGCAATTGCTCTACTCGGAACTCCTACACGGCAAGCGAGCTCCAGGTGGGCAGAGGAAATGTTTCCAGGACATCCTCAAAGCCTCCTTGATAAAGTGCAACATCCCCACTGGCACTTGGGAATCCCTGGCCCAGGACCGCCCTAAGTGGAGGAAGAGCATCTGAGATGGCACTGAGCACCTCGAGTATCGTCACTGAAAGCATGCAGAAACCAAACGCAGACAGTAGAAGAAGCATGCGGAAAACTAGACTACCCACTCACCCTTTCCTTCAACCACTGTTTTTCCCACCTGTGCAGAGAATGTAATTCCCGTATTGGACTGTACAGTCACCCGAGAACTCACTTTTAGAGTGGAAGCATGTCTTCCTCGATTTCAAGGGACTGCATAAAATTATGATGGATAGTGATAGACTTCAAGAGGACATAGACAGGCTGGTGGAATGGGCGGACACATGGCAGATGAAAATTAACGCAGAAAAGTGTAAAAGTGATTCATTTTGGTAGGAAGAATGAGGAGAGACAATATTAACTAAAGGGTACAATTCTAAAGCAGGTGCAGAAACAGAGAGATCTGGGGTATATGTGCACAAATTGTTGAAGGTAGCAGGGCAGGTTGAGATAGCGGTTAAACAAGCATACTGTATCTTCAGCTTTAAAAATAGAGGCATGGAGTACAAAAGCAAGGAAGTTATGATGAGCCTTTATAAAATATTGGTTCGGCCTCGACTGGAGTTTTGTGTCCAGTTTTGGGCACCGCACTTTAGGAAGGCTGTGAAGGCCTCAGAGAGGCTGCAAAATAGATTTACAAGAATAGTTCCAGGGATGAGGGACTACAGTTACGTGGATAGACTGGTGAAGCTGGGGTTGTTCTCCTTGGAGCAGAGCAAATTGAGGGGAGTATTGCTAGAGGTGTTCAAAGTCAAAAGGGGTCGCAAAGGGTCGCGAACCAGGGGACACAGATTTAAGGTGATTGCAGAAGATCCAAAAGCGACATAAGGAAAAATCTTTTTATACAGCGAGTGGTTAGGATCTGGAATGCACTGCCTTAAAGGGTGGTGGAGGCAGATTCAATCATGGCTTTCAAAAGGGAATTAGATAAGTACTTGAAGGAAAAAAATTCGCAGGGCCACAGGGAAAGAGCGGGAGATTGGGACTAGCTGAAGTGCTCTTGCAGAGAGCCGGCATGGACTCAACGGACTGAATGGCCACCCACTGTGCTGTAATGACTTTATAAGTACCAAGAACCAGGAGGCCACTCGTGAGCGGGTCAATAATGGAAAGCAAAGGTGGGGGAGCAATTCCCCAGTTGATGCCACTTTCAACAGGCCATATCTCTTTTCCCAGCTCTTTGAACTGTTGGTTCTGTGTGAAGGTGACAACTCTGAACTGGGAACCTCAGTTAGAGGTGAAATAAAAACAGAAATACTGAAAATACTAAGCAGGTCGGGCAGCACCTGTGGAGACAGAACCAGTTAACGTTTCTGGTCGATGACCATTCGTCAGAACTAGAAAAAGTTAGAGATGTAACAAATGTTTCCTTTAATTTTTGGGGGCCACACAGCCCATTTCTTCTTCTTAGACAGTCCCTCGGAGTCAAGGCTGACTTGCTTCCACACTAAAACTGAATTCGTAGGTGACTGATGAGTCCAATGCGGGACCTACAGTCTCTGTCATAGGTGGGGCAGACGGTGTTTGAAGAGATGGGTGGGTGGGGTGCTTGGGTTGTGTGTGCTCCTTCAACTGTTTGCGCTTGGCTTCTGCTTGCTCCCGGTGGAGAGACACGAGGTGTTCGGAGCCTTCCCGGATGCTTCTCCACTTTGAGCAGTCTTGGGTGAGGGATTCCCAGGTGTCGCTGGGGATGTCGCACTTTTTCAAAGAGGTTTTGAGGGTGTCCTTGAAGCGTTTCCTCTGACCATCTGGGGCTCGCTTGTTGTGTCAGAGCTCTGAGTAGAGCGCTTGTTTTGTGAGTCTCGTGTCGGGCATGCAGACGATGTGGCCCGTGTATCAATGCTTCGATGCTGGTCTGAGTGAGAACACTGATGTTGGTGCACCTATCCTGCCAATGGATTTGCAGGATCTTGCGGAGGCAGCTTTGGTGGTACTTCTCCAGTGCTTTGAGGTGCCTGCTGTACATGGTCCATGCCTCTGAAGCACATAGGAGGGCGGGTATCACTACTGCTCTGTAGACCATGAGCTTGGTGCTGGGTTTGAGGTGCCGGTCTTTAAACACTCTCTTCCTCAGGCGACTGAAGGCTGCACTGGCACTCTGAAGGCGGTGTTGGACTTAGTCATCGACATCTGCCCTTGTTGACAGTAGCTTCTGAGGTATGGGAAATGGTCCATGTTGTCTGAGGCCTCGTTGTGGATTTTGATAATTGGGGGGCAGTACTGTGCGGCTGAGGTAGATTGGTAGAGGACCTTTGTCTTACGGATGTTTAGTGTAAGGCCTATGCTCGCGTACACTTCAGTGAGGGTGTTGACGATGGTTTGGACTTTGACCTCCAAGTGTGCGCAGACGCAAATGTCATCTACATACTGTAATTCAATGACAGAGGATGGGACGACCTTGGGTCTGGATTGGAGGCGGCGGAGGTTCAACAGTTTCCCGTTTGTTCTATAGATTAGCTCCACTCCAGCGGGGAGCTTACTGAGGATGAGATGGAGCATTGCAGCAAGGAAGATCGAGAATAGCATTGGTGCGATGACACAGCCTTGTTTGACCTAGGTCCGTACGTGAATTGGTCTGTGGTGGATCCGTTGGTCAGGATCACAGCTTGCATGCCATCGTGAAGCAGGTGGAGGATGGTAACAAACTGTTGAGGGCAGCCGAATTTGATGACACGGTTGATGGTTGAAGGCCCAATGACCGTAGCACACTGGTTCCGGTCTAGGCTGAGCCTAAGAGTCATGAGGCGTTCGTTTATTCTGCAAGGGATGTCTCTGAGATACCCAACTAGCTAATTTTTTATGGTGAAGCCTAGCCCATGGAGGCGGCGTTCTTCTTCTGATTAACCTTCCCAGAAGAAGATGTAACCACCACCTTGTTCCTTGAGCTGGCCTTCCCCTTCCAGCTGAGTCTCACTTCGGGCGGCGATGTCTATGTCGAAACATCTGAGCTCCCAGGCAACGGCCCCTTTAACGGGCTGTGCGACCCATTCAAAATTCCATTTAAAAGCCGGTGAGCCAGCTACGCGGAACTTACGGAGTGCTGCAGCTTAAAGGGAATATTGGATGTAAGTGGTTTTAAGCAAGTACACAGGCAGGGAAAGAGGAGAGGGAAGGGGCGCGGAGGAAAGATCAAAAGGAAAGGTCTGTGATAGGGTAGAAGGCAGGAGAGATTAAATGACAAAAGGGATGATGGTGCAAGGCAAAAAGAGATGGTAATGGGACAAGTAAAGGAACAAAAGTTGGGTCTCGTGGAGGTGTAAATGGAAATGGCAGTTTCATCACAGTTGCTGCCTGAAAAAATGATGGCAGAGTTTACGATCTGAAATTGTTGAACTGAATGTTGAGTCCAGAAGGCTGTAAAGTGCCTAATTGAAAGATGAGGTGCTGTTTCTCGAGCTTACGTTGAACTTCTTTGGACCAGTGTAGGAGACCAAGGACAGAAAGATTAGAGTGGGAGTAGAACGGTGAATTAAAGTGACAGGCGACCGGAAGCTTGGTCCCCCCAGTGTAGAGGGGACTGAATAGTGAGCAGCAAATACAGTATATTCAATTGAAAGAAGTACAAGTAAATCACTGTTTCACCTGGAAGGAGTGTTCGGAGCTCTGTATGGTGGGAAAAGAGGAGTTTAAAAGGGCAGGTGTTGCGTCTCCTGCATGGGAAGGTGCCATGGAAAGAGGAGGGGTGTTGGGGGTGATTGAGGATTGGACCAGGATGTTAAAATCATAGAATAGAATCAACGAATGGTTACAGCATGGAAGAAGGCTGGATCTCAGCTAGTCCCACTCCCCCGCCCTTTCTCCGTAGCCCTGCTATTTTCTTCCTACAGATACTTATCCCAACTCCCTTTTAAAAGATAAGATTGAGTCTGCCTCCACCACCCTTTCAGGCAGTGCATTTCATCTCTGCCTCCATGCATAGGTCTCCTTTTTGGTCCCTAATCGCTCCCACCCCTCTTACTACCCTTTTACTATTTATATGCCAAGAGAAGACTTTTGGATTCCCTTTTATGTTGGCTGCCATCTTATTCTCATGCCCTCTCTGTCTTTCTTTTTCACTTCTCCTCTGACCTTTCTACATATAGCCTGATATTCAGATGTATTTGCAACTTGACATCTGTTATACACCCTCTTTTTCTGCTTCATCATATTTTCTATCTCTTTCATCAACCAGGGGGCCCTGACTTTAGTTATCCAGCCTTTCCCCCTAATGGGAATATACCCCAACTGTATCTGAACTATTTCTTATTTAAAGGCAGCCCATTGTTCAATTACAGCCTGCCAATCTTTGATTCCAGTTCACCTGGGCCAGATCCGTTCTCATCCCACTGAAATTGGCCTTTCCCCAGTTAAGCATTTTACTCCAAATTGCTCCCTGCCCTTTTCCACAGTGAATCTAAACCTTATGATACTATGATCACTGTTCCCAAAATGTTCACCGACAGACACTTGTTCCACTTGACCTACGTCATTCCCCAGAATCAGATCCAGCAATGCCTCCTCCCTCGTCAGGCTGGAAACATTCTGATCAAGAAAGTTCTCCTGAACACACTTCAGAACTTCTTCCCCTTCTCTGCCATTTACACTATTACGATCCCAGTCTATATTAGGATAGTTGAAGTCCCCCATTATAACTACTCGATGGGATCAAAACTGCCCTCTCCGAGAAATTGGGGAGGGCACTTCGAATTAGCTGGAAATTTAGCATGTGGCGAGACGGTCTGCTAAATCGTCGGTAATTCGGCACATAGAGTAAAAAAAATAGTGGGGGCGGTAACGTTCGCTCAGTTCCACGCTCTGCACATCAGCGTCACGCGCGTAGCAAAGTTCCTCCCCTTCTCTTAAAGGGAAGGGGCTGCGGCATCGACTTCAGTGGCACCCAATGGGCCACCAGGGAGGGTTCGGCTGGGCCAGCGGCCTGGCACCGAAGTGGGGGTGCCGGGCTGCCTGTTGCCGGCCCGGCAGGCTAGCGGCCAGCGGCCGCCATTGTCAATCCGACTGTAAAGTCAGCCGACATAGAAAAGGCTCCTCCAGGCTCTGATTTGGCGAGCCGTCATGGGCAAACCTATGGATTCAAAGGCATTGATTGCCATGACCATCTCACAGTCCTGTTCATCGGACCCTTCTGTGGTCACCAGGGGTAGCCTGCTAAGCGCGTCGGCACAGTTGTCTGTGCCTGGTCTGTTCCTTATCGTGTATGACCTCTGAATGCGCGCTGAGGCGTTGGCGTTGATTGCCTTGCACTCAGATAGTTGGGACGTGAGAGGTTTGTGATCGATTTCTAACGCAAACTTGGCCACGAAAAGGTATTGGTGCATCTTTTTGACACCGTACACGCACGCGAGCGCCTCCTTCTCAACCATACCGTACACGTGCTCCGCCCGCGAAAGTGACCTGGAGGCATAAGCAACGGGCTGCAATTTACCCGCATCATTGACGTGCTGTAAAAGGCACCTGACCTCGTACGCTGACGCATCACACGTAAGGACTAACTTTTTACCTGGGTCAAAAAAGGCTAAAACACTCTTGGAACATAGAAGGTTGCGTACCTTATTGAAGGCGCGTTCTTGGGCGTCCCCCCAAAACCAATCGTACCCCTTTCTGAGTAGCATATGGAGAGGCTCCAGCAGCGTGCTCAATTTCTGCATAAAGTTCCCAAAGTAATTGAGTAGCCCGAGAAAGGCGTGCAGTTCCGAGACATTCCGGGGCCTGGGTGCCAGGTGAATCGTTTCGGTTTTGGATTCGGTTGGGCAGATTCCATTAGCGGCAATCCTTATGCCCAAAAATTCAACCTCAGTCGCGAGAAACAGACACTTGGATTTCTTAACTCTTAGGCCTACCCGATCTAATCGACTTAGTACTTCCTCAAGATTGCAGAGATGAGAATCGGTGTCCCTGCCCATGATGAGTATGTCATCTTGAAACACAACCGTCCCCGGGATGGACTTGAACAGACTTTCCATGTTGCGCTGGAATATAGCAGCTGCCGACCTGATGCCGAATGGGTATCGATTGTACACAAAAAGGCCTTGATGTGTGTTGATGGTGGTGAGTAGCTTAGACTCCTCGGTCAGTTCTTGCGTCATATACGCAGATGTGAGGTCAAGTTTCGAGAAAAGTTTTCCTCCAGCCAACGTGGCAAATAGGTCCTCCGCTCTGGGCAGCGGGTTTTGGTCCTGTAGGGAGACTCTGTTTATGGTAGACTTGTAATCCCCACAGATTCGCACGGATCCATCAGGCTTCATGACGGGGACGATGGGGCTTGCCCAGTCGCTGAATTCCACGGGAGAAATTATGCCTTCCCGCAGAAGCCGGTCCAGTTCGTTTTCAATCTTTTCCCTCATCACATAAGGCACAGCTCTAGCCTTGTGATGGACCGATATGGCATTCTGTGCGATGTAGATCCTAACTTTAGCCCCTTTGAAGGTGCCCACACCTGGCTGAAAGAGATGTTCAAAACAGCTTAGAACTGTTGAGCAGGAGGTCCGTTCCTCTGACGACATGGCATGAACATCATCCCATTTCCAATTAAGTTCTGCAGGCCAGCTTCTCCCCAACAGGGATGGAAGATCCCCGGGGACAATCCACAGGGAAAGTCAGTTCACCATCCCTTTGCGTGTGACTGAGAGCATGGCGCTGCCAAGGACTGGGACAATTTCTTTAGTATAGGTCCTTAGTTTGGTGTCAACCTTTGTGAGTTTTGGTCTGTTGCTTTTGTGCGGCCACAGCTATTCAAATTGTTGAACGCTCATGAGGGATTGACTGGCCCCCGTGTCCAGTTCCATGTTGACGGGTATCCCGTTGAGTAGAACCCTCATCATAATTGGAGACGTCTTGGCGTAAGAACAGTGGACATTGATCGTGTTAACCCGCTGTACCTCGGTGTCCCGTGCACTGTTCCAACCATCTTCTGGTCCGCTTTCCGACCCTTCCGATTCGTTTACCAGCCGAGCTGCTGTTTTTCTGCACATGCGAGCCAGATGCCCTGTGTAGTTGCAGTTTCTGGAAAACGCATGCTGAAATCGACACACCCTGGTTGAGTGCCTTCCCCCACATCTCCAACACAGACCATTTCCAGAAGGGGGAAGGATGGGGGAGAAGGGGGGCGGGGGGAAGAAGGGGGGAGGGGGGGAGAGAAGGGGAGAAAGGGGAGAAGGGGGAGAAAGGAGATGGGGGAGAGGAGATGGGGGGGGAAGGAGATGGGGGTGGGAAAGGAGATGGGGGGAAGGAGATGGGGGGAAGGAGATGGAAGGAGATGAGGGGAAGGAGATGGGGGGAAGGAGATGGGGGAAGGAGATGGGGGGAAGGAGATGGGGGGAAGGAGATGGGGGGAAGGAGATGGGAGGGAAGGAGATTGGGGGGGGAAAGGAGAAGGGGAGGGAGGCTGAACGGGCCGGGCCCGAGACTTCGGGCCGGGCCTGTCCCCTTCACCAGATTTACAGGTAGGTGGCGTTGGGTTAGGTCGGGGGGGTGGTGGGAGGGAGGTCGGTTCGGTTCGGGTCGGGGGGAGGGAGGGAGGGAGAGGGAGGTCAGGTCGGGGAGAGGGAGGTCAGGTGGATCCAGTCCGGGGGCGGCGGGGGGGGAGTGGGAGTCGGGTCGGGTCCAGTCGGGGGCGGGGGGGGAGACCGGGAATCGGGTCGGGTCCGGTCGGGGGGGGGGGGAGCGGGAGTGGATGTCGGGTCCGGTCCGGTCCGGAAGCGAGCGGGAGTCGAGTCGGGTCGGGAGGAAGCAGGAGCTGGCCGTGGGAGGAGCCTTATTCACGCAGCCCCAGTGAGGCCATTGGGCCAGGGCTAGGGGCTGCGTGCTTCGGCCCCTCCCACACAGTTTCGGGCGCCTGGAGCTACTGCACTTGCGCGTGCACTGTAGCGCGCATGTGCAGAGGTCCCGGCACTGTTTTCAGCGCGGGGACCTGGCTCCGCCCCCTACAGCTCCTGCTGCGCTGCGCCGAGGGCTAGAGGACCTGCAGGGAGGTGGAGAATACGGAGGGTATTTTTAGGCGCACTTTGTGACGTGAAAAATGGGCGTCCAGGTCGGGACTGCGCCGTTCTAGGCGCAGCTCGAAACTTGGGCCCTTAGTCTCTATAAGTTTTCGGAATATGCCTGCATGGCCTATTCCTTCAATAAAAAAGTCTCTCAGTACTTCTCTCCTTAGTTCATCGGGGAACTCACATGAACTAGCCAGCCTCCGAAGTTCCGCCACAAAGTCGGGTATGCTTTGGCCCACACAGCGTCTGTAGTTGTAGAACCTGTGTCTGGCCATGTGTAGGCTGCTCGCTGGCTTTAGGTGGTCTCTCACCAGTGTGCTCAAACGACTTGCTTGCTGGTTTCTCGGGTGCCAGCAGGTCTTTCATTAAAGCGTATGTTTTCGAGTCACAGCTGGTCAAGAGATGGGCTCTTCTCTTGTCTGCCTTATCGTCGCCCAGCCAGTCTTTGGTCACAAAGCTTTGCTGAAGCCTTTCTATCAAGTCATCCCAATTGTCTCCAGCATTGTATTTCTCATCTGAGCTGTTGGTGGCCATTCTGTGGATTCTGTGATCCCGTAACTCGTCGCCACTGTTAAGTCCTGACTCTAATGTACTGACTTACACGAGACACATGCTGAAGTCAAGGTCACTCAGGACCTGCACCTTTAATTCCAGCTCTCCAGTGCTGCACTTGCCTGAGACCTCCCTTTATATACCTCAGTGGGACAGGTATGAAGTGTCTCCTGCAAGTGCACCCCTGGTGGCAAGGTATGCTTATTGTTACAGGTCATATCCAGTTACAGTCATGTATAGCATGGTAAGATACAGTTTTATACAGTAATGTGAGATACATGACAGGTACATCATATTCCCATGTCCCTGCAGCTCATTTACCTTGTTTACTATGCTTTGTGCTTGTATATGCATGCACTGTAAACCCATCTTAAACCCATCCTGTATTCTCTCTTAGTTTGACACTACCCAATACCTTACTATTTCTTACTCTCTGCCTTTCCCAATCCTTTGAATGCTTTATTTCCCCTTTCTAATGTTGCCACCCTCCCCTCCCCCCCCCCCCCCAACAAATTAGTTCAAACCCCTAACAGCACTAGCAAACCTCCCTGCGAGGATATTGGTTCCTGCCCTGTTGAGGTCCCACTTCCCCCAAAACCTGTCCCAATGTCCCAGGAATCTGCACCATCTCTCCAGCCACGCATTCATCTTCGCTATCCTATTTCTATACTCACTCACGCGTGACACCAGAAGTAACCCAGAGATTACAAACTTTGAGGTCCTGCTTTTTAATCTCTTTCCTAGCTCCCTAAAATCTGCCTGCAGGACCTCATCCCTCTTTCTACCCATGTCATTGGTACCGATATGAACCACGACCTGTTGCGAAACAGTCCCTTTAGAATGCTGAGAGGGGAGGTGAGGGGAAGATGTGTTCGGTGGTGGGATCATGCTGGAGGTGGCGGAAATGGCGGAGGATGATCCTTTGAAAGTGGAGGTTGGTGGGGTAGAAGGTACGGAGAAGGGGAACTGTACCGTGCTTCTGGGAGGGAGGGGAAAGGGGTGAAAGCAGAAGTGCAGGAAATGGAACAGACACGGTCGAGAGTCCTGTCAACCACAGTGGAGGGGAATCCTCGGTTGTGGCAAGGTCAGCATTTATTACCCATCCATAATTGCCCTTGTGAAGGTGATGATGAGCTGCCTTATTGAACTATTGTAGTCCATGTAGTGAAGGCACTCCTACAGTGCTGTTAGAGAGGGAGTTCCAGGATTTTGATCCAGCTACGATGAAGGAACAGCGATATATTTCCAAGTCCGGATGGTGTGTAACTTTGAGGGGAACTTGCAGGTGATACTGTTCCCTTTGGCTGCTTACCATGTCCTTCTAGATGGTAGAAGTCGCAGGTTTTGGAAGTGCTGCTAAAGAAACCTTGGTGAGTTGCCGCAGTACATCTTGTAGATGGTATGTACTGCAGCCACAGTGCGCTTGTGGTGGAGGCAGTCAACGTTTAAAGTGGTGGATGAGGTACCAATCAAGCGGGCTGTTTTGTCCTGGATGGCGTTGAGCTTCTTGAGTGTTGTTGGGGGTGCACTCATCCAGGCAAGTGGAGAGTATTCCATCACACTCCTGACTTGTGCCTTGTAGATGGTGGAAGGCTTTGGGGAGTCAGGAGGCGAGACAAATACCCAGCCTCTGTCCTGGTCTTATTGCCACAGTCAAGTTAACTTTCTGGTCAATGATTACCCCCCAGGATGTTGATGTTGGGGGATTCGGTGATGGTAATGGCGTTGAATGTCAAGGGGCAGTTATTAGACTCTCACTTGATAGAGGTAGCCATTGCCTGGCACTTGTGTATTGTAAATGTTACTTGCCACTTATCAGCCCAAGCCTGAATGTTATCCAGGTCTTGCTGTATGCGGGCATGGATTGCTTCATTATCTGAGGAGATGCAAATGGAACTGAACACTGTACAATCATCAGCAAACATCCCCACTTCTGATCTTATGATGGAAGAAAGGTCATTGATGAAACAGCTGAAGATGGTTGACCCTAGGACACTGCCCTGAGGATCTCCTGCTGCGATGTTCTGGGGTTGAGATGATTGACCAACCACAACCACCTTCCTTTGTGCTAGATCTGATTCCAGCCAGTGGAGAGTTTTCCCCAATTCTCACTGACATGGACTTCACAGACCGGCCTGAACCAAACCGAGAGATTGCACAAAGGGCAGCAGGCTCAGTGTTTCTCCCAATGGACATCATCCTCAACTCAGCTCAGCACCATTATTTCTAAACCACTCTCTGGGCTCGGTCTCAATAAAGGAGAATGTTCATAGAATTTTAAAAAATTACAGCATAGGAGGTCATTCAGACCTATGCTGGAATTCTCTCCTGTAACCCCATTCCCACAGAACCTTTTATATTGATCCTTTACAAATATTTATCACCTTCCCTTTTAAATTAAGTTTCAGTCCCTATCTCAGTAGCCACATGGTGAAGAATCCCATGGTGTAATAGTCCTCAGTTTAAGAACCTTCCTCCTCCATTGCCCCTTGCTTCCTCCAGTGATAATCCTTGGTTTCTGTCTCTAGTTCCCCATTCGTTCTTATGCACAGTAACACCCCCAAGTTTTACTTACCCCTGTATTGGCTGCTCCTCTCTATGCTGCTCCCACTCACCACATTGCTGTTGCTGCTCCCGGCTCTGCAGAAAATGCCACCCACATCTCATTCTTCCTCCAACCACTTGAGTCCCAGTCTCCTTATTTCCCCTATTCCCAGTCTCCTGTGCTTCCAGAGCCCCCATTCCTCAGTCTCCATCTCTCTCCAAGCGCCCATTCCGAGCTTTCTGACAGATGCTTATCACGGTGTTGCTTCTTTTTTCTCCAGTAGTTATAGATGTTAGTCTGCTCATTGGGGTCCAGCTTGGGGTCTTTCTATGGGCTGACCTCTCAATAACAGATTCTGGAGGAGGAGCAGAGGAAGTATGCTTATACCAGACAACTTTGATTATACCATTCAAATTCCATTCAGACACATTCTCATTCTGGGACACATGTGGGGCAAGGACGTCTTATCTGAACCTCTTCCCCCTGCCCCCCCCCACCCCCTCCACAATGCAAGCGATCACTGAACTCTACATATTGTTGCAGCCAGACATGGGCCCACTCCTGGATGGTCAGTTGCTGCTTTGGACTTTAATACAACAGACTCTTTCCACAACCTGTGGGAGATCGCTGCCATATTTCCTAATCTTCAATCCATAACTGCATCAAGTAGGAAACTGTTACATTATTTGTCAGTGCCAGTAATTTCATTACATTTCCAGTGAAGTGCAGCCAGCATACCCATAATAAGGAATCAATAATTTAAGTTTTATAAGTAGTGAATTGTTGAGTATAAATAAGGTGACTTGAATGGCGGTGAGTGTCAGTCAATGTGAATATCTAAGAGATCCTAGTTAAATGTATAAAGACTTTGACAAAAAAGTAAAAGTTTGTTGAATTACAGTTACAGGATGATATCCTAATTCATGTATGAGATTTGAGAAATAAATCAATTATATTCTTTTCACGTAAATTTGAAGAAACTTTACAGAATTGAAATCTGAGAGTCTGCAGCATTGCAGTTGGCTCCGCACCCTCTTTTCACACACAGTGATTTTTTCCCCCTACACAATGCAAGCTGTACAATTAACCCATTCGTGGATCTCAAGTGCCACAATAGATTTTCTTTCAAGTGACCATGGCTTTTGGGACCGTCGGGGGGTGACACGGGATTACAGCGATCATTTCCTTTACATTAAATTAGTTCCTGAGTTATGGAGCAGCCTTTGTTAGAAAGTTGTTGGTGCAAGGAGGAGATCCAATCGTAAAGAATTTAAAATTCTTCTGCAGATCTAATATCAAATGTCATAGCGTGGTGACAAGTTGGAGTAAAGCTCACCTCTGAAAAGCCTAGTTTTAACTCATTCAGTGTGCTCTATGAGCTTCTGAGACAGAGAGCTCGGTAGGCGGGGTGGGAAGGGGGCGAAAAGAGTTACCTCTAAATGTAATTGCAAGCACTCCTGACTGCTGTAAAACCACCAAGTCTGGGTATCATTTGTTTCCGGAATAAGATATGTTGATATGAGTTACTGTTCAAGAGACTGTTTTGTTAAATGTAACTAGCATCTCTCTTCTTACAGACTGGATTGTCCTCTGGAAATTGGTACAATCATAAAAAGATAAAATGGACTCGGGTACAATAAAGCAGGATATTTGGAGAAAAAAAGGTCGAAGAAGAGTTTAAGTTAAATAAACAGAAACATTGGACTGTAAGTTTTCTCTGGGCTCATGAATGAAGTGAAATGATGATATAATGGGATGTATAAATTGGACATGAGAAAGTGACTGATGGTATAAGATAGAAACAGGAAAATGACACCACCAAATGGGGTTTAAAGTCAGCGCCCTCGGTGATTATGGGTGAATTTCAGGAGACTGAACAGAAGGATGTGGGGAAAGTTGTGTGAGTGCACCCATGAGTAATATAAATCACCTGGGTACAATTGAAAAATATTAATCTGGTATCCATGCACAATCTAATGAAAGTCAGGAAAGTGTAGTTAAAAATAGTTCAGTGCTAGCTTTCTCTTGGAGATGGTTGTGTTCTTGGCTATGTTCAATAGTCAGGAAAATAGTCGAGAGCCTGGCTACTACGAGACATCGGGAATATGCAGAGGGAGATAAGCAAAGCACTCTAGGCACCCCCCAATGTTTTGATAAGATAGCCTGAATGCCAGATAGCCCAGGCGTCATCCTGGGATACCGCTGTACATGTAAATGTGATATGTTGTGCAAGGCAACGAGCATACAGAATGCATGGTGAAGATGCACTGAAGGACAAGTCTCAGGCATGCTCAGAGCATCACTACTTGAAATTGTTAATACAGCTCAGAAGAACACATACCGTATCACTATTGATTCTAATTTTTTAAATTAAGTCACCGACTGACACATGCTCCATAGTGAAAATCACTAAATAATGGTGAAGCAATCAGGATTCAGTTAAACACACTGATACCTATCAGAAAAAATTATATCAAACGAAAGAGGGACACGGGAGATCGGGGTCGAAATTTGGTGCCGACATTTTTGAGGCATAGTCACATGAGAGAAACTTTTAATGTCTCGCTTCAGGCGCCTTCCCTAAACGCGAAGTTCGGTGTTGACACCTAAAGAATTGATAGGAGCATTAAATCATGGCGTTGCACACTTACCTGGATGCGCTACGCTAAGTGGGCCGTCTAGCCTTGGTTCAACATCCGGTTCTTGGGCATCATTTGGAGTTGCGCCACAAAGTCGTGCCACCTCGATTTAATTGAAACATTGATTGGCTGGCTCAACACCACATGCCTATATTTGCCTCCTATGCACTCACTCAGAAGTGAGCATGGCAGACCCAGCAGCAGCAGCTAGTCAGCGTGCCCATTGGTTCTTGGACACCGCCCTGGATGCACCCCTTGATGCCCTGGAGAGGTGGCGGCTACCAACTGACAGAGGCCTACGATGGGAAATTGCTGTGATTGACATGGTGGCCACGAAAGCCACTGAATGTGTACAAAGGTGGAAGGACATGATGCGGCTGGTGAGGGTGAATATCTTATATTTGAACTGTAAAGATGCTAAGCTCTGATCTCACGGTGCACTCTCTCAATGTAGGGTCTGGGAATCCATGTTCTACGTGGGTGAGGCCAGATGGAAGGTGCTCATTTGAAGCCTCAACCACTGCAAGGGCCTGCATTCGCCGTTAACCTTGCTACTCGGTTCTGCAGACACACCCCTCATGTTGTTGACTCCTCAGTCTTCATATGCATCTCGAAGATGGTAGTCTCTCCATTACTGTTAGGTCCTGGCCCTTGAATTCAAGCATTGCCACAGCAAGACCACACAGCGAATGGAAGTTACATCGAACTGTGAAGAATGTCATACAGTTATATGTATTAAACTATGTAAGACACTTTGGACACACTAGTAGAATGTTCTCTTTCATCTCATAGGACAAGCTCGACCACAACCGCAGGGAGCAGATGAGGACTGGAGGAGGGGACTCTGACCTGCAGGTTCTGACTCTGTTTGAGGAATGTGTCTCGGTCCTAATGGCCATTCAAGTTGGTGGTATGGCGGTGGGTGAGGCTGACCTCCCTGGGGACAATGACGGTATGTTGAATTCTTTTGCAGCATCCTCTAGGACACTTAGGCCTGACACCACAATCCTTCAGCTCTTTCCATGAGACTGGCATTCTCAAATGTGTTTCCCACTCCTGGTTCCATCCCCTACAGCTAACCACTCTTCCATGGTTTTGTGTTTTCAGATGATGACTCAGACGGCCAGGGGCCTGCACGTCAGCCTTCGACTGCGGGTGACAGTGGAGAAGACGAGGAGGCAGAGGACACCTCTCTGGACGTGACTGGTGATCCAGCATCCTCAAAGAGCAGGGCCATCAGCTTTTTGTCAGAAGATGTGGTTGGGGAGATGTAGGTGGGTGATGCTCCAGGACCCAGTGGCCTGCAGCAATGCCACAGGAGAGGGGAGATCAGGGGGCCAGCTCCCTAGAGGGTGAGTGCGAGCCCGAGTGATGCTCGGCAACACTTTGATGATCAAGCCAACTTCGAGGATCTACCCAGTCATTGCAGATGCACAGCGATCTGCTGGGTGTTTTGTCAAGGGTGCCCGAGAATGTCGATGCACTTGCTTTGATTGTGGTGAAGGCCCCCTCAACTATTGCATTAGTGTCTCAGCGGCCCATCGAGCCGATCCATGATAGATAACAACAGATGTTGGATACTTCAAGTGACCATGGGGTCCCAGACATGGTGGCATGCGGTATGGCCGGCATGGCAGTAACCATTGAGCACCAGGCCGACGCTATGGTAACCTGCAAACGGTCATGTTGTCAGCTCAGTGGTGTGCTGCAGTCGCAGTCTGCCCTGATGCTGAACCAACTTCAATCCACGCAGGCACTGACCGCTGCCATCGTTTCTGGAGCCCCATCAGTGCACGGGAACTAACGTTGGCAAAGTACGGCAGCAATCTGTGCTCAGCCAGATAGCTCCAGATGCTGAGGCTCTGCCTCGGGGGAGCAGCAGTGTGTGCAATCGATGGCTCCTTGAATCCTGGGGAAGGCCACTATCATGGCAAAGCCACGGGTGCGCTTATGCACATCTTCCCTGAACATGCTGAACTTGATCTAGTGTATTCGTTTGCTGCGGAGAGCGTCGGTAACCCGGTGAATGGAGCAATGTACTGCAAACTCAGAGATGTTGCATATATTGCCTACAGGAGACTAAAAGGAGCCGGTACCATAGAAGTCGAGTGCTGCGGTCACTTTCACTGCCACTGAGAGAGGTCCTGATGCCGATGCCATCTGCCAGGTATATCTGCAGAAGGTTGAAAAGCTTCGTGACTACCTTCTTGTGGAACCTCAGCCTTCATAAGCAGTGCTCCTCGGACCTCTCAAGATAAGAGTAATGCGCACGGTAAAGCCTGTGTCTGTACACCCGCCCGCCCTGCCGTTTGGGGCGTCTCCTCTGGGGAAGATCCACATTTGACCTAAGCTGTTTCTGCAGCCAGCGCCTTTCACGCCGTCGCTGCAGGACGATGGGTGTGCAATCACTGTCCCCAAACTTTGCAGAGATCACAGCGAAATCCAACATTCACTTTTTTCCAATATCGAACCCAGCAATGTGTCTGAGATAGTAATAATCAATCTGACCAGTCAACAGCAGTGCCACACCCTACCATCTGTGAGTATCAAACGCAGCACTGACCGAGACTTCAGAGCCACGGCTGCAACTCCCTTTAAATAACGCCCCGGTTTATTTTCTCTGCCTTGTGCATTCCAACTTTTTCAGGCGTCATGGACGCCAGTCGTTAAGTGAGATGGCAAAAGTGAATGTGGCGAGAAGGGCGCCAAGGAGGCGTTGCATGCGTACTGACATCATGATTTCCATGGCGTTAGCCGGCGGTACGTTACATTTTAACGCCCCCTAAAAAATTTCAAGCGAATTTTGCGTCAGGCGTGAACAGCATCGAGCGCCACTCCCAAATGCCTAACTCCCAGTCAACACCCAACATGCATTATCAACCGAATTTCGATCCCAAAGAATTTCAAAATTCAGGGTTGTGTCCCTTTGAGTTAACAATGAAATTGTGAAAATTGTGGGGGAGGGAGAAATTATGCTAAGCCAAAACTATCCACAAGATGGATAATGGTAAAAGGAAATATGGAAGATCTTTTAAGTCCAAGGGATGATTTCTTGATATGATAGTATTGGGGGGAGCCGAGTTTCACTGTAGTTTTCTGTAATTTCTTTGTCTGTATCATGATGTGTAATATTAACCAAATAATATTATACTGGAAGAGCAAATGGCTTGGGATAGATTTGTGATGCTAATAAGATGCGATGTGGATCTTAGATGAAGCCCCCTAGACCCTACAAAGGATCAAACTTAGTGAAACCACACTATTTATGATTACAGACTCCAAGAGGAAATCTAATTTGTTGAACATGACAGATCAGCAATCTATCCTGTTTAATATTATAAAAATCACTGCCTTATATTTTTCAGGTGCAGATGAGTAGCTGTGCCATTATTGTCATAATTTTAAACTGGTTACTGCATTGATCGGAACAGCATGTCTAGATGAAATACGCATTTTATGGACTAGGACTCCAGCATCAATGTGACTGAGTTTCATTTCTTCTCTGATATCTAATTATCTTTAAGGAAATATTTGGGCTGGTAGGAGAGACGTGAGGGATTCATATCATTGTCCAGTAACGATCAATGCAGAAGACAATAGGATGAAGTGCCATGCCAAACCCTCAGTTGGTACTTACCCTCCTCCTTCCCAACCCTGACTCTTTGGCTTCCCAGATTCTCCAAGATTCATCCTTATAGGAAGCAAGAGATCTCACATTGGGTGGGGGCGGGGGCTGGCACCATTCGCTGATCCCTCCCTACTGCCTTATCTTTTGCTCCTAGATGTAAGGATGTGAGTGAAGGACACCTTCCAGATGAAGCCTGTGGATGTAAGCTATCTTAGCAATTTAACATAATGTATTGGGGTAAGGTAATTGCACTCCTTCAGTGCTTTCATGGAAGATGTAGCTGACTGCTCTGACCTCATTAAACCTTTTCCAGCACTGAATTGAGGTGTGTGGAGTGACTGAACTGCCACTTGCTGCCCTCGGCACGTCCTTCCACTGGCTTTGAGCATCGTTCCTTTGGAACCAGTCTGTGGGCTAGAATTTGCACTGGTTCACCACCCGGTTTCTCGGCGGTATTGGCCGTTTTAGCCGAGAACCGGGTCGGTGAAAAATTCCCCAGCTGAGGCATGCTGGCGGTTTTGAAGTCCCGCTGGGGAGCGGACCATCGGCATGCACCGTCTACAGATCGCCCTGGCGCAATTTTTGGCCGAGCAGGGACCCGTAGGTAAGTATGACATTTTTTTTTAAACACTCATGAGGATCAGCGGAGCTGGGCGGTGGTTAAGTAGGTCTGCAAGAAAAAGGTAAGCGATTGTTTTTTTTAATATTTATTTTCAAAATCTGTTGGAGTGATTTAATTTAAATGAGTTGGGAATGTTTTTTTGATTTTTTAATTAGGTTTTTTAAAAAATTATTTTTATTCTTTTAGTCGTGTTAGGCCCAACTCACAGCTTCGGGGTAAATTTTTCATAGATTTTTTAATTTATCGCCAATTTTCTTTAGGCACCGCCCAAACCAGCTGAAATTACACCTTTTCGCCCAGATTGGGGGTGCAAGGCCCATATATTTCGCTGGACGGATTTTTTTTTCCGGTAAATTTTCGCTGGCGATAATCTTCCCAGTCTTAGCGGTTTTTTGGATGGCAATCGGGCGCTGGCGGGCTTTGGGGAAATTCTAGCCTTTGACTTTTCCAAAAAGTGTGCCTCGCTCTTCGGTTAGCTTCCTGCTACAGTATTTCAACAGCAGGATCTGCAAAATGTGGAGGGTCTCTGTCTCCTCTGGAAGACTTAATTGACATCCAATAAAAAAAAAATGATCTTTTACAGCCAAAATGATATCTGGCTCTTTAAATGCTACAGCAATGTATTTTTCCACCCCACAACGGTCAACTCTCAATTGAAGGTGTTTCCAATGCAATAATCATCCAAATGAGCCTGTCTCTGGAGATTACAGAACACTGAAAAATCAGAGCATAGTGAAGGTAACAACAGCATTGACCTAGATAAGGTTACAGTATAAAGAAAAATGTTAAAAAAATGTTAATTGGAGACAAATCAACATTTTCCAACTAAACATAAGCTATCCCATTTTGAATTTTGGTCCATACACCTTTTTAGGTAAATTTTAAAAATAATTCAGACTTGTGTATCTTTTATATAGAATTTCTTTGATATTAGTGCTACACTCTCAAACAACTGATCCTGCTGCCACCTACTATCATACAGCAACAGACATAATTACCTGGAATTTACAGTCCTGATGATGGCGAACTTGCAGCGTTCGCGTCATTTCGCCTTTGAAACTGACAGCAACCTCAGGATTTAGCGCCTGCGCAGTCTAATGTGGATATCCTGAAGTTGCGTTCTGTTGTTCACTGCTTCTCCACAGGCTGCGCTGTGAGCCCCCCACCACGACACCCACCCACCCCACCTCGAGCCGGCAATTTGTAATCGGGGCCAGCGGCGAACGCCTTCATTTTGCCGCTGACTGTAAATTTCTGCCCAATGTGAGTCCTGGGCTTTATCCCTTGTACAACAGTGAAATTGGGTCATAATGTAGACAGGTGAGAATGACTATTTGTAGTTATTCCAGAATAGTGGACCTGGTTAAATGAGTCAATCTTACTGTTCTTTAAAAGCATTTAACTTGACCAGCCACATAAATACTGTGGCAACAAGAGCGGGTCAGAGGCTGGGTATTCTGCAGCGAGTGACTCACCTTCTGATTCCCCAAAGCCTTTCCACTATCTACAAGGCACAAGTTAGGAGTGTGATGGAATACTCTCCAACAACACTCAAGAAACTCGACACCATCCAGGACAAAACAGCCCGCTTGATTGGCACCCCATCCACCACCTTCAATGTTCACTCCCTCCACCACTGGGACTGCAATGTGTACCATCTAGAAGATGCACAGTAGCAATGGGCCACGGCCTCTTCGGCAGCACCTCTCAAACCCACGACCTCTACCACCTCGAAGGACAAGGGCAGCAGGCACATGGAAGCACCATTACCCGCAAGTTCCCCACCAAGTTGCAAACCATCCTGACTTGGAAATATATCACCGTCCTTCATCGTTGCTGGGTCAAAATCCTGGAACTCTCTCCCTAACAGCACTGTGGGAGTAGCTTCACCACACGGAGTGCAGTGGCTCACCACCACCTTCTCGAGGGCAATTAGGGATGGGCAATAAATGCTGGGCTTGCCAGCAACGCCCACATCCCGGAACAAATTTTTAAAATGTCAATATTTCAGCACAAACAAAATACAATATGTACATAAGACTGCTGATCTAGATAGCTAACTAGATCCTAATCAAAGAAAATGTTAAGTATGGAAGAACTCCACAAGATTGAGTACTGTGAGCTAAAAATTATGTGACCTTAATCTCTTTAATACAACTCCAGAGTGCCTAAGCAGCATAGCAGACAACCTTTTATATTCCCTTGCATGAGGTGTGCAGGTGACCCTTGGGCCTCCAACAGTTGCGCCCTCTGGTGGAAAGTCTTACACAGTTACAATATCTAAATACATAACATCACTCCCCCCCACCCCACCCCCCAAAGTCTTTGATAGCAATTATTTACAAGTTGAGATGATCCGGAGCCCTACATACCTGGTTGATCGTCTGAGTTCAAACTTTGGCATGGGTGAGTTGGTCGGACCAATGTTGCACTGCGGCGTGGCTGGTCTGACAGGACTGTTGGGAATGGTGGATTCATCCTCTTGATTGACATCGAGGTAGATTGCTGGTTTCGTGTGTGTTGGTGGATCGATGATGGTGATGTCCTCCTCAGGTTGTTCCTGGTTGTCGGTGAACCGCAGTTTGGTCTGATCCAAATGCTTTCTGCACGTTTGTCCATTCAATAGTTTTACTATAAACACTATTCCCCTCCTTGGCCAAGACCGTGCCAGCAACTCATTTAGGACATGACCATAATTCAGGACAAACACAGGGTCGTTAGCATCAATGTCACGCGATACAGCCATGCAATCATGCTATATGTTTTGCCGGTGATGCTGGGTTTCCACATGATCATTTAGATCCAGGTGGACTAGGGAGAGCCTGGTTTTGAGTGCTCTCTTCATTAACTTCTGCAGGGGGAACCCCAGTGAGCGAGTGGGGTCGTGTCCAGTAGCTGAGCAGAACCCGAGATAAGCAGGTCTGCAAGGAGCCTTCCGTCACGCGTTTCAAGCTCTGTTTGATAGTTTGGACTGCCGTTCTGCTTGACTGTTGGATGCGGGTTTAAACGGGGCAGACCTGACATGCTTGATGCCATTGCGGTCATAAACTCGTTGAATTCCGAGCTGGTGAAACACAGTCCATTGTCACTGACAAGGACATCGGGCAAGCCATGGGTGGCGAACATAGCCCGGAGGTTTTCAATAATGGCTGTGGATGTGCTGGATGACACAATTACGCATTCAATCCATTTAGAGTAAGCGTCCACTACAACTAAAAACATCTTTCCGAGAAAGGGGCCAGCAAAATCTACGTGGATCCTGGACCACGGTTTGGAGGGCCATGACCACAGACCTTCCTTGGTGCATTTCTCAATTGTGAGCACGTGTTGCACTGGTGTACTCATGACTCTAAGTCCGAGTCAATGCCGGGCCACCAAACATGCAACCTGGCTACAGCCTTCATCATGACTATGCCTGGGTGGGTATTGTGTAGGTCGTGTATAAATGTTTCCCTGCCTTTTTTTGGCAAAACCACGTGATTACCCCATAAGAGACAATCCGACTGGATGAACATTTCATCTTTGCGCCAGTGAAATGGCTTAATTTCATCGTGCATTTCCCCGGGAACGGCCGACCAGCTCCCATTAAGGACAAGTGATAGCACAGGATCCTGGCTGGTCCAGGTCCTGATCTGGTGAGCAGTGACGGGTGACCCCTCGCTCTCAAAAGCATCCATGACCAGATGCAAGTCTGTGGGCTGCGCCATTTCCACCGCGGTAGTGGGCAATGGTAGCCGACTGAGGGCATCAGCACAGTTCTCCGTGCCTGGTCTGTGGTGGATAACAGTCATAGGCGGACAATGTTAGTGCCCATCTTTGGATGCGGGACGAAGCATTGGTGTTTATACCTTTGCTTTCTGAAAATAGCAAAATGAGCGGTTTGTGGTCAATTTCAAGCTTAAACCGAAGTCCAAATAGGTACTGGTGCATTTTCTTAACCCCGTATACACATGCTAATGCCTCTTTCTCGACCATACTGTAGGCTCTTTCAGCCCTAGACAGACTTCTAGACGCGTATGCAACTGGTTGAAGTTTGACTGATACATTGGTTTGCTGTAACATACAGCCGACCCCGTACGAAGATGCATCGCAAGCTAGCACTAATCGTTTACACGGGTCATACAGTACAAGTAACTTATTAGAACAAAGTAGATTTCTGGCCTTCTCAAAGGCTGTCTCTTGAGATTTACCCCAAACTCAGTCGTCACCCTTACGTAGCAACATGTGCAACGGTTCCAGCAAAGTGCTTAACCCGGGTAGAAACTTACCAAAATAGTTGAGGAGTCCCAGGAACCAACGCAGCTCCGTCACATTCTGTGGTCTGGGTGCATTCTTGATGGCCTCTGTCTTTGAGTCCGTGGGTCTGATGCCATCTGCCGCAATCTTTCTCCCCAAAAATTCGACCTCTGATGCCAGGAAAACACACTTGGAACGTTTCAGCCTGAGTCCCACTCTGTCTAGTCGACTTAGAACCTCTTCTAGATTGTGCAGGTGTTCGATACTGTTACGATCGGTGATCAGGATGTCGTCTTGAAACACATCGGTGCGCAGAACCGATTTCAGCAGACTCTCCATGTTCCTCTGGAAGATGACAGTAGCCAAGCGAATCCCAAAAGGGCACCTGTGGTATATAAACAGTCCTTTGTGCGTGTTGATGCACGTCAATCTTTTCGAAGATTCAGCCAGCTACTGTGTCATGTAGGCGGAGGTTAGGTCCAACTTGGTGAATGACTTCCCCCCTGCTAACGTTGCGAACAGGTCATCCGTCTTGGGTAGCGGGTACTGGTCTTATAACGAGACTCGGTTGATTGTTACCTTGTAGTCTCCGCAGATTCTGACCGTGCCATCACTTTTCAACACCGGAACAATCCGACTGGCCCACTCGTTGAACTCGACTGGCGATATGATTCCCTCTCGTTGAAGTCTGTCCAGTTCGATCTCGACTTTCTCCCTCATCATATATGGAACCACTCGAGCCTTGTGATGAACGCGACTTGCATCAGGGATTAGATGGATCTGCACCTTGGCGCCTGTGAAATTGCCGATGCCTGGTTCAAATAACGACAGAAACTTGCTCAGCACTTGGGCGCACGAGGCATCATCCACTGAAGATAGTGCTTTGATGTCGTCCCAGTTCCATCGAATCTTTCCCAGCCAGCTACTGCTGAATAGCATTGGGCCATCGCCTGGTACAATCCACAGTGATAAATCATGCACAGCTCCATCGTACGATACCTTAACTGCCGCACTGCCAATGACTGATATGAGCTCTTTGGTGTAGGTGCACAGCTTTGTCTGAATCGGGCTCAGTTTGGGCCTTTGTGCCTTGTTGCCCCACAGTTTCTCAAAGCCTTTTGGCTCATAATTGACTGACTCACCCCCGTGTCCAACTCCATTGATACCGGAATACCGTTCAATTTGACTTTCAGCATAATAGGAGGGCTCTTGATGGTGAAGGTGTGTACCCCATACACTGCTTCCTCGGGTTGAGTTGCCTCTCGTTTCTTCTGCGTGATCCGCGCTGGATCGATCATCCTCTGGCAGCACTCTTGCACATTCGCAGGAGGAGCCTCATTGCTTCGCAGCCTTTGCACATGTAGTACTTGAATTGACATTGATGGGCTCGATGATTAACCCCGCAGCGCCAACATGGTGCTAATGGATTTGCATTCACACCCAATGGCGGACACAGTCATCCTAGGTCTTGCAACTGCAGACGTGTAGGCCCTGCCATATGCAGTTCTGCCTAGTGGTGATATTATTTTATGCATAGTGCTTGCCGGTGAGCAGGGTAATGACATCACGATCTCCGGGCGAAGGCGATCGGGACGCAACGTCCTTCTGCCACCGCAAATCTTCGCACTCGGTCGGTAATTGGTTAGTGCCCCATTATCGTCTCCCGGAGGACAATTTCTAGACGAATGTTTTATCCCATTTTATTGGATATGAGTTAACAGCAAATCAAAGCTATTTTTCAATAGAACACCGATCAGTAATCCACACAGGCCAGAGATACATACCAAGTGGCTTTTTGGACACATGCCATAAATAAACAATAAATAAACTCAGTAATGAACACTAAATTCACTTTCTTTCCCTAAAAGAAACTTATCTATGTACTCTAGTACAACTCACATCCTGGAGCAGACAGAAAAAAACAAAGGGATACGAAGAAAATGGTAAGAGCCACAAAATGGGAATACGAGAAAAAGCTTGTGAGGGATATCAGGCGTTATACTAAAGGATTTTACAAACATATTAGGAAAAACAGGTGGCTAAAAGTAATGTGGGCCCCTTAATGACACATGCAGGTAATATTGTAATTAGAAATCAGGAAATGGCAGACTTACTAAACAGCCACAGTAGAGGATGAAGATAAAATACCAGAGGTACAAGCAAAACTAAAAATAAATCAAGAGGAGGAACTAATTAGATTCAATACTGTATGTGCAAAAAAAAATGGTGCTTAAGAAACTAATCTTAAAGATAGACAAATCTACAGGACCCAATGGTTTCTACCTCAGGGTATTGAAAGAAGTGAGAAAATTGTAGATGCTCTAGATATGATCTTCCAAAGTTCTCGATTCAAAAATTGTCCCCTTGGATTGAAAAATTGCCATTTAAAGGTAAGAGAGATAAACTCAGAAATTATAGGCCCATTAGTTTAATGTTTGTTGAGGGAAAGTTATTAGAATCTGTTATTAGCGACAGAGTGACTGAGCATTTGGACAAATATGAGCTGATCAGAGAGAACCAGCATGGATTTGTAAAGGGTAAGTCATGTCTAACAAAATGAGTTGAATTTATTTTGAGGAGCTAACTCACATGATAGATAAAGGAGTAGCTATGGATATTGTTTATATGGATTTCCCAAGGCATTCGACAAGGTTCTACGTAAGAGATTTAACAAAAATTATAACACATGGAATTGGAGCCAATCTATTGGCTTGGATAGTTAATTGGTTAGGATGCAGGAAAAAGGGAGTAGGAATAATGAGTAAGTATTCAAATTAGCAGAATGTGAACAGTGCTGTCCCCAAGATCTATACTGAGACCACAGCTTTTCACTATATTTAGAAATGACTTGGATGTAGAAATAGAAAGCTGTATATCTAAGTTTGGTGCTGGCACTAAATTAGGTGCCACAGTATATTGCGTAGATAAGAACAGAAACTTACAAAGGGACATTGAAAAATTAAGTGAGTGGGCAAAACTGTGGCAGATGGGAGTCCAATGTGGGAAAGTGTGAGGTCATCCACTTTGGATCCATGAACGATAGAACGATAGATCAGGGTATTTCTAAATGGTAAGAAGCTAGGAACTGTGGATGAGCAGAGAGATTTAGGGGTCCAATTCGAAATCACTAATAGATAGTGGGCAGGTACATGAAATGATGGTTGTTAAATCAAGAGGGCTAGAATACAAAGGGGTGGAAGTTATGTCACAGTTGTTCAGTGCTCTGCTCAGACCCCTTCTGGAGTAGTTCGTTCAGTTCTGGACCCCACACCTCAGGAAGGATCTGCTGGCCTTGGAGGGGGTGCAGCGCAGATTCACCAGAATGTTACTGGGGCTAAATAGATTACATTGTGAGGCCAAGTTGCATAGATTAGGCTTGTATTTCCTTGAATATAGAAGATTAAGGGGTTATCTAACTGAGGTGTTGAAGATGATTGAAGGATTTGATACGATAGACAAAGAGCAGCTATTCCCTCTGGTAGGAAAGTCCAGAACAAAGGGGCAAAAATTAAAGCTAGGCCATCTAGGGGTGATATCAGAAAGCACTTCTTCACACTAAGGATGACAGTCCTGCCATCCCAGGAATCAGTCTGGAGAACCTTCGCTGCACCCTCTATGGCAAGTGTATCCTTTCTTAGGTAAGGAGACAAAAATGCACAAAATACTCCAGGTGAGGTCTCACCAAGTATAACTGTACGCTGCTCCCTCCAATGCCACTGCAGGAGGGCGACGGCTGCGAAGCCAGGTCACTGATTGCAGTGCGGGCAGGCATAGCAGGAGAGGTGAAAGAATGGCAACAGTTTGTAGAGGGAAGTGACCGGGGCCTAGGAGAGGAGTGAGTTTGGGGCCCAGGGGCAGCACGGGCCAGCCCACACTGATGTGTGCGCACTAGGTCCGTGCAGCAGAGCTGGTCTCCAGTCGTCCTGGTTAATTCGTGCCACTGGACCAAGACCTAGCTCTGTCAAGCCCGTGTGGTTGCTGGTGTGCAATGGCCACCACACATTAAAAAAAATCCACGCACAGGCATCTTCCACCCTTCAACATTGAAGTACCCCTAAAAAGCCCCAAAGTAAGGTGCATAGCCTGGGATCATTTAAACCTATGTATGGAAGCTGGGCTGGAGAAAGCACTGTATCAATCCTCATATAATTATGCTAACTTGCATTCTCCGAAGGCTAGGGTAAAGAAAAACACAGTATCATATAATTATGCTAACTTGCAAAAACTAAAACCGAAGCAGCAAGACAAATCAGTGATATAATAATCACGAAACATCCAAGCAGATGAGGCCTTGAGAAGGACATGGTTACTATCTGCACAAGATAAAATGTAACTCAAAAAGAATGTTCAAGACACACAATGCTTTAATTAAGAAAAATGATGAGATGCAGGCTTTGCCTGCGAGATAAGCTTGTACTAAAAGATATATAATGCTATAACTTAGATTTAACTTCGGAGTTGTATCCGAGAAGCGATCTCGGAAGGTTCTCCCCAGGCCTGCGAATAAAGCGTTTTGACCCACTACCGGAGTCTGTCTTCTCTGCCCGAGTGTCGACCCTGTATATCACTTGGTCCACTCCTCAGTCACCACAATTTGGCGCTGCGAGCAGAGGCGTAACGTCTTGCCATTCCCCAGGAACGTTGAGCGAAAGAGGGCGAGTATTTTTCATTTACCACCCATAAATTAGAGTGCTCAAAACAGACTGTGGGATTTGACAAGATCGCGACAAAGAACAAGTGGGGACAGACTCAAGTAAGTGGTGCGATTGGTTCGGTGTAGCTGTGGAGGCGTCAAAATCCTAAGCAAGCGCACGACAGTAACGAGAAACAGGGGTGCTGAAGGTGGATGCTGGTTGATCGACATGAGCAGACGGTCTAATATCTCTAACGCCTAGCCTGAGCCTGAATTAAGAGGACTTAGTCCCACGTGACGGCGAAGATCAAGTAGGTGTAGGGAACACACTTAGACCATAGGCTCGTGATACCAAGTGACATCTCCTGGACCCAGTATAGAAATGGCATGTAAAGATACACGAGATTGGGGCCGGACGGCTCGCTTAGAACACACACTGGTGGAAATGCTAAATGGGAGGCAGTCCTATTACCACATGATTGACTCGGATCAAGGGACTCATTTCACAGGTCAAGTGATGAAAGAAACTTGTAGAATATTCGGCATTAAGCAGAAGTTTCACATCCCATATCACTCCTAGAGTTTAGGGATGGTAAAGAGAATGAATCGGACCCTTAAAACCGCACAGAGTGAGGCAATGAGGTTACCAGAAGGAATAGTGACCGGAGGAGCCGACTTAGGCCCCCTACGAGACAGAATCAAAAAGTATGTGAGGAAATTGAGTGTGCAGTTGAAAGGTATGCGACAGGAGGTCTGCGAAAGGCAGAAGGAGGAGGACGAAGGTGGTGTGATAACCGCCTTGGCTATAATCCCCGAGGTGGGGGTGAAGGTAATGGTTAAGGAGGTGGCAGAGAAACCAGGGTTCACACCTAGGTGGAGCGGACCATATGAGGTGAAGTACCCCTAAAAATTAGTGGAGATACATGTGCTTGCATGAATATGAAAGGTAGGGGTCGATGGAAGCACTGGTCCCAGCTGAAAGGATATAAAGATACGACAGATGGACTTTTTAAGAGGATTAGTATGGATATTTCCAATATTAGGGGTACTGGCTATAATGAAATGGATCTAGAAAAGGGACATGCCCGGAGAAACGGTGCAAACATTCTGGTTGAAATAGAAATGGTAAGACTAACTAAAAACCTGGAATATCCAGGATGTGTTTCATCAACAGAATATAAACGTGATCACCACCGCCCTTCCAATTCTACAAAAACAAGCTACAAGGCTGCCCCTAGGGGGCCCAGAAGCATTTACCCACACAGGAGGGTACAACAACGATGTAAAGCAGCCCCTAGGGGGCAGCATCTGAGTGTCAGGAGCGTTTACCTTGAAGCCACAAGAGAAGTGGGTAACAAAATGTTACCTGAATATTGTAAACCAGGGGAATTAACCTTGGGGAAGCGCGTGGTAGTTAAACCTGGAACAGAAGTAATGTTGTTATTTGACAATGTGCAGCATGAAATGTTACCTGTGAGCATAAATTTAGCAGCCCTATATCTGCCAGAAAAGTTTAGCCCCAAGACTAAAGCGTTGTACACATGATTGCTAGACACAATCCTGAGAAAAGCTAGTGACACATCAGGAGCAAGGGAGTAACACAAGCAGCTGAGGCACAAAGGAGGAAGACAGAGATCTACAGGGAATGACGTATTAACTGTACAGGGACCTCTTCAGTAGATGCACTAGATATACAGGCGATCCAGGCAGATATAGATAGTTTGAGGGGAACGATGGAAGTGCTAATGAGGAAACAGGCCAGGATAGGGATAGAATCTTCAGAGTTAGGATCTAAAACATCCAAAAAAAACTGCTAGAGGGTATATCCGTATTGGAAGGCCATGCACGAACAATGAATGAGCTAAATAAGCAGGAATGAGAGAACAATGCCGAGGATAGGAAAAGAGACACATGTCATGCCTATGGGAGATGAATGATCGGTCAGGAGAGACACAATCTGGATCAGATACAAACCGGGCAAGTTTCAGGTTGAATAAATAGCACCCAGTTGAAAGAAATGGCACAGCACAATGGGCCATTCGACGCTTGCACCTTGAAAGGAATGACTAGGGTGTATGCAGTTACAGGAGGATGTGAGGGGAAACAAAAATACGAGGGGAAGAGTACATCCGCAATAGACCAGTATGAGATTTTAAAAAATGGAAATAAGCGGAATATCTTTATCCGGGTGCGGGAGATAAGGAAGCCCAACTATGTGCCCTCACCTAGTGGGAGACGGGAGCAAGGATAGCTGCGGGTTTGACAATACTACGGAAGGATGGGTCATTGGAATAAGCCCTGCCCGAACCGAACCCACACATTATTCTCCTCGCCCTTGATAGGCGTATTGTGTGGTAACGAGCCTGGGAACTTAGGATTACAGAGGTTTGACTTGTAACATTACAATGCCTAACTTTTGCTTTACTCCCAGAATAAAGCAAAAGTTAGGCATTGTAATGTTACAAGTCAAGCCTCCGTAATCGTAAGTTCCCAGGCTAGTTACCACACAATATTCTCCTTGGTGGCAGTGGGAAGAGTACACATGACGTATATACACACCAGGAAGACAATGACATTAAATATAAGCGATGAGATTAAGCAAGATATTGATGTTTACATGGAAGAACAAGTACCACCAATTCCTCTGTTACTTAAAGATTTAAATGAGCTCAAAGAACTATTAAGAAATAACATTAAAAGATATTATGAGCTAATGGATAAAGCAAAAGAACTGGACAGTGAAATAAAGGATAACCTGAAAAATCCACCTTGGTACTTGAGATTATACATCCGTGGATAAGGATCCTTTCACATACCCTAGTGGCAGTACAGATAGTAATAGCCTTGAGTTGGTTGGTGATGTATGTAACAAGTGCAAAGACAGGCGAGGCATACCCAAGTAAAATTACAAGATAGGGATTAGAATTATATCCCATGTGTTAGTCCTAGTGCAGCTGATAGTGGTGCTGATGCTCCTGGGAGAATGTGCAGGCAAATACAAGAGACGCAGAACGAAGAATTTGGCCAAGGCCCATACCCCCAGTTCGAAGAAGATAACGGGGTATTCCGACAGGACAAATATTTACAATACTATCCTACCGACGGATTTGCCATAAAATGCAACAAGACAATGATGGGAATATCCTTGGAGGGGTGTAGACGGAGGAATCGATTAACTGTATATCCTCACCTGGTGGGACAGGGGGAGCGAGACCAATGTGGTTATAATCAAACTGATAACTGTGTCTTTGGTTGAAAGTCGGCAGACACGGAGGCCACCCACTCCGCTTATCGAGGGAAGGGAGAATACTGTGTGGCAATGACCCTCCGGGAATATACGTATGGTGAAACTGTATGTAACATCACTAACCCAAATTTCTGCTTCACCCCTAGAATGCGCTCGAATAGTCTATATACATGCGCGGGAGGCAATTACAATAAATGTAAAAGACAGTTTACCGGACGAGCTGGAACAATACGCAAGTGATATTGCACCACCAATGCTACACCTGCTGGAACACTTGAACCGGCTTAAGAACTCACTTGTTGCCAGTATCAAACGATATCATCTCATCAAAAGAAACCTTACGAAATTGACAAAGGACATTGGGAAAGAGCTGGATACGGTCCCTTGGTACCGTAAACTATGGGATTGGGGAATGAATGTGAACATCCACCCTTGGATTAGAATTATATCCCATGTGTTGGTTTTCGTTCAATTGTTCTTGGTTCTGTGTTGGGTAGTAATGATATGTATAATGCCACAACAGCACAAGGGGCAGAAGCATCACTAGGCAAATGCAGCATCACATCATGATTATGTAATAATGGCAGAATTACAACACAGGAAGGAAATTTGCACAGACATGTTGTCAGCAGAGAGCGCCTAGAAGTATTCCGGTAAACTGGGAAGCTTGAGTCAGGATGACTGATCACCGTTTGTACAGATCAGGTGGACCAGATACCCCAGAAAACGTGAGGGGGCAAAAAGGGGGGCCATGGAATGGGAAACAGATGGAACATGTATTTACAATAAGTGTCCATATTGGGTATAGTGACCAATGTGCCACAAGGGGGAACTGAAGTAGCCCCAAAGGTGCATAGCCTGGGATCATTTAAACCTATGTATGGAAGCTGGGCTGGAGAAAGCACTGTATCAATCCTCATATAATTATGCTAACTTGCATTCTCTGAAGGTGAGGGTAAAGAAAAACACAGTATCATATAATTATGCTAACTTGCAAAATCTAAAAAGCACTGTATTATATAATTATGCGAACTTGCAAAAACTAAAACCGAAGCAGCAAGACAATCAGTGATATAATAATCATGAAACATCCAAGCAGATGAGGCCTTGAGAAGGACACGGTTACTATCTGTACAAGATAAAATGTTACTCAAAAAGAATGTTCAAGACACACAATGCCTTAATTAAGAAAAATGACGAGATGCAGGCTTTGCCTGCGAGATAAGCTTGTACTAAAAGATATACAATGCTGTAACTTAGATTTAACTTCGGAGTTGTATCCGAGAAGCGATCTCGGAAGGTTCTCCCCAGGCCTGCGAATAAAGCGTTTTGACCCACTACCGGAGTCTGTCTTCTCTGCCCGAGTGTTGACCCAGTATATCACTTGGTCCACTCCTCAGTCACCACAAATATGTAGTTCGTGATCTGGAATATTAGGTCCTTCATTGAAACACCTGTGAACTCATCCCTTTTTGGCGTGGAAGCAAGTCATCCTCGCTTCGAGGAACTGCCTATGATGATGATGATACAAAGGGTAGTGGAAATCTGGAACACTCTGCCCCAAAAAGCTGTTGAAACTAGATCAATGGTAAATGTCAACACTGAGATTGCTAGATTTTTGTTATGCAAGGGTATTTATTAAGGCTGACAAATACAGTTAAGATACAGATCAGCATGATCTAACTGAATGGTGTAACAGGCTCGAGCGGCTGAATGACCTACTCCTTTTGCTATATTTTCTAGTGTTGCACAACTCTGCTCATTTCCATCAGAGAGAAAACTTGATCAAATAAGTTCAGTGAAATGCAATTGTCAGAAATACAAGGATAGAAAACATGGCAATAAATTGGGACAAAACATTTGTAGCAAGAATGGAGTATACTTCCATTTGTGCTGTTCCTGTGTGCTGTTCCATTGCTCTCATACTAATTCCCTATGTACATTTTTTTAATGCAGATGTTTAACTATTTTAAATGTATTTAAAAAAGAACAGACAGGAAATTCAGTATTAGCACATCAAGTCTTTGTATGAGAAGAGTGCCAATTGGAAACTATACCCCAATGAACAGAAAATAAATTGCGTCAGTTCAGCTGCTCTGCAGAAAGCCAAAATATTATCAGAAATACAGTTACATTTAGTATGATGAGCAGTCCATATTGTTGACCTATAGGAGGGAAAACAGTAAAATTAGAAAAGGTCTTTAAATTAACATGAAAAATAGTAAGACAGTGACAGCTACATCAGTATAGAAGTGGTCAGCAGAGGCCTGAAATACAGGAGTCAATTTCTTTGTTGGGTGACCGGTATTTTAACAGTCAGCACGGATTTTAAAAATGGCAAAACTAGCAGTAACATTTGGCATTTTCAGTTCATTTAGAAAATTTACTTCACAAATCTTGTTATTAATTCATTAGACCACCACCAACTTGATGCCACACTTTTCAATCTTGGATCTTTGCGCTGACTTTAATGCTGGGTCCTAAGGTCACTCAGAAAAGATAGCGTGCAGCAGACCGACAGAGACGCTGTCACTTTAAAAGGGACACACACATCTTCCAGGTAAGTTTGCACTTAAGCTTTTGGATTGTATTATTTGTATTTTATTGAAGTAGTGGCTTGGCGCAATAAATGTTAAAAAATATTTTAAGTGTGCAGGGTGCGCAGTTGGATGCTTGCAAGGTTTCGGAAAAAACAGAAAATGCTGAAAATACTCAGCGGCATCTGTGGAAAGAAAAACAGAGCTGACTTCTCAGGTCAAGATGCTGCCTGAGCTGCTGAGTATTTCCAGCATTTTCTGCTTTTATTTCAGATTTCAAGCATCCGCTCGCAGAGGGTAGAGGAAGACACAGAAGAGGAGGAAGCGGAAGAAAGGATGCAACCAAGACAGCCCCTTTCTGGCCGGGATATCTGGGATGGAATCAAACGCCTGCGGTACTAGTGACCACAACCCCAATTCCCCCTTCAACATGTGTCCCACAGCTCATCTTCCCTCTGTTACTGCCCATCACAGTGTCCTCTTGGCCACAATACTGAAATACAAGCCACCAGAAAACAAATTTTCCAATTCAACTTCATCCATCTTTGCATCAAATAGGACATCAAGAAAACAATTAATCACCCTTGTGCATTCCCTTAGGGTCTGTTTTGTGTCTTTGCCTATCCTACTGATGTCACGGACAGCTTATGCAGTGGCTGCAACATGGTTGGTGGAAGGCTGCTGACTTTCTGTGGGGGACACTGTAGATGGACTTGCAGGATGACCTCGAGGAACTGGTGGCTGGGCAGTGTCAAATCGAGTGACGGTGTTTCTTCTTCACTCTCCTCTCGCTTCTCTTGGTCAACCGCTGGCTGGCAGGCTGGGTTTCTTGGGTGTAGAAAGGAGTAAGACACAAGGGTGGAGTTGTGGTAGGTGATAAGCTCATAATAAAGGATGAAACTGAATACTGTGTATAGAAACATAGAAAATAGGTGCAGGAGTAGGCCATTCGGCCCTTCGAGCCTGCACCACCATTCAATAAGATCAAGGCTGATCATTCCTTCAGTATCCTTTTCCTGCTTTCTCTCCATACCCCTTGATCCCCTTAACCGTAAGAGCCATATCTAACTCCCTCTTGAATATTTCCAGTGAACTGGCATCAACAACTCTCTGCGGCAGGGAATTCCACAGGTTAACAACTCTCTCAGGGAAAAAGTTTCTCCTCATCTCAGTCCTAAATGGCCTACCCCTTATCCTAAGACTATGTCCCCTGGTTCTGGACTTCCCCAACATCGGAAACATTCTTCCTGCATCTAACCTGTCCAGTCCCGTCAGAATCTTTTATGTTTCTATGAGATCCCCTCTCATCCTTCTAAACTCCAGTGAATAAAGGCCCAGTTGATCCAGTCTCTCCTCATATGACAGCCCAGCCATCCCTGGAATCAGTCTGGTAAACCTTCGCTGCATTCCCTCAATAGCAAGAACGTCCTTCCTCAGACTAGGAGACCAAAACTGAACACAATATTCCAGGTGAGGCCTCACTAAGGCCCTGTACAACTGCATTAAGACCTTCCTGCTTCTATATTCAAATCCCCGAGCTATGAAGGCCAACATACCATTTGCCTTCTTTACCGCCTGCTGTACCTGCGTGCCCACTTTCAGTGACTGATGAACCATGACACCCAGGTCTTGTTGCACCTCCCCTTTTCCTAGTCTGCCGCCGTATAATGAGCAAGTGTGACCTTAGTTCCTTTAATGAGACTCCAGAGTGCAGGTACCTTGTGGGTGGCCTGCTTATATACTGTGTTCCCAAGGGATGCTGAGATCCCTTGGGACTCCAACAGGTGGGCCCTCTGGTGGTAGTGTAATACAGGTTGCAAGGGGTCAAATACATAACATTACTCCCCTGTGAAGTCAATAGTACACTTATTTACAAGGTGAGATGATCTGGCGCTTTTCGCTCCTTTGTCGATCGTCTTGGTACAAATGCAGGTGTGGGCAAGTTAGTTAGTTCTTCACTGGGCTGCTAGGCAGTCGGCCTTGCCGGGCTGCTGGGGATGGTGAGTTCGGATTCGTGGTCAACCATGTCAGTTGCCACTTGTGTGTGTATTGGAAGGTCAAAGTTGGTGGTGTCTTCTTCGGTTTGTTCGTAGCTGTTGGTGAACCGCAATTTGATTTGGTCCAAATGTTTTCGGCACGTTAGTCCATTGGCCAATTTGACCTGAAACAACCTATTCCCCTCTTTGGCTGTGACCATGCAGCAAGCCATTTGGGACCATTTCCATAATTGAGTACAAACACAGGATCATTGATCTCAATATCGCGTGACAAATTTGCGCGGTCATGGTACACACTTTGTTGATGCCGCCTGCCCTCCACGTGATCATGGAGATCAGGGTGGACAAGAGAGAGCCTTGTTTTGAGCGCCCTTTTCATGAGCAGCTCGGCTGGGGGACCTCCAGTGAATGAATGGGGTCTGGTGCAGTAGCTGAGCAGCACTCAGGACAGCCGGGTCTGCAGGGAGCCTTCCGACACATGTTTCAATCTTTGCTTGATGGTCTGAACTGCACTTTCTGCCTGACTGTTGGATGTGGACTTGAACGGGGCAGAGATGTGACGTGCTTGATCCTGTTGCAGGTTATAAATTCCTTGAATTCAGCACTGGTGAAACATGGCCCACTGTCACTGACCAGGACATCAGGCAGGCCGTGCGTGGCAAACATGGCTCGTAGGCTTTCAATAGTGGCCGTGGATGTGCTTACAGACATTATCGCACATTCAATCCATTTTGAGTAAGCGTCCACGACAACCAAAAACATTTTGCCTAGAAATGAGCCCGCATAGTCCACGTGGATCCTCGACCATGGTTTGGAGGGCCACGACCACAAACTTAGCGCTGCCTCTGGGTGCATTGCTCAGCTGATAGCAAATGTTGCACTGGCGCACGCATGACTAAATCAGAGTCGATGCCGGGCCACCATACATGGGATCTAGCTATGGCTTTCATCATTACAATGCCTGGGTGGGTGCTGTGTAGTTCACAAATGAACGTATCTCTGCTTTTCTTGGGCAAGACCACGCGATTGCCCCACAATAGACAGTCTGCCTGCAGGGACATTTCGTCTTTGCACTTCTGCGAAATCTGTTTGGTGTTGTTGCTGGTGGATGTAAATGCCTGGGCTATCGTTATGGCTTTACTTAGATTCGGAGTTTCAACAATCAACAATTTGCGAAGGATTACCTCATGGCCAATGCCCAGTACAAAAAAGTCTCTAAGCATTTGTTCCAGGAATCCCTCACATTCGCAATGTCCTGCGAGGCGCCTTAGTTCGGCGACATAGCTCGCCACTTCCTGGCCCTCCAACCATTGACACGTGTAGAACCGATATCTTGTCATCAAAACGCTTTCCTTAGGATTTATATGCTTCCGGACCAGTGTACACAATTCTTCATAGGATTTAACTGTTGATTTTGCCAGAACTAGGAGATTCTTCATGAGGTCATAGGTTGTTGCCCCACAGTTAGGAGGATCGCCCTTCGTTTGGTAGCGTTCTCGTCCCCTTCCAGCTCGTTGGCCACAAAGTATTGGCCGAGTCTCTCCACGAAGGCCTCCCAATCGTCCCCTTCTGAGAACTTCTCCAGGATACCAACTGTTTTTTGCATTTTCGCGCGGTTGTTCATTACCTCGTTGCCAATTGATAAGCTCATAATAAAGGATGAAACCGAGTACTGTGTACAATGAGCAAGTGTGACCTTAGCTCCTTTAATAAGACTCTAGAGTGCAGGTATCTCGTGGGTGGCCTGCTTATATACCGGGCTCCCAAGGGATGCTGCGATCCTTTGGGACTACAACAGGTAGGCCCTCTGGTGGTAGTGTAATACAGGTTGCAAGGGGGCAAATACATAACAGGAGAGGAGGGTGGGAAAGCAAGAGCTGCCTATGAGAAGGAGAACAACGTGTGAGGCTACCAATAACTTGCACCCATTCAGCCCTGCCACTGGCCAAGGGCTCAGCCATGCGCCTGCCAGGAATAAACAGCACCGTCTCCTCCAAGGGGGTGAGGTGACGCTAGGAACTGGCGTGCCTTGTGTTTGGTAAAGATTGTAGGTTGATGAGTGATGATGGGATGGGGAGGAGGGAGATCATGCAATTGGTGCAGTTGGTAGGAGACATCTTTTGATGATGCATTCACTAACCTTGATCAGTGGTCTGAGGACACTGGAGCCAGATCGTCGGGTGGACGACACTGCTGGCAGTGACGGTCTTGGCAATCTAGTTTCACACCTTTCTTTTTAGTGGACCTCCTGTCCCCTTATGGGTGGAGGAGCTCTCTTACAGTGTTCATCCCCTACACATAGCTGGAGTACTGCATGCGAGACCCTGGGTGCCCCTTCCCTGGCTATTCAGCCATTTAGGTTCGTGCTAAAGCACTTTTACCACTATTTTAGGTGTGGAAGGCAATTTAGCTTTAAGAGCTGAAATCTCCCACTTGCAACTTATTTTTAAATGTTCATTTTTCCAGAAGACAATTCAGCTGCAAGGACTTAAAAACTATTTTTTTTATAAATGATTTTAATTTTTTTCCGTTTTAGAAAGCAGTTCCCCTGTAAGGGGCCAACACTACTTTCTAAAATAAAGTTTTCGCTGAATGCCATTCTTGCTCCAGGGACACGAAGGCCACGCTGTATTGGGCCTCCTGCTGAGTTGCGCCCACAAACCAGCCTTACACAGTAAGTTTAACGCTGTGCTGATGTTAAACAGTAGGCAGCACAAATATAAACGGGGCCACCTGCGCGATTAATTTCGGCGGCTGATAACTGCAGCCCGGGATGGCACTAGCAACTTTTTGGCCCACTGGAATTTTTAGCCCAAGATCTCTACAAAATGTTTTAGAGTTCAATTCAAAGTTGCCTGCTAATCTTTTCTCATAACCTCTCTTTACCTCCCATATTAAAATTTTCAATTCCCTCCTGAAGTTTCCATAATCTTCCTGGTTATTAACTGAATCTTTCTCCTGACATTTGTCATTAGCATTCTTTTGGTGCTTTATTTGAACTTTTATTTACTGTGTCATCCAGGGCACATTAAGCTTTAGATTATCTATATTTTCCGTTTAAAGGAATATGCCTAGTATGTACTTGAAACATCTCTTCCCCTGAATGCCCTCCATTGCTCAGTAACTGCTTTACCCTGCAATCACCTTTTCCAATCTACCTGTGCTACGTCCCTTCTTAAAATCACTGAAATCAGCTGTCCTAAAAACCTGTGCTCTAGAACTAGCCTCACCTCCAGCCAAACTGTTCCAGTACAGCTACAACACTGGCATCTACCCGACAATGTGGAAAACTGCCCAGGTATGTCATGTCCATATAAAGCAGGACAAATCCAATCCAGCCAAGTATCGTCCCATCAATCTACTCTCAATCATCAGCAAAGTGATGGAAGGGGTCATCGACAGGGCTATCAGCACTTACTCACCAATAACCTGCTCACCGATGCTGAGTTTGGATTCCGCCAGGACCAATCGGCTCAGAGACCTCATTGCAGCCTTGGTCCAAACATGGACAAAAGAGCTTAATTCCAGAGCTGAGGTGAGAGTAACTGCCCTGGACATCAAGGCAGCATTTGACTGAGCGTGGCATCAAGGAGCTCTCATAAAATTGAAGTCAATGGGAATCAGCCCCAAAACATCGCTGCAGAGTTCCTCAGGGCAGCGTCCTAGGCCCCCAACCATTTTCAGCTGCTTCGTCAATGGCCTTTCCGCCATCATAAGGTCAGAAGTGGGGATGTTGGCTGATGATTGCAGTGTTCAGTGCCATTTGCAACTCTCACATTATGAAGCAGTCCATGCCCACATGCAGCATGACCTGGATGACATTGAGGCTTGGACAGATAGGTGGCAAGGAAAATTTGCACCACATAAGTGCCAGGCAATGACTATCTCCAAGAGGCCCAACCACCATCCCTTGACACTCAACGACATTACCATTGCCAAATCCTCCACTATCAACATCCTGGGGGGTGGGGGGAAGGGGGGGGGCGTGTCATCATTGACCAGAAACATAACTGGACCAACCACATAAATACTGTGGCTGTAAGAGCAGGTCAGAGGCTGTGTATTCTGCAGCAAGTGTCTCACCTCCCAACTCCCCAAGGCCTTTCCACCATCTACAAGGCACAAGTAGTGTATGAATAAAGAGTCTGACCAGATACTGTGAGCTCAAAGTAAAGTGTGACCGTAGTCTTTTATTGCAGGTCTCCAGAGTGCCTCTCCAGCCTGTGAGGCTTTAAGTACAGGTGCTCCCAAGGGATTGTGGGATCCCTTGGGACTCCAGGGGATCAGCCCTCTGGTGATCAAATGGCATGTTGGTCTTCATAGCTAGGGAATTTGAGTATAGGAGCAGGGAAGGCTTAATGCAGTTGTATAAGGCCTTGATGAGACCTCACCTGGAATAGTGTGTTCAGTTTTGGTCTCCTAATCTGAGGAAGGACGTTCTTGCTATTGAGGGAGTGCAGCAAAGGTTCACCAGACTGATTCCTGGGATGGTAGGACAGACATATGAGGAAAGACTAGATCAAATGGGCCTGTATTCACTGGAGTTTAGAAGAATGAGAGGGGGATCTCATAGAAACATATAAAATTCTGATGAGATTGGACAGGTTAGATGCAGGAAGAATGTTCCCGATGTTGGGGAAGTCCAGAACCAGGGGTCACAGTTTAAGGATAAGGGGTAAGCTATTTAGGACCAAGATGAGGAGAAACTTCTTCACTCAGCGTTGTTAACCTGTGGAATTCTCTACCGCAGAGAGTTGTGATTGCCAGTTCGTTAGATATATTCAAGAGGGAGTTAAATATGGTCCTGACGGCTAAAGGGATCAAGGGGTATGGAGAGAAAGCAGGAAAGGGGTATTGAGGTGAATGATCAGCCATGATCTTATTGAATGGTGGTGCAGGCTCGAGGAGCCGAATGTCCTACTCCTGCATCTATTTTCTATGTTTTTATGTTTGAACAAGGTATTTACAGGTTTACATATATAACAAATGTGATGGAATATTCTGCACTTGCCTGGATGAGTGCAGCTCCACCAACATTCAAGAAGCTCGACAACATCCAGTACAAGCAGCCAACTTGATTGGCGCCCCTTCCACCACCTACAAGATGCATTGCAGCAACTCCCCAAGGCTTCTTCGACAGCAGCTCCCAAACCTGCAACCTCTACCGCCTAGGACAAGGACAGCAGGCACATGGGAGCATCACCACCTCCATGTTGCACTCCAAGTCACATCGTCGTTGGTTCAAAATCCTGGAATTCCCACCCTAGTAGCACTGTGAAAGTGTACTTTCACCACATGAACTGCAGCAGTTCAAGACAGCGGCTCATTACCCCCGTCTAAAGAGCAATAAGTGCTGGCCCACCTCCCTGGAACAAATTTTTTTTTAAATGATGTTAAACCAAATTATATTAACTATAATTTATTCACAAAGCACCTTTAACATAGTAAGATGTCCCAAGGCGCTTCACAGCAGTGTTACAAGAAAAAAAGATAAATTTGACACCGAGCCACAAAAGAAATTAAGACAGGTGACCAAAAGCTTGCTTAAAGAGGTAGGTTTTAAGGAGCGTTTTAAAGGAGGAAAGAGTGGTAGAGAAGCGGAGAGGTTGGCGAGGGAGTTCCAGAGCTTAGGGCCCAAACAGTTGAAGGCACAGCCACCGATGGTTATGCAGTTATAATGAGGGATGCTCAAGAGGGCAGAATTTGAGGAGCACAGACATCTGTGGGGTGGTGAGGCTGGAAATGATTCTAGAGATAGGGAGGGGCAAGGCCATGGAGTGATTTGTTAACAACGATGAGAATTTTGAAATCAAGGTGTTGTTTAACCGGGAATTCAGAAAGCACAGGGGTGATGTTGTGGTCACTGTAAAGCTGGATGATCTCCAACTTGCCCTACTTCTTTCCTAGAACCAGATCTGACACTGCTTACTTCCTTGTTGGACTGGAGATATATTGATTGAGAATTAGCTCCATCCCTCAGTTTCCTCCATTTAGGAGAACCGCTCAATTATGAGCTGGCGACATGCGACTTTTAGTCCGGCAGCATCTCCACACTGCCTTCCCAGTGGATGGTGTGGCTATCCAATGGGGGCCTCGCCAGGCTCCTCTTTGTCATCCTCCTCCCTCATGCAATCCCCAGTGGCAATGCCAGGCCCCTCATGATGGCCAAGTTGTGCAACATGCAGCACACCACAATGAATTTGGATACCTGGTGAGGGGAGCATTGAAGGCTGCCTCCAGAGCGCTCCAGGCATTGGTCTGCCTGTAGGACATGGCATATCTCTGACATGACCTCCTTTTGGAAGTGCAGCCTTCTCTCAAACTGCTCCTTAGAGAGGTGGAAGTATGAGCATCGGTGCCTGTAAAGCTGTGGGGGAGCAAGCCCTCCTTCTCCGATGTCTTTGGTCTCTCCTTGCCATGTATTCAACCAGCATTGTAACCCATGTATAATCTGACCTAAGTTGTACACTGTGAGAACAATGACCACTAGGTGGGAGACACTCCTAACCTGGACCTTCAGGTATAAAAGGGGAAGCTCCACCCACCTTCATCACTTGAGTGCTAAGAAATAAAGGACAGGTCACAGACTGACCTTCTCTCAAGCATGAGCCTCGTGTGCATTTATAATATATAGTAAGGACATATCAATGGCGACGTGTGCATTTATAATATATAGTAAGAAATATCAATGGCGACGAGAAACTGGGATTTAAACCACGCGAGCATGGCCACTAGCAGAACAGACGAGAGACACTGTGTTCAGGAATGGTTGGGACAGAGATTCAACATTGTTAAAGCAGCACACAATTCTCCAGGCAGACAAGGGCAGTCGGGCATGCCCCAACATGTAGTCGAACCCAGAGGGGGAGTTCGACAGAGGCAATGGCAAGTTGAACGGCGATTCACACCATTGCAAGGGACAATGCGGCCAGTAATGGGGCCATCAACACCTGTTAATGGCGCACTCAAGGTCAGTCACAGGGGCAGTCAGGGACGATCGACTGGCAAGAGATCTTTTGTTTCCAACAGCAGCTCATGTTGGAGGCGTGGAGGCACACACTCAGCCGGAAGTTGCAGAGATGAGCAAAATACCTGCAGAAATTGCAGAAATGAACGCTGGGGGAAATCGCTGGAAGCTGAAGTTCAGCGGGTTCATGTGGAGCACGTATACAGTTCATACACCAGGGCGCCATCAATAATGATGAAAGTGCTCCTCAATGGCATTCCAATATCAATGGAGCTAGACACGGGGGCCAGCCAATCCCTGATGGGTATCAAACAGTTCAAAAGGTTTTGGGCGTCCAAGGCCAGGAGGCCAAAATTATCGGCGATTGACGCACAGCTGCGGACTTACACAAAGCAGACCATTCCGGTGCTAGGCAGCGCCACGGTAGTCATGACCCACAAAGATTCGCAGAACAGGTTGCCACTCTGGATTGTCCCGGGGACGGTCCCGCACTACTGGGAGGAGTTGGCTTGCTGTCATGAACTGGAAATGGAGCGATGTCAATGCAATTTCCTCTGTGGAGCGAGTATCATGCTCACAGGTCCTGGACAAATTTGGCTCATTATTTCAACCTGGCATCGGCACTTTCATGGGGGCCAAGGTAGTGATCCACAAGGCCAGAGCGGTGCTGTACATGATGCGGGAAAAGATAGAAGGCGAATTGGACCGCCTGCTGAGGGAAGGTATCATCTCGCCAGTCGAATTCAGTGACTGGGCGAGCCCGATCGTGCCGTGCTCAAGGCGAATGGCTCAGTCAGGATATGTGGTGATTACAAGGCCACCATCAATCGGGTGTCACTCCAAGACCAGTACCCGCTACCGAGAGCGGAGGACCTCTTTGCGACGCTATCCGGGAGCACCCAGGCCCCGTAACACGACGGAGCTGCGTTCGTTCCTGGGGCTCCTGAACTACTTTGGCAACTTTCTTCCCAAATTGAGCACGCTGCATATGCTCCTACGCAAAGGTCGCGAATGGGTCTGGGGGGACAGCCAGGAAAGGGCTTTTAATAGAGCACGCAATTTGTTATGTTCCAACACTCTGTTAACACCATACGACCCATGTAAGAAACTTGTGTTAATGTGCGATGGTGTCGGGTGTGTGTTGCAGCACGTCAATGTCAAGGGTCAGTTACAGCCGGTAGCTTATGCCTCCAGGAGTCTGTCCCAGGCAGAAAGGGGTTACGGGATGGTAGAAAAGGAGGCGCTCGCATGTGTATATGCGGTAAAGAAAATGCACCAGTACCTGTTTGGCAGGAAATTTGAGCTGGAGACAGATCACAAACCCCTAACGTCCCTTTTGGCCGACAACAAGGCCATAAATGCAAATGCATCGGCCCGCATACAGAGGTGGGCACTCACGTTAGCCGCCTATGACTATACAATTCGGCACAGACCGGGCACTGAAAACTGCGCCGATGCACTCAGCAGGCTCCCACTAGCCACCACTGAGGGGGCTACCGAGCATGCTGCTGAGATGGTCATGGCTGTTGAAGCTTTCGGAAGCGAAGGCTCACCCATGACAGCCCGTCAGATTAAAGTCTGGACAAATAGAGACCCGCTATTGTCTCTAGTCAAGAAATGTATCCTGAATGGGGACTGGGCAGCCACGTACAGGGCATGCCCTGAGGAATTTAAACCATTTCACAGGCGCAGGGATGAACTCTCGATTCAGGCCGATTGCCTACTGTGGGGAAACCGCGTAGTCATGCCTCAGGTGGGCAGAGAGGAGTTCATCAGAGGACTCCACAATGAGCACCCGGGCATTGTCATGATGAAGGCAATTGCCACATCACACATTTGGTGGCCAGGGATAGACGCAGATCTGGAACGTTGTGTTCGCAGATGCAACACGTGTGCCCAGCTGGGCAATGTGTCCAGGGAAGCCCCCCTTAGCCCCTGGCCATGGCCCGCCAAGCCTTGGTCACGCATCCATGTGGACTATGCAGGTCCTTTAGTGGGAAAAATGTTTTTGGTTGTAGTAGACGCCTACTCCAAATGGATCGAGTGTGACATTTTTAATTCAAGCGCATCCTCTGCCACGGTAGAAAGTCTACGGGCAATGTTCACTGCCCACGGTCTACCGGACGTCTTGGTCAGCGACAATGGCCCGTGCTTCACAAGCACTGAATTCCAGGACTTCATGGCAGGCAATGGAATTAACCATGTCAGAACAGCACCGTTCAAGCCGGCCTCAAACGGCCAGGCAGAACGAGCAGTGCAGATAATCAAACAGGGGATGCTCAAAATCCAAGGGGGTTCCCTACAAAGGCGCTTATCATGCCTCCTGTTGGCCTATAGATCCCAACCACAATCGCTTCCAGGGGTTCCACCTGCAGAGCTGCTAATGAAAAGGACGCTCAAAACGCGGCTATCCCTTATACACCCCACCATGAAAGAAATTGTCGAGAGCAGGCGCTAGCCACAAAATGACTACCATGACAGGAATGCGAGGGCGCAATGTATTGATGTAAATGATCCTGTTTTTGTCCTCAACTACGCTGCAGGGCCCAAATGGCTCGCAGGCACTTTGATTGCCAAAGAGGGAAATAGGATTCTGGTAGTTAAATTTACCAATGGACAAATCTGCTGCAAACATGTGGATCAAACAAAAAGGAGGTTCAGCAACCCCATAGAAGAAGCAGAGGAAGAACATGATGTAGAGTTCACTCCACCACAGGTGACCGAACACCTGAACCAAAGGGAGGAGAGCCCAATCACTGTGGGCAGTCTGGATAGGCCTGAGGCACCGCAAACAGCAGACACTCAGGCCAGCGCCCAACAACCGGAGCCCCAACTCAGGCGCTCTACAAGAGAGCGTAAACCACCAGAGAGACTCAACCTGTGATCCCAATAAGACTTTGGGGGAGAGGTGATGTCATGTATTCAACCAGCATTGTAACCCATGTATAATCTGACCTAAGTTGTACACTGTGAGAACAATGACCACTAGGTGGGAGACACTCCTAACCTGGACCTTCAGGTATAAAAGGGGAAGCTCCACCCACCTTCATCACTTGAGTGCTAAGGAATAAAGGACAGGTCACAGACTGACCTCTCAAGCATGGGCCTTGTGTGCATTTATACTGTGTAGTAAGGACGTATCACTCCTCATCCTTGGGCCGACATGGCCAAAAATCTTTCTTCTAGCTTGACGCCGCCTGGCAATAGCATGGAGCGTTTTACACAGTTGAACTAGTAATGCCCCCATTAAATTCTCACTGAAGTTGTAAGGGCACTGTAATAGCAAATGTCATTTCCATGTCGGAGCTTCACGCAGCATGCTGTGCGCAACCGTTGCAATCAATGTGATCTGCGATGTAGGAGCCTCATCCCTCCAATTAAATATGCTGCCAAAACTGCCTGCTGCATCCTGGGAACGCCTGGTTTTTCAGACCTGGGGCGGGTGCTCTGGAGACCTGCAATAAAAGACTCAGGTCACACTTTACTTTGAGCTCACAGTGTTCAGTCTGACTCTTTCTCCATATACAACAACTTCCACATGTGCACCGACAACACCCAGCTCTACCTCACCACCACTTTTCTTGACCCCCTCCAGTGTCTAAATTGTCAGTTCAGGATGGGGAGACATTTTCTCCAATTTAATATTGGGAAGACAGAAGCCACGGTTTTCGGTCCCCGTCACAAACTCCGTTCACTAGCCACTGACTCCATCCCTCTCCCTAACATCGATCCGAGGCTGAACCACACTGTTCGCAACCTTGGTGTCATATTTGACACTGAAATGAGCTTTCGACCACCAATCCGTAGCATAACTAAGACCGCCTATTTCCACCTCCATAACATCATCCGGCTCCGTCCTTGCCTCAGCTCATCTGCTGCTGAAACCCTCATTCCACGCCATGGTTACCTCTAGACTTGACTAATCCATTGCACTCCTGGTTAGCCTCCCACAGTCTACTCTACATAAACTTGGTCATCCAAAACTCGGCTGCCCACGTCCTAAGTCGCAATAAGTCCCATTAAGCCATCTCCCCCCGATGTTCGCTGACCTACATTGGCTCCTAGTTAAGCAACGCCTTGATTTCAAAATTCTCATCCTGGTTTTCAAATCCCTCCATGGCCTCGCTCCATCCTATCTCTAATCTCTTCCAGCCCCACAAACCCCCGAGATATATGCGCTTCTATAATTCTGCCATCTTGAGCATCCCTGATTATAATTGCTCAACTATTGGTGGCCGAGCCTTCTGTTGCCTGGGCTCCAAGCTCTGGAATTCCCTGCCTAAATCTCTCTTCCTTTAAGATATTTCTTAAAACCTACCTCTTTGACCAAGCTTTTGGTCACCTGCCCTAATTTCTCCTTATGTGGCTCGGTGTCACATTTTGTCAGAATACTCCTGTGAAGCACCTTGGGACGTTTTACTAAGTTAAAGGCGCTTTTTAAATACAAGTAGTTGGTGTTGTTAAAAAAAGCTGTTAAGGGTCTGTGTACGAGTAGTTAAGTGCCTCAATGAGGTTACCCGTCTCACCTGAGCGGGACTCGAAATGCGCCCGTCAAAAGCAAAAGTCGGTGGGATGATGGCGAGTTCCCAACGCGCTGCACACTTCTGTGCTTTTAACAGCGGACCCGGCCCCAAACCCACATAATCTTCAATGTGAAAATTCCGGCCAAAGTGTCTAAATTGGCTAGAGGAACAGAGGAACCTGGGGGTACAGATACACAAATCACTAAAAGTAGTGAAGCAGGTTAATAAAGCCCTTAAAAAAGCAATCAAACCTGCATAAAACATTGGTTAGAGCACACTTGGAGCACTGTGAACAGTTCTAGTCTCCATATTATAAAAAGGATATAGAGGCACTGGAGAAGGTGCAAAGATTTATGAGCATGACACCAGAACTGAAGTTATTAAATCAGGAAAGATTGTACAGGCTGAGGCTCTATTCTCTAGAAAAGAGAAGGCTGAGGGGTCACCTGATAGAGGTCTTCAAGACTATGAAAGGGTTTGGTAGAGTATACGTAGAGAAAATGTTTCCACTTGCGGAAGAGACCAGAACAGGGGGCCATAAATATAAGAGAGTCACTAATAAATCCAATAGGGAATTCAGAAGAAACATCTTTACCCAGAGAGTGGTTAGAATGTGGAACCCACTATCACAAGGAGTAGTTGAGACGAATAGCATAGATACATTTAAGGGGAAACACATGAGTGAGAAAGAAATAAAGCTGGGTTTCGATGAAGAAGGGTGGGAGTAGACTCGTGTGGAGCATAAACATTGGCACGGACCAGTTGGGCCGAATGGCCTGTTTCAGTGCCGTAAATACTTTGTTAATACTTTGTAATGGTACTCTAGGAGATAAGGTACTGCTACAGATACAGAATCCAGGTATAGCAAATCACCAAAGCATTTATAGATTCAGCAGGAGTTTGCGTAGAAACAGATCTTGTGAGGAATTGCAGAACCAGAATGAGCTGGTTTGAGTCAGTTTCAAATAAAGGAAAGAGCACATGGTGTTAAAGGTACTGCAGGTTGATTTTATCTATTACAGTGAAGATCAGCTCAGACCTGGGATTGTGCAGAAGCTAAGACCAATGAAAGAGGTTTAAGAATATGATAGACAAGACAATGGAGCTGGGATCTGGAGGCCTTGGCTTATAGACTGGATTAATCAGATTGAGAAGCAGACCTAATATACACGAACAGTTAGGATATGTAATAATACAAAAGATTAGATTTTACTGTATAAAAGCGAAATACCGCGCATGCTGGAAATCTGAAAAAGTTTTTACTATAAGTATGCGAAGCCTGTAAGGGGCAATAGCAAACCCTATCGTTCAGAGCTCACAAGGCAGTCCTTGGTTCTTGGGAAATTTCGGATGGATATTCCATTTGTAAGTAACTAGAAATAGTGCTTGCCCTTGTGTAAACCGCTACTGTTTAACGTAATAAAATTGTGCAGAAACTCTCTTTAGTCTTGGAACCTTATTTAGAATTCTGTTTTCCCACATCCACTAGTGAGGAATTGGCAATGCCCCGATTCCACTGCAGCAATAATACTTGCATCTTTCTTGCAAATATTTTTGGATCAACAATTTATTGTTGTAATTATTTCCAATGGATACAAAGGGCTGGACCTTGAAGTCTCTGACATGGCAGGAGTGGGGGAGGGGTTGTGTGTGGGCGGTATACCGTGGGAAACCCGGAAGACTGGGTTTCTCCGCACGCTGTGGAGTCCACAGCATGTGTGTTACGTCATGGGCTGGTCCCCCACCTGGAAGGCAGCCTGATCGACAGGCTTCTAGTCGGACGGGGAATGCTGGCTGGACAGGACACCACAGCAACAGGTAAGTGCTGGGTTCAAAAGTGGGGATGGGGGGAGACGGTGGTACCAAGTCTGGGCGGGGGGCGGTGGCTAGGAGGAAGCACTCATACTCCGCCCGGCCCACAAGAATTGCTTCCCAAGGCTGTGCTTGTCTTGCTGCAGCTACCTCGAATCCCGAGCTCTGGGATTTCTGGTCGGCTGCAGTTAAACCTGCACAGCAGGTTCAAGCAGAGGCTTCAGGGCCTCATTATCTTATTTAAAATGCCAACCCACCTCCTGGAAGTGGGTTAGCTGCCCCACCCCACAAGTAAAAGTTGAAAATGGGCCGGTTGAAGGCAGGTTGGCGTCGGGATTTAGATTTTTTTTTAAACTTTAACTATCCCCATGCTCCCAACCCAGCCATGTTTTTCATGTTAAAATTCTCCCCTAACTGTTCACAATACAATTAGAACTTCTTTAGGTATTACAACAAAAAAGTGTCCAGCTAGATAGTAAATGCCAATGCCTAATTCAAAATAGCATCCAGATTGAAGATTTATATACTTAGCTTGAATATTTGGAATGTTATTTCAAGTTGCGAGTCTCAAATAATTTTATTCCGAAGTGGTCAACTGTCAGTACATACTAAAAAAAAAAATCTATTGATGAAATTTGTAAATGTATAAACAAAGGCTTGTGTTACCAGTTTTCCTACTTACCAACAAATGTTCCTGCAACTCCATTCCTTCCTGCAATATTAAAAAAAGAAATATTTTAAGCTGATCTTAAAAACACTCGCAGTTGTCTAATGCATATAATAGCAAACAACCACTCAAGTCTTCCGCCTTTTAGCAATTGGTAAGCTTTTGATTCCTCTACCATGCCAGGCTTCATCAGTTGGAAGGAGTTGCTGCTCTGTCTACTCTCTGCCTTCACTAAACATAACATGTGTCATTTACATTCTTGTGTAAAAACCTGACCAGTTATTATCCAGCAATGGAAAATGTACACGTGCTGATACTACAAGATCAGTGATGTACAAGACATGGCCATCTCTGCTGGTTAACTACTTTTTTACAATTGTTATTCCTCAAAGTAGAAGCCTTACCATGCCACCAAAATTGGCAAGCTGGTTATTAGACAAAAAGCAGAGTAGGGTTAAAGGGCAGCTATTCAGAGTGGCAGGAGGTGGGAAGTGGGGTCTCACAAGCAATGTTGGGACCACTGTTCACAATTTATATTAATGATTTAGACTTTGGAATAAGGAACACAATTTCTGAATTTGCGAACAACACTAAAGTGTGTGGGGTGAGACAGTTAACACTGAGGCGGATGGGAACAAATTATAAGACAACCTTAATAAATATGCAAAATGGGCATATAATTGGCAAATTCATTTCAACACATAATTGTGAGGTGTTCCATTTTGGTAAGAAAAATGAGATCACATTTTACTTGGAAAATACAAATCTAAATGGGGTAGAGGAGCAAAGGGATCTAGGAGTACAAATTACACAAATCACCAAAAGGAGCAGATTAATAAGGCCATTAAAAAAGCAAACCAAGCACTCGGGTTTATTTCTAGAGGGATAGAATTAAAAGAGAAGTTATGCTAAACTTGCATCGACCCTTGGTTAGATCACATTTGGAGTACTGTATATAGTTCTGGTTGCCATATTATCAGAAGGATATAGTGACACTGGAGAGGTTGCAAAAACGATTTGCAAGGATGATACCAGAACTGCAAGGTTATATCTATCAGGAAAGAGAAGGCTGAAGTCTTTAAATAGAGGTCTTTAAAACTATGAAAGGTTTTGATAGAGTAGACACAGAGTGTATTTCCACTTATGGAGAAGTGCAAAACTAGAGGCCATCAATACAAGATCATCACCAAGAAATCAAATAGGAAATTCAGAAGAAACTTCTTCATCCAGAGAATGGTGTGAATGTGGAACTCACGACAGGGAGTAGTTGAGGTGATTATAGAAGCATTTAAGGGAAAGCAAGATAAGCATATGAGATTGAAGGGAATAGAGGGTTATCCTGATAAGATTTAAAAGAAGACGGGAGGAGGCTCGAGTGGAGCATAAACTCCGGCATGGACTGATTGGGCTGAATGGCCTGTATATTCTGTGTGTTAGTGGTTGTAGCCAGATCTCTCCTGCTGTTAACATTTACACAGGAATTGTCTTTTCAAGTGGAGAGTCGTCTTGAAGATGTAAAAGGGCTGAGAGTTGGGGGTCAGGCGAGAGAGAGATGGGGAGGGTGGGCGAGAGAGACAGGGCAAATCCAATGACTGGGAGAGAGACGGGGAGGGCGAGAGATACGGAGGAGGGCGAGAGCATGAGGGAGGAGGAAAGGGAGGTTGGGAAGAGCGAGGGACACGTCACAAGGCCTCCCTGGTGGCCCGAAGTTTTATAATCGCGGAGGCTCTCCCCTTTAAGTGAAGGGGAGAGCCGTGGTGACGTAACTGCGGCAGTCACTCCAGTCCGCACCCACCTTCTGCCCCTCAGTTGCTGTCACCGCCGCATATCCACTCCTCAGGTGTAGTCACTGACCCCATTATGATCGAGTTCTGGATTGGGTGGAGAAAAACAAAGAGCCGAATGTCGCTCAAGAGGCGACCTGAACCGCAGCTGCAGTAAAAACCATCGTAACGGGGTGGGAACGCGAGTTGGGGGCGTGGGGGGGGCATTTTCTACCCGTGACTACATTTGAAGCAATGTTCAAAGCTGTACACTTAAAGCAATGTTACAACAAATTAATACCGAGTCGTTACTGGCCTCAATGTTTTAATTACAAACTTCATTCTTGTACAAATACTGTTTTAACAAAAATATATGTGCCCTCTCCAAGGCCTTGAGGCCTTGACATCCTTCCTACTGTGCGGTGCCCAGAATTGTACACAATACTCCAGCGGAGGCCGAACCAGTGATTTATCAAAGATTTAGCATAACTTCCTTTTTTTTATAAAAAGAACCGTTACCGCCACAAACGGAAAGGAGTTACTGCTCAGTCGGGGCGGAGTGGCCGGCATTCAGGACATTGTCCTTGTCCCTTTTTCTGGCGGAGAAAGTTACCGCCCCGCCCGGCGGCAACCCCTTTCTGTCCCGCGAGGGAAATGGCTCAGTGCCCCCCGATAGCTTCCTGCTGGGAAAAGCTGCCAGTGGTGGAGCGGCGTGTCTGCCATTAAAGGGGAGGAAGCACTGCCGCGGCCACCATTTTATTTTAATTGTTGGCCGACTCGGACGTCGGCCCGAAAATGATAGCCACAGGTTCGGCCGGGCCAGCCAAAACCCTCCCTGGTGGCTCAATGGGCACCACTAAAGTGGCTGCAGAGCTCGCAGCAATCCTCCCTCCTCTTTAACTGAAGGGAAGTGAGATTGTGACGCGTCAGCGCGATGCAACACGTCCGCGTGGCGCTATCATAAGCGTGGCACGGACACCATCTGCCTTCCACTTCGCTCCCAACCCACTTCTACCCGAAATTCCGCCCCAACGGAATCATACCCAAAAAGAGGGCAAAAATCGATCAATTCACTGCCCCATCGATTGGGGCGGTGAATCAACAACGAAATCGGTAAGCGCGCCCTGTTTGGAGCGGAGGGCAATTTTGGTTCCTATATCTCTATTTATAAAGCTAAGGATCCCATATGCTTTTTTAAAAAAAAAACAGCCATATCAACTTTTTTTTTATTCGTTCATGGGATTTGGGTGTCACTGGAAATGCCAGCATTTATTGCCCATCCCTAGTTTCCCTTGATAAGGTGGTGGTGAGCCGCTGTAGTCCGTGTATAGGTACTTCCACAGTGCTGTTAGGGAGGGAGTTCCACGATTTTGACCCAGCGAAGATGAAGGAACGGCGATATACTTCCAAGTCAGGATGGTGTGAGACTTGGAGGCGGTGGTGTTACCATGCGCCTGCTGCTGCCCTTGTTCTTCTAGGTGGTAGAGGTCACGGGTTTGGGAGGTGCTGCCGAAGAAGCCTTGGCAAGTTGCTCCAGTGCATCTTGTAGATGTTACACACTGCAGCCACAGTACGCCAGTGGTGAGGGGGTGCTTAAGGTGGTGGATGGGGTGCTAATCAAGCAGGTTGCTTTGTCCTGGATGATGTCGAGCTTCTTGAGTGTTGTTGGAGCTGCACTCATCCAGGCAAGTGGAGAGTATTCCATGACTTGTGCCTTATACATGGTGGAAAGTCTTTGGGGAGTCAGGAGGTGAGACAATTGCCACAGAATTCCCAGCCTCTGACCTGCACTTGTTGCCACAGTATTTGTGCTTGATCCAGTTAAGTTTCTGGTCATTGGTGACCCCCAGCATGTTGATGGTGGGGGATTCGGTAATGGTAATGCCGTTGAATGTCAAGGGGCGGTGGTTAGACTCATTTGTTAGAGATAGTTATTGCCTGGCACTTGTGTGGCATGTTACTTGCCACTTATCAGCCCAAGCCTGAATATTGACCGCTTCATGTCCAGTCACCTTCAAAGAGTTGAGTACATAAACCCCCAGGTCCCTTTTTCTCACACCTGCATTAAAATTGTATCATTTAATTTATATTGCCTCTCTCCCTAACAGCACTATGGGAGTACCTTGACCGCACGGACTGTGGTGATTCAAGGCGGCGGCTCACCACCACCTTGGGCAATTAGGGAATGGCAATAAATGCTGGCCTTGCATGCGACGCCCTCATCCCAGGAACTATTTAAAAAAAAATTAGTATGTGTCAGCACCAAGGTCACAAAAGATGAGGAAAATCTTTAAGGTTCTTATGCTAGAAACATTGTTGTGCAACTACAAAGCTAGGTGGGAATGTAAGTTGTGAAGAGAATGCAAAGAGACTTCAAGGGGATATAGGCAGGCTAAGTGAGTGGGCAACATGGCGAATGAAATATACTGTGAAGAAATGTGAAGTTATCCACTTTGGTAGCAAAAATAGAAATTTTTTAAATGGTGAGGAATTGGGAACTGTTGGAGGCCGAAATTGCCACTCTCCTTAAGGCCTGTTCGCAGTGTGGCTGCCGATTTGCGGTGTTGAATGCCGTGCCGCAGTTGTCCAGCGGTGTGCATCATCGCTTGCCGCCCATTTCCACAGCGGTGATGGCCAGCACTCCTAAATGCGTCATCACTGCGCGCACCGCCGAGGTCCCAGGCCGGAAGCCCCATTGACCTATAAAAGTCGTGGCACCACTAGGTGGTGTCAAGATTTGTTTTTTTTCGAGTGGTGCATAATTCCTGATGCACACCACTGGAGTGCCTTAAAGGTGTGTTACTTTCAGTGGATTTTGAGTCGCCGATTTTATGCATTGTTTCACTAGCAGTGCAAGGATCGAGTGCGCGCTGCTTTGTGACTGCTGGAGGCACCTTACACCTGCAGAAAAGGGAGGCCACTTCGAGGAGGCTGGGTCTGTGGAGGTCTTTGAGATGGGGACAGTGCTTGCAGGCCAACGCCTCTTGCACATCGTGCGTGCCGCCGAGGCAGAGGAGAAGGTGGCACCGGGGACAATGGTTGCAGAGGCAGCGGACAAGAACCGCAGGCATCATTGCAGCCCAACTTGGAGGGGGCCAGGGAGGTGGCCACAGAGGGTAGGCAAGAGAGGTGCCACACAAAAGCCCTCAACAAGGGCGTCCCCTAAGGAGGAGAGTTAGGTACATCAACCCCCCACATCAAATACTGGGTGAGTAGGCCAGGAGGCAGCCTATAAAGATGGAGGAGGCAGCAGAGAGAAGCCAATGATCCACCTCACAAAGGAAGACAGCCACACAGACGTGGGGACGACAGGCCTTATCGAGAAAAGGTCTTCCGCCAGCAATTCTCATGCACGGATATGAATGATGATCAGTGCCTGCGCAGACTGAGCTCTAATCTCCTGCAGGCAGAATTGGAGCCACAGACACAGGTAAGGGCAGCCCTGAGCTTGGCATCCAAGGTAACTGTCGCCTTCAACTATTATGCCACTGGGTCCTTCCAAGCTGCCACTGTGGACATGTGCAACGTCTCGCAGTTTGCAACCTTCACATCGATATGGGAAATAACAGATGCTCTGTATGGGAGGAGGACTGACTACATCTCCTTCCTCATGATCAGGGACAAGCAATTGGAGTGCCAGACTGCATTCCTGTGCATTGCAGGCCTCCCCTGGGTCCAGGGGGTCATTGACTGCACCTATGTTGGTCTCAGGGCACCCCAAAAAACTCCAGAACGATTCAGAAACCGCAAGGGCTTCCTGTCCCTCAATGTTCAACTCATTTGCGACCACAACCGCAAGATTATACAAGTGGATGCCCGGTTTCCTGGCAGCAGCCACGACTCTTTCATACTGCACCAGAGTGGTATGCCACACCTCTTCACTGGTCCCAATCAAGATCGTGGCTAGCTCCTGGGTGACAAGGGCTAATGGCTGAACACTTGGCTCATGACTCCTCTGCATAATCCTAGAACTGCTGGGCAGCTCGTGCACAATGAGAGTCTGATGGCCACCAGGACTATCACCGAACACAGTATTGCCATTAACAGAGGTTCCGTTGCCTCGACTGCTCAGGGGGTGTGCTGCAATACTCGCTTGAGCGTGTCTCCATATTCATGGTGGTGTGCTGCATGCTCCACAAACTGGCCATCATGAGGGTGCAGCCATTGGAGGACGAGGCAGCAGTGGCACCTGTGGAGGAGGAGGAGCCACAGGAGGAGGAGCAGGATGCGGTCGGGCAGTCACGCAGGAGACGGCGTCGGCATCGTCACCCTGCAAGGGAAGCACAAAGCACATAGCTGCGAGGTTCACATAACTCAATGCCCAGTTGACCCTGCATTTGGCCGTGTCCATGGGCCAACCTGTGAGCCCTCTCACACATCATGCCCACACAGTAAAAATGAGAGACCTGATCACAAATTAAAAACACAAAATAAAAATGTATTAGAAACCAAACAATGGGTTTACAAAACAGTCACATAATTAATTCTTACCCTTGTGCAACTCCCTATTACCACTCTTACGCAGACCTATCCTTACACTATGCCGCAGTGTCTCCCCTGTGGCTGGCTCATGGCTTTGGGAAGACTGCTGTGTGTCAATAGGGGAAGCTACAGATGTCCTTCTTGGACGTCCTCAACCAGCTCTGGCCCTGGAAGAGTCATCCTTCTGTACGCCTTCAGTCGGAAGTGGCTGAGGCAATGCCATGGTTGGCAGCAATTGCGGAGTGGCAGGTCTCGGCTCAGGGCTGCTGTGAACCGGAGAGCCCACATTAGTATCCTGGTCCGAGGAGCTAGCACCACTCCCCCGGGGCAGCATCCCACCAAATTGCTTGAGCACCGTTCGGCCCCTGGTCCACTGTGGTGGACACAGCCGCAAAGGCAGCAGTTACATCTTGTGGCCTCCAGCTGAGACTGCACGACAGCAGCCACACTCTGGAACCCATCAGAGACAACAGCAATCAGACGTTCCATGTCCTGTTTTCCAGAGTTCATGAGAGCATTGAGCTTCCGGGGCAGCAGCCACCCTGTCCAAAGCAGCACAGCCACGATCGCTCCCTCGCGCCTGTGCTGCAATGGCAGCTGTCACCTCCGCCTAGAGACGTGCCATCGTAGCTGGAGCCACACGCTCACTCTTGAGATTCCACCATCGTCTGCACACTTACAATGATAATCCCCATGGTGTGCGCAGAGCTGTCCACGATGCGGGAGGTGGACTCCTCCATACTCGCGACAGCCCATTGGGCACCCCTTGCATTGCCGCCAAGAGCTGCGATTGCATGGCCTCCTCCCTTTGTTCGTAAGCCCCAACATCGATGGACTCGTCTGAGTCCTCCTCAGCAGGACTCGGCTGTGCACTCGCCCCCTGGAGAGATGGCAACAGAGGTTCCCTTGGCCCTACACTATGCTACAGCCCGCTAGGCCTCAGTGCTTCACCCAGTGCAGAACCCTCTGCTAAATCTAAGATACCTGACCGTGGACTCCCATTATCTGAGCTAGTGCGTGGGACTGTAGGAAGCAGTGACTCACTGTTGCTGGTAGAGCTCTCCCTTCTCCATCTCCCTCATCCGAGATGCAGCCAAGATCACCGAGGATGCTAACTGTCTCCTCCTGACCTTGGCTGCCAATCACGTCAAGGGTGTCTGTGTTGCTCATGATGACACAGGAGATATCATCTGCAAGCATAAAATGGAGCAGGGATGCTGTGAGTGCGAGGAGCCGCATTGCACCATGCAGCAAGCAGCATGCACAGAAGCATAAGCAACAGCTGAAAGCAACCATTACCACCAGGCATCATCACTCCACTCCCATTTCAGGCCCGAAAAAAGCGAATTTCTATCATGATACCACCCCATCCATATCGGTGATACCGGACGCTCAAATGCAATGCGTGCGCCCCGTTTCGGACAGGGAGCAATTTGGGCCCCGGAGCAATTTGGACCCCTTGGTATTCAGAGGGACCTGGGTGTCCTTGTACACAAATCACTGAAAGTTAACATGCAGGTATAGCAAGCAATTTAGAAAGCAATGGCATGTTGGCCTTTATTACAAGAGGATTTGAGTACAAGCGTAAAGACATATTTCTGCAATTATATAGGGCCCTGGTGAGACCACACCTGGAGTATTGTGTACAGTTTTGGTCTCCTTACCTAAGGAAGGATATACTTGCCATATGACTGATTCCTTGGATGGGGGGATTGTCCCATGAGGAGATTGAGTAGACTAGGCCTATATTCTCTAGAGTTTAGAAGAATGAGAGGTAATCTTATTGAAACATACACAATTCTTACTAGGCTTGACAGGGTAGATGCAGGGAGGATGTTTCCGCTGGCTGAGGAGTCTAGAACCAGGGGTCACAGTCTCAGAATAAGGGGTCGGCCATTTAGGACTGAGACACTTCTTCACTCAGAGGAAAGTCTAGCCCATAGAATATACGCTGACTCAAAGTTTCTCATGCAAAGAGAGCGTAAGACTCAGGGCTCATTACAGGCTGCCAGGTCAGATTAAGAGAGAGGACATTATGAAGAAATAAGGAGGGTGTGTGAAAAACACAAAAATTGAGAATGCCCAGGTGCAGTAGTCAGATTTGGCAAATGTAATGCACGATTCCTTCGTGACTCAGTGCCTCAGGGAAACCACAAGAGGCAGGTCTCGGGTTAAATTGCTGATGGTTAGTGCCCCAACAGCATAAAAAAAATAAAATTATATGAGCTCTTGGTGGCAATAACCACAACATGCCTAAATTTGATATGATTTGGGATTCAGCATTGCCTAAGACCAATAGCCAAGTATTCAATTTCTCAAAGCCAATTATGGAGGATAGGAAACTTTCAGAAGCAGCTTAGAAGTTTGATCAGAGAAGCAGAGGGAACTGGAAAACAGTATAGCTGCAAATGCCAAAAATGAAGTGGGAAGGGATCGCAGAAGCTAAAGTTGACAGCCCTCAAAATCGTGGACAGCTCTGTGCACACCATGGGGATTAGCTGTCTGCTAATTTAAATGATTGCTGCGTGCAGCCAGCACTAACCATGCTTGAGTCGTGCACGCCTCAACAGGGGTCCAAAATTGAGAGGTCAGCACTACTTAAATCTAGCCTGCGCCTCTTGAAGGGGAGGTGCACTGTGGCTGGAGCAGGCGGTGGAAGTTGTTGTGCAATATATTGTGAAGTGGATAAAGAAATGCACAACATGGCAGAAAGCGGGCTCCAAGATTTTCCGACGCTGCACTTGAGGCCTTGGTGGAGGAGATGGCGAGGAGAGCTGTGCTCCATCTACAGGGGGCCAGGAGACCCTCCAGAAAAACTCTCAGAAGGCTGTCAACACCAGGAGTCAAGGACCTGGATGCAGTGCTGCAAAAGGTTCAATAACCTCACAGGAGTGGTCACGGTCAGTGAATGCATCTTCAAGTGCTATATCTCACCAGCTGCACCACTAGCCTCAGCAACTGCTCAATGAACCTCACCCACGAACAATCAGGGCTCATTCCTTCAACTCACCCTCATACACTGAGCACTGGTGCAAGCCTCACACCCACATCTTGCCCACACTGCCAGCTATTCAACCATAACAACCACATCATCAAAAGAGATTGCACCACACTAACTGACACACTTCCCTCTCTGTTGGAGGACAAGGTGGCATGTAACTGTAGGCAGGAGTTAAGCGGCGGGAGACGGGCACGGCTGGCATGTCCTTACCCCCACGAAGGAGACGGTGCTTACCATCATTGGAGCGGCCATTGCTGAGGCTATGGCCAGCGGTGGGGCTGAAACCACAGGAGATCGCAGTATCCTCAAAATCTAATACTCCTTCTCACAGCCCACTTCCCCCTCATCCCACAATGTCCTCTGATTTAAAAGCTGCAGATGGTGTAAACATAAAATCATAGAATGGTTAAAGCACAGGAGCTATTTGGCCCATTGGGCCTGTGCTGGCTCTCTGCATGAGCCTTTTCCCCTTCAGGTACATATCCAATAACATTTTGAAAGCCACTATTGAATCTGCCTCTACCACCCTCTACATAGAAAAGTCTTCCCTCATGTCGCCTTTAGTTCTTCTGCCATTTCCTTAAATCTGTGCCCTGTGGTTCTCAGCCCTTCCGCTAAAGCAAATAGTTTCTCTCTACCTACTCTGTTCAGACCCCTTGTGATTTTGAACACCCCTATCAAATCTCCTCTCAACCTTCGTTGCTCTAAGGAGAATAACCCCAGCTTCTTCAGCCTATCCATGTAACTGAAGTCCCGTATCCCTGGAACCACGCTTGTACATTTTTTCTGCACCCTCTCTAAAGCCTTCACATCCTTCCTAATGTGCGGCACCCAGAATTGGATACAATACTCCAGTTGAGTACGGAGCAGTGTTTTATAAAGGTTCATCATAAATAGAATACAAAAGCAGGGAAGTTATGAAGCCCAGGAACCCGTATACGTTTTTAACCACTTTCTCAACGTGCCTTGTCACCTTCAATGATTTGTGCATATATACCCCCAGGTCCCCGATCAAGCATCCCCTTTAGAATTGTACCCTTTATTTTATATTGCCCCTCCTCGTTCTTCCTACCAAAATGTATCACTTCGTACTTTTCTGCGTTAAATTTCATCATCCACATGTCCACCCATTTCACCAGCCTGTCTGTGTCCTCTTGAAGTCTATCACTATCCTTCCAAGTTTTGTGTCATCTGCAAATTTTGAAATTGTGCCTTGTAAACCCAAGTCCAAGACATTGATATACATCAAGAAATGCGGTGAGCCTAGTACCAACTCCTGGGGGACACCATTGTATACCTTCCTCCAGTCTCAAAAACAACCATGCACCACTACTCTTTGTTTCCTGTCACTTAGATAATTTCATATCCATGTTGTCACTGCCCTTTTATTCCATGGGCTTCAACTTTGCTGGCAAACCTATGGGCCCCAAGTTTCGGCTCGAGTTGCTCCTATTTTTTTGGAGCAACTAGTTTAGTATGGAGTATCTTAGAAATCGCAATTCTCAGCATTTAGTTTGCTCCAGTTCTAGTTAGTTAGAATAGTTTCGTTTTAGTACAGTTTTTTTTTCAAAAGGGAGCTTTACCAGCCACTTACGCGTTTTTCAAGTTTAGGCAGCGAAAAGTTACTCCAAACTAACTTAGAACGGAGTAAGTTTTGATTTTTGTACGCTCAGAAAAACCTTGCCTACACTTTATAAATTAGGCACAGGTAGTGAGAAATGGGGGGAAGAGAGAAGGAAAGTTAGAGGGAAGTTAAGGGATTTTACAAAGCATTAAGCACTTAACTTTTACCAATAGAGCCATCATCAATAATAAATGAAAATAAATCAATACATCAACCAATAAAAAAAATAATTAAAAAATTAAAAATTAAAAGTTTCTACTCACCTACTGCAGCACCGGGAGCCCTCCAACAGCCTGCCGAAGAGGTGCTGCTCGGGCGGGCCCCGCCGCCAAAGAGGTGAGGGCAGGTAGGCCACTCGGCCCGGGATAGGGGCGACGTCCCTTCGGCCAGGGATAGGGTCACCCGGCAACAGGACGCGCTGGGAGGGCCAGGTGCTATTGCGCACGCGCGCAGCTGCTGGCACTCTTTTTGGTGCAGGGCTGTAGCTCCGCCCCCAGCTGCTTGTGTTGTGCTGCGTTGACTGTGAAACAGGCCTGCTGGACTCGGAGAATCGCGATTTAAGTTTTAGGCGCTTTTTTTTATTCTAACAAATAGGCGGGCCTCTCGGAGTGCGGCATTCTGGGAGGACATCTGAAACTTGGGCCCATTATGTGGCACTTTATCAAACACCTTTTGGAAGTCCATGTACACCACAGCACCTAAAAGAATCAAGGGGTTTTTGGAGAGAAAGCAGGAAAGGGTGAATGATCAGCCATGATCTTATTGAATGGTGGTGCAGCTCGAAGGGCTGAATAGCCTACTCCTGCACCTATTTTCTATGTTTCTATCAACCGCATTGCCCTCATCAACCTTCACCATTATTTAAAAAGACTGAATTAAGTTAGTTAAACACGATTTGTCTTTAACAAATCCATGCTGGCTTTCCTTAATTAATCCACACTTGTCAAAGTGACTGTTAATTTTGTCCCAGATTATTGTTTCTAAAAGCTTCCCCAATTCCGAGGTTAAACTGACTGGCCGGTTGTTGCTTGGTTGATCCTTACACCTTTTTTGAACAGCGTGTAACAATTGCAATTCTTCCGTCCTCTGGCACCACCCCCTTATCCAAGGAGGATTGGAAGATTATGGCTAGTACCTCCACAATTGCCAATTTTATTTCCCATAAAACGGAAAAAAAAAAGTGGTTAAAATTAAATGTTGGTCCCCTAGAGGATGAGACTGGAGAATTAATAATGGGGAACAGGGAAATGGCAGAGACGTTGAACAAATATTTTGTATTGGTCTTCACGGTAGAAGACACTAAAAAATCCCAATAGTAGGTAATCAAGGGGCTACAGGGAGGGAGGAACTTAATACAATCACTATCACTAATGAAGTAGTACTAGGTAAAATAATGGAACTAAAGGCTGACAAGTCCCCTGGACCCGATAGCTTACATCCTGGGTTCTTAAAAAAAAGTGGCTGCAGAGATAGTGGATACATTGGTTGTAATCTACCAAAATTCCCCGGATTCTGGAGAAGTCCCAGCGGATTGGAAAACCGCAAATGTAACGCCCCGATTTAAAAAAGGAGGCATACAGAAAGCAGAAAACTATAGACCAGTTAAGCTAACATCTGTCGTTGGGAAAATGCTGGAGTCCATTATTAAGGAAGCAGTAGCAGGACATTTGGAAAAGCATAATTCAATCAAGCAGAATCAGCATGGTTTCTGAAAGGGAAATCACATTTGACAAATTTGCTGGAGTTCTTTGAGGATGTAACAAGCAGGGTGGATAAAGGGGAACCAGTGGACGTGGTGTATTTGTATTTCCAGAAGGCATTCGATAAGATGCCATATAAAAGGTTACTGCACAAGATAAAAGTTCACGGGGTTGGGGGTAATATATTAGCATGGAGAGAGGATTGGCTGACTAACAGAAAACAGAGAGTCGGGATAAATGGGTAATTTTCCGGTTGGCAAACAGTAACTAGTGGAGTGTCGCAGAGATCGGTGCTCCACTATTTACAATCTATATTAATGACTTGGATGAAGAGGCCGAGTGTAATGTAGCCAAGTTTGCTGATGATAAAGATAGGTGGGAAAGCAAATTTTGAGGACACACAAATCTGCAAAGGTATATAGACAGGCTAAGTGAGTAGACAAAAATTTGGCAGATGGAGTATAATGTGGGAAAATGTGAGGTTATCCATTTTGGCAGAAGTAATAGAAAAGCAAATTATAATTTAAATGGAGAATAATTGCAAAGTGCTACAGTGCAGAGAGACCTGGGGTTCGTTGTGCATAAAACGCAAAAAGTTAGTATGCAGGTACAGCAAATAATCAGGAAGCAAATGCAATGTTGGCCTTTATTGCAAAGGGGATAGAGCATAAAAGCAGAGAAGTCCTGCTACAACTGTACAGGGTACTGGTGAGGCCACACCACGGGGCTGAAATTGGTGGACATACCTGATACGTTGACAATAAAGGATGAAAATGAGTACTGTGTACAATGAGCAAGTGTGACCTTAGCTCCTTTAGGTACAAATGCGGATGTGGGTGAGTTGGTTAGTTCTTCACTGGGCTGTGGGCCTTGCCGGGCTGCTGGGGATGGTGAGTTCGGCTTCGTGGTCAACCATGATGACAGTTGCCACTGTGTGTGTATTGGAGGGTCAAAGTTGGTGATGTCTTCTTCGAGTTGTTCGTAGCTATTGGTGAACCGCAATTTGATTTGGTCCAAATATTTTCTGTACATTAGTCCATTGGCCTATTTGACCTGAAACACCCTACTCCCTTCTTTGGCTATGAACGTGCCAGCGAGCCATTTGGGACCATATCCATAATTGAGTACAAACACTGGATCATTGACCTCAATATCACGTGACAAATTTGCGCGGTCACGGTACACACTTTGTTGATGCCGCTTGCCCTCCACATGATCATGGAGATCAGGGAGAACAAGAGAGCGCCTTGTTTTGAGCGCCCTTTTCATGTGCAGCTCGGCTGGGGAAACTCCGGTGAGCGAGTGGAGTTTGGTGCAGTTGCTGAGCAGCACACGGGATAGTCGGGTCTGCAGGGAGCCTTCCGACACGCGTTTCAGGCTTTGCTTGATGATCTGAATTGCCCGTTCTGCCTGGCCATTGGATGCGGGCTTGAACGAGGCAGATGTGACGTGCTTGATCCCATTGCGGGTCATGAATTCCTTGAATTCAGCACTGGTGAAACACGGCCCATTATCGCTGACTAGGACATCAGGCAGGCCGTGCGTGGTAAACATGGTTCGTAGCCTTTCAATAGTGGCCGTGGACGTGCTTACAGACATTATTGCACATTCAATCCATTTTGAGTAAGCGTCCACAACAACCAAAAATATTTTGCCAAGAAATGGGCCCGAATGGTCCACGTGGATCATCGACCACGGTTTGGTGGGCCACGACCACAAAATTAGCGGTGCCTCTCTGGGTGCATTGCTCAGCTGAGAGCAAGTGTTGCACTGGCGCATGCATGACTCTAAATCTGAGTCGATGCCAGGCCACCACACATGGGATCTGGCTATGGCTTTCATCATTACAATGCCTGGATGGGTGCTGTGTAGTTCACAAATGAACGCATCTCTGCCTTTCTTGGGCAAGACCACGCGATTGCCCCACAACAGACAGTCCGCCTGCAGGAACATTTGGTCTTTGCGCCTGTGGTTTAATTGCCTTCTGCATCTCCGCTGGGATGCCGGACCAGCTCCCATGGAGGACAGTTTTTTTTACTAAGGACAGTAAAGGATCGTGGCTGGTCCAGGTCCTGATCTGGCGGGCCGTAACGGGGGACTTTTCGTTTTCGTTTTCGAATGCATCCATTACCATGAGCAAGTCTGCTGGCTGCGCCATTTCCACCCCGGTGGTGGGCAATGGCAGCCGACAGAGCATCTGCGCAGTTCTCTGTGCCCGGTCTGTGGCGGATAACATAGTTGTATGCCGACAGCATAAGCGCCCATCTTTGGATGCGGGCAGAGGCATTGGTGTTAATCCCTTTGTTCTCTGAGAACAGCGATATGAGCGGCTTGTGGTCAGTTTCAAACTCAAACATGAGATCAAATAAGTACTGGTGCATTTTCTTTATCCGCTAAACGCACGCCAGAGCCTCTTTTTCAATCATGCTGTAGGCCCTTTCGGTCTTGGACAAACTCCTGGATGCATAAGCGACCAGTTGCAAAATCCCCGATTCATTAGCCTGTTATAACACACACCCGATCCCGTATGACGACGCATCGCAAGCTAGCACTAATCTTTTAAAAGGGCCATACAGGACAAGCAGTTTGTTTGAACACAACAGATTTCTGGCTTTCTTAAAGGCAGCCTCTTGTGAATTCCCCCATATCCAGTCATCTCCCTTGCGCAGTAGCGCATGTAGGGGTTCTAGCAGGGTGCTTAACCCAGGTAGGAAATTACCAAAATAGTTAAGGAGTCCCAGGAACGACCGCAGCTCCGTCACATTCTGTGGTCTCGGCGCGTTCTTGATGGCCTCCTTCTTGGCGTCGGTAGGTCAGTTGCCATCTGCTGCGATTCTTCTTCCCAAGAACTCGACTTCCTGTGCCAGGAAAATACACATCGAGCGTTTCAACCAGAGCCCCACGCGATCCAACCGACTGAGAACCTCTTCCAGATTCTTCAAGTACTGAATGGTGTCCCGACCTGTAACCAGTATGTCGTCCTGGAAAACCACGGTGCGAGGAACCGACTTTAGCAGGTTCTCCATGTCCCGTTGGAAGATTGCCGCCGCCGACCGAATCCCGAATGGGCACCTGTTATAGATGAACAGACCTTTGAGCGTGTTGATGCAGGTGAGGCCTTTCGAAGACTCCTCCAGCTCCTGCGTCATGTAGGTCGAGGTCAGGTCCAGCTTGGTGAACGTCTTCCCTCCAGCCAGGGTCGCAAATAGGTCGTCTGCCTTGGGTAGCGGGTACTGGTCCTGTAGCGAAAAACGGTTAATCGTTACTTTATAGTCCCCACAAATTCTGACCGTGCCGTCCTCTAAGTACCAAGACTATCGGACTAGCCCACTGGTTCAATTCCACCGGCACGATGATGCCTTCTCGCTGCAGCCTGTCCAGCTCAATTTCCACTTTCTCACGCATCATATATGGTACCGCCTGTGCCTTGTGGTGGATGGAGCGCGGACCCGGAACCAAATGGATCTTCACTTTCGCTCCCGAGAAGCTTCCAATGCCTGGCTCAACAACGATGGAAACCTGCTCAGAACCTGGGCACATGATGCATCGTCGACAGATGAAAGCGCTCGGATGTCTACCCAGTTCCAGCGGATTTTTCCCAGCCAGCTTCTACCAAACAATGTGGGGCAGAACCCACAGCGGGAGTTCGTGTACTGGTCCATCACAGGAGACTTTGACTTCTGCACTGCCAATTACAGGAATTAGTTCCTTGGTGTTAAGTCCTTAGTTTGGTGTGAATGGGGCTGAGCTTGGGCCTGTGTGCCTTTTTGTCCCACAGCCTGTCGAAGGCCGTTTTACTCATTATGGACTGACTCGCACCCATGTCCAGTTCCATTAATACTGGAATTCCGTTCAGTTCAACTTTCAACATTATTGGTGAACATTCCGTGGTGAATGTGTGTACCCTGTACACTTCTGCCTCCTCGGTACGAGTCTCCAATTCAGCCTGATCCACAGTGGATCGATCTTCCTCTGCAACGTGGTGGTTTGCAGGGTTTGCAGCTCGCCTGCACATTCGCTGGAGGTGTCCCATTGTTCTGCAACCGTTGCACGCATAGAGCTTGAAGCGGCAGTGATGAGCTGACAATCACCTCCACAGCGCCAACAAGGTGTTAACTGCCTTCATTAACGATTGATGGCGGACTCTGGGTCACCTGAGGTCGGACAGCAGCAGCCGGCGTGTACGTTCAGCCATGTATATCCCTGCTCAAAACGACATTGCTTTGTGCACAGTACTGGCCGAAACTTCTTTACTCTGCGAAATCTGTTTGGTGTTGTCGCTGGAGGACATAAATGCCTGGGCTATCGTTATGGCTTTACTCAGATTCGGAGTTTCAACAGTCAACAGTTTGCGAAGGATTAACTCATGGCCAATGCCCAGCACAAAAAAAGTCTCTAAGCATTTGTTCTAGGAATCCCTCACATTCGCAATGTCCTGCGAGGCGCCTTAGTTCGGCAACGTAGCTTGCCACTTCCTGGCCCTCCGACCGTTGACACGTGTAGAAACGATATCTCGCCATCAAAACGTTTTCCTCAGGATTTAGGTGCTCCCGGACCAGCGTACACAACTCTTCATAGGATTTAGCTGTTGGTTTTGCCAGAACTAGGAGATTCTTCATGAGGCCATATGTTGTTGCCCCGCAGACAGTTAGGTGGATCACCCTTCATTTGGCAGCGTTCTCATCCCCTTCCAGCTCGTTGGCCACAAAGTATTGGTCGAGTCTCTGCACGAATGCCTTCCAATCGTCCCCTTCTGAGAACTTCTCCAGGATACCAACTGTTCTTTGCATGTTCGCGCAGTTGTTAGTTACTTCGTCGCCAACTGATATGTTCAATAAAGGATGAAACTGAGTACTGTGTACAATGAGCACGTGTGACCTTAGCCTCTTTAATAAGACTCCAAAGTGAAGGTAGCTCGTGGGTGGCCTCTTTATATACCGTGCTCCCAAGGGATTCTGGGATCCCTCGGGGCTCCCAACAGGTAGGCCCTCTAGTGGTAGTGTAATATGGGTTACAAGGGGTTAAATACATAATACCACCACAGACCGCTGACATACCACCTAAAATCGCAAATTCATCATCCTCCACCATCCCCCCCGGCCCCTCCTGCGATGTAGTGTCCCCCCCCCCGTGATCCAGTCTCTCCCCGCCCCCCCCACCCGAGATCTAATCCCCCCCCCACCCAAAACGATGTAGCCACACCCCCCCAAAAACAATCGAGCCAACCCCCCCCCCCGCAAGAGGCCTAGCCCCACCGCCCCCCCACCCCCCACCGCAGAAAAACGTGAAGGTAAATAAGTATAATAAATAAATCAAAAACACTGCACAAAACAACTGAAATTCTAAACTGACCTGGAGACACATACCTGCGATCCAACGTCAGCAATCTCTGGCCTCCGGATTGCTCTTCTCCGGTGGGATAGGGTAACTGAGGTCGAGGTTAGAGTGCACGTGCGCAGAACTCGTAACCTGAAGAGTCCCGAATCCCAGACAATTTACCCTGCACCACCGGAGCAGACCGTCTGTCACACTCCGCTGATGCACCGCTCAGGACTGCCCAGAGCAATGTTGCCAGCACTCCTCCCCAATGGTATTGGGCAGTGAAGTTTGACCGACCACCGCGAGACTGCCGAGAAGTGGGCAGTCCACCAAAGTCCGGTTCCTAGAGTGCTGCATACAGTTTTGGTCTCCGTATTTAAGAAAGGATATACTTGCACTGGAGGCTGTTCAGAGAAGGTTCACTAGGTTGATTCCGGAGATGAGGGGATTAACTTATGAAGATAGGTTGAGAGTAGGTTGTGCCTATACTCAATGGAGTTCTGAAGAATGAGAGGTGATCTTATCGAAACATACAAGATAATGAGGAGTCTCGACAAGGTGGATGCAGAGAGGATATTTCCACTCCGAGGGAAACTAAAACTAGGGGACATAATTTTGAATGGGCGGCCCCTTATTTTGAGACTATGAGGAGGAATTTCTTCTCTGAGGGTTGGAAATCTATGGAATTCTCTGCCCCAGAGAGCTGTGAAGGCTAGGTCATTGAATATATTTAAGGCAGAGATTTTCAAGCGATAAAGGAATAAAGGATTATGGGAAGTGGGCAGGGAAGTGGAGCTGGGTTCATGATCAGATCAGCCATGATCTTATTGAATGGAGGAGCAGGCTCGAGGCACCAAATGGTCTACTCATGCTCCTACAGCTTATGTTTTAATGTTCTTATTAGCATCCTAGGATGCATCCTATCCGGTCCTGGTGACTTATCTATTTTAAGGACAGCCAGCCTTTCTAGTACTACTTCTTTATCAATATTTATTCCATCCAGTATCTCAACCACCTGCTCTTTCACTATGACTTTAGCAGCCTCTTCTTCCTTGGTAAAGACAGATGCAAAGTACACATTTAGTACCTCAGCCATAGCCTCTGCCCCAATGCTTAGGTCTCTTTTTTGGTCCCCATTTGGCACCACCCCTCTTCTTACGACCCATTTACCCATTTACTATTTATATGCCTATAGAAGACTTTTGGATTCCCTTTTAGGTTAGCCGCCAATCTATTCTCATACGCTCCCTATGCCCCTCTTATTTCCTTTTTCACTTCCCCCCCTGAACTTTCTGTATTCAGCCTGCTTCTCACTGTATTCTCAACCACACAGCTGTCAAATGCTCCTTTTTATGCTACATCTTACTCTCTATTTCTTTCATCATCCAGAGCTCTGACTTTGGTTACCCTACCTTTTTCCCTTGTGGGAATATACCTAGACTGTAGCCGAGCCATCTCCTCTTTAAAGGCGGCCCACTGTTCGATTACAGCTAATCTTGGATTTCAATTTACTCAGGCCAGATCCATTCTCAACCCACTGAAATTGGCCTTCCTCCAATTAAGTATTTTTACTCTAGATTGCTCTTTTCATAGTTTAATCTAAACGTTAGGATCCTGTGATCACTGTTCCCTAAATGTTCCCTTACTGGCACTTGCTCCACTTGACCCACCTCATTTCAAGAACCAGATCCAGCAATGCCTCCTTCCTCGTTGGGCCGGAAACATATTGATCAAGAAAGGTCTCCGGAATACATTTCAGAAATTCTTCTCCCTCTCTGCCCTTTACACTATTCCAGTCCATATTAGGATAATTGGAGTCCCCCATTATCACTACTCTATAGTTCTTGCACCTCTCTAATTTCCCTGCAGATTTGCTCCTCTATATCCTTCCCACTACTTGGTGGCCTATAGAATACACCTAGTGGTGTAATGGCACCTCTATTGTTTCTTAACTCTAACCAAATAGATTTTGTCCTCAACTCCTCCAGCACATCCTTTCTCTTTCACACTCTAATATTCTCCTTAATCAATACTGCCACCTCTCGACCTTTCTTTCCTTCCCTATCTTTTCTAATCACCATATATCCAGGAATATTTAATACCCAATCCTGCCCTTTTTTGAGCCTGGTCTGTTATTGCCACTTCATCACGTGGCTATTTACGTCTGCAGCTCATCAACATTATTTACCACGCTTTGAGAGTTTACACATGTGCACTGTAAACCTATCTTAGACCACCTTCTATTCTCTCAGTCTGACCTCACCTAATAAACATGCACATCTTGCTTCCCATGTCACCCACCATTTCCCCCGCTCCCCCCCTCCACCAACCCTCATAAGACAAACCTTGTGCCTGACTTCTTTCAGATACCCAAGATCTGTAACCTGGCCAGGCAGTGGAAGAGCAAGACTGTGATGAAGAAGAAATTCTGTCACACTATTTCATAATCGCAGCCACCAGCTTAGATACTGCACGTAATTTAGAGGATAGCTTTTGGGGAGGGGGGGGGGGATCTGCACGTAGTGAGAAATCAGGCACGAGTGGCTTGCAGGGATCAAGGGTGGCACAGGTGCCAGTTCATCAGGGGGCAAGGTCACTATAGAGGACTCAGACAAACACTTCGGTGGAGCGGACTACAAAAGGCAGCTGATGGGTATGCACAATAAACTCATTGGTTCATTGCCAAGCCTGCCAGAGAGCCTGGGTGTAATGTCAAGGAGCACAAAGTCGTCCAGCACCAACTTAGCATAGGGCTTTGTGCAGAGCTTGGAGCCCATGATTTCCAGTATGTAAGTGGTGACCAACTCCATTGGCACAATTATGGACACAACCATGGTGCAATGTTTGAAGGTCGATGTTTCAGCTTCCATTGCAGCACAAGCAGAAGCCCCCATGTGTGTGCTGCAGTGGAAGCTCAGACGTCTGCCATACAAGGTCAGCTTCCTTCCCTGAAAGCTCAGGCTACTCTTGTGCAAGCTCAGACTAATGCCATCATGGCTGCGGATACCAGGGTTCAAAGGGGCTTGCAGAGCAGTCCAGCAATCTGTCCTCCCAGCAGATTACTAGGATTGGTAAGGCCATGTCCAGGAGGACTGGAGATGGGTCTGTGGAGCACAAACCCATTGTCCTCTCTCAGGATGACAGTACTCGTGCTCCTAGTACTGCCACCCTGCCAGTGTCCTTGCTGTTACCGGTCAGCCAGTCAGCAAGACTGCTGCTGCCCATGCCAAGATGGTGCAGTCTGAAGCCAGGTCTTCAAGATCTAAAGCCGCTTGAGGTCATCCTCCAAGGCCATCTGCAGTCTTCCGCATTGAAAGTCAGCAGTCTCCCACCAACCATGCTGCAGTCACTGGGGTAGCACTACGTTGGAGTACTAGGACAGGGAAAGGCACACAGAAGATAGGCACACAGGGAAGACACAAGGGTGATTAGTTGATGTTTGTATGCAATATGGGATGGTTTGATGTATAAATTTGGTTTGGAATGTTTATTTTGTGTTGGCTTTTATTTTTGCATTGCAGCCAAGCGGATGCTGTGATGGTCAGTGTCAGAGGGACGGTAAGGTGCAAGACTGTTGGTGAATGGGGAGAGTTGAATTTAGTGGTATCGCGGTTGTTCATGGACAGCCTGGCCATAGAGGGGCTGGCTAGGTTGCCTCGTGCCTTCCTGTTCCTGCTCGCCACATAGCTGGTGGCATGGGCTGTGCCCCAATAATGGCACGGTTGTGCAGCTTAGAAACATAGAAATCCACAACAGAGGAGGAGGCCATTTCAGCCCATCATGTCTGCGTCAGCTGACAAAGAGCCACACGGCCATCAGCCCTGAAGGTTACATATAAACCTATGAACAATGAACAATGTCGGAAAGGCAAAGAACACCCAGCCCAACCAGTCCGCCCCATACAACTGCAACACCCCTTGCACCGAAACATTCTACACTCCACCCCAACCATGTGATCTCCTGGGAGAGGAAAAAAAAAGATAAAAACCCAGGCCAATTGGCGGAAAAAAATGTGGGAAAATTCCTCTCCGACCCATCCAGGCGATCGAAACTAGTCCAGGAGATCACCTTAGCCGTATTCGATTCCCTGCAGTACTTACCATCGTATCTGCGCCAGCCAACAAGAGGTTATCCAGTCCAATCCCACTTACCAGCTCTAGGTCCATAACCCTGCAGGTTACGGCACTTCAAGTGTCCATCCAAGCACCTTTTAAATGTGGTGAGGGTTTCTGCATCCATCACCACTCCAGGCAGTGAGTTCCAGATCCCCACAACCCTCTGCGTGAAGAAGCCTCCCCTCAAATCCCCTCTGAATCTTCCACCAACCACCTTAAAACTATGCCCCTCATAATTGACCCCTCAAGTAAGGGAAATAGGCCCTTGCTATCCACTATATCCAGGCCCCTCAAAATTTTGTATACCTCAATGAGGCCTCCTCTGTTCCAATGAGAACAAACCTAGCCTATCCAATCTGTCTTCATAGCTAAGATTCTCCATTCCAGGCAGCATCCTAGTAAATTCTCCTCTGTACCCTCTCTAGTGCAATCGCGTCCTTCCTAAAATACAGCGACTAGAACTGCACACAGTGCTCCAGCTGTGGCCTAACCAGAGTATTATACAATTTAAGCATAAACCCCCGTGCTCTTGTATTCTATGCCTCGGCCAATAAAGGCAAGCATTCCGAATGCCTTCTTAGCTACCTGGCCTACTACTTTCAGGGATCTGTGGACAAGCACTCGGAGGTCCCTTTGTTCATCTATACAATTAAGTGGCCTACCATTTAACGTGTAGACCCTTTCCTTCTTAGCCCTCCCAAAGTGCATTACCTCATACTTCTCCCAATTAAATTTCATTTGCCACTGCTCCGCTCACCTGACCAGTAGATTGATATCCTCTTACAGTCCATGACTTTCCTCTTCATCAACCACACAGCCAATTTTAGTTTTATCTGCAAACTTCTCAATCATACTCCCTATATTCAAATCTAGATCATTGAAATATACCACAAAAAAAGCAAGGGACCTAGTACTTGCAGCAGACCACCACGAATCTTGACATGTACTCTGACTGCAGGGCTCCTTCAGAGCTGTCCAGGCAGCGGAATCATTGTTTTAGTGCACAAATGCTGTGCCCTATCACATTTTGTATGGCGGCATGACTTCCGTTGTATGCATGCTACCCATGTCTGCGTGGGTTGGGCACCGGAGTTATGAACCACGTTGTCAACAGATAGCTTTTGTCGCTCAGTGGCCACCCTCTAGTTTGTCGTGGTGGCTCAAATACAGATGGCACAGCGGACTACCGCAGAATAAAGGAATTATGACTGCTGCCAGGATACACGGCCTCAATCAGCATGATTTTCTCCGTATCGTCGCACACCAGCTGGATGTTGAGTGAGTGGAATCACTTTCAGATCCAGTACATCTCGTAGTTGACATGCAGCGCCTGCAAAGTGTTGTGCGTGCAGTCAATGGCACCTTGCACCATGAGGAAGCCGACAATCCTTACAAAGCCACGTGTTCGCTCCACCTGCTGCTCTCTGGCAAGAAATATGAAATGTAGTCAGCTCTCTTGGAATAGAATCACAGAAAATTACAATGCAGAAGGCCATTCGGCCTATCGTGTCTGTGCAGGCCAAACAAAAACTATCCAGCCTAATCCCACATTCCAGCTCTTGGTGCACTCATTGCACCCTAAAAATGGCTCTGAATTTTGCACATTGGGGAGGTATTGGATTTAGTATTTAACTTCAAAATACCACGCTATAGTTAATACAGGTTGGACCTCCCTTATCCGGCACCACCCCTCGTCCGGCATGATTCTGGTAGCCGGGAGCGCATGAGCAGAACGCGGCCGACGTCCAGCCTGACTTTGGGGCCCGCCGACACTCGGGCCGACGCTTTGGGGGCCGCACCAACATTTCGCGGCCCGCCCAGAGCACCGACTCCTCTCCTCTCCACCACCACCCCCCCCCACCCCACCCACCTCAGGCTGACCTCCCTTAATCCGGAAAAATCCCTTATTTGGCACTGGCCAAGTTCTGAGGGAGCCGGATAAGGGAGGTTCAAACATTGCAAACAAAATGCTCGCTTGCATTGCAAGATTAATGAAGTATAAGTTAGAAGCGGCATTCTAAAACTATACAGTGCCTTGCTAAGACTGGAGTTAGAGAACTGTGTTCAGTTTTGGTCACCAGGTGTAAAGAAAATATTTAAGCCGTGGAGGCAGTGCACAGAAAAGCTAAAAGACTGAACCCTCGCGTCAAAGAATTTAGTTGCTAGGAAAGATGGGAGAAACTAAAACTGTAACCTTGAAAGGTGGTGTCTCAAGGAAGTAAAAAGACTTAAAAAAGATTTTTTTCAAGATATGCCAGAATATGAAAAAAGCAGAAACAGGTTAAAACTGGTGAAAGGAATATTAGGACAGATGTCAGGAGCTGCTTTTTTAATGAAGAGTTATCCACACTTGTAATTACCTTCTGGGTGGGATAGTGGAGGTAAAAGCCTTAGAGTTATTCAAGAGACAATGAAACAATATAATGGGGGGGCAATATGACTTTCTTTATTCCCAAACATGGTCTAAAGTGGGTCCAATGGCCTCCCCATCTGTAACTACCTTATGAACCTATAAATCTATAAGAACAAATAAACTATGCACAAAGATAAAATGAAAAACTACAAATACTGGAAAGCCAAAAACAGAAAATGCAAGACATGCACAACAGGTAAATCAGCATCTGAAAGAAAAAGACTGGAAAATATTTTTGGTGGGAACCTTCATTAGAAGAGTGAATTTAGGTGTCTACAGCTTCCTTAAAAAGCACCCATTATAAACACAATCTATACTTCGCACAACTGCAGATTAAATGTGTGTCGAACACAAAACTCGCACAAAGCAAAATACTGCAGATATGGGAAATTTAAAATGAAACCAGAAAATGCTAGAGATATTCAGCGCGTCAGGCAGTATCTGTGGAGAATGGACAAAGCTGACCTTTTAATGTTCGCCAGTTCTGAAAAGTTAACTTTTTTCCTTTCTCTATAGATATTTTCTGAACAGCTGAGTTTTTTTCAGCATTTAATGTTTTTGTCGCAGAACTTACAGGGATGTTAGCAGCTTTCTTTATTCATGTAAGTTAACTGAATGATTAAATGTGAAACCCAGCATGGGCTATTAAATCCAAGGAATATACTTACCAATAGTTCTATTTGTAGGAGCAGGATTAGTTACTGTACATGGGAGAGAAAAAATAAATTACTCAACTGACTCAAAAAAGGAACGTCTTACCATAAAACAGTGCTTCTCACATGTGGTGTTTATAAAGGAAAGGACAATCTAGAGTATGCCTATGGCCCAGAATTTCGTCCAACAGCATGATCAGCAATGCACTGCATAACTATTGCTGTTTCACACGTCAATCTTCCTGTTATGAACTGCACTAACATTTCCTCCAAAAGTAATTTGAATATGCCAGTGAACACAATGGAACCTCAGAAATGACAGAGCCAATGGCTTACCTCAACTGCATCAATAAACCTATTAAGCAGCTCACTATTGGGTTACCCAAGTCATAGATTTCTGAATTGTAAATCATTTCACTACGCAGAACTTGATCACTTACAGAAAAATGTTTCAGTTATGCCCACACTCAGCTGTTGGTATTCAGTTTTCAGGAACATTCTAAGTTAGAGATTTATTTTTCATTTATTTAGAAGATGACATTAGTAATTAAAGCTACCGAAATAGAGTCTCAGATGGTCTGACTTTAGCCAATGGCACATACAGGAATTTTAGTACCTTACACCTATTATATAGAAAATCTAACACACAATGAAGTCTATTGATGCATTTTAGCTCAGAATTAAATATATCAAGAAAAAGCAGAGATTTTAGTTTACTTTGAACAATTATTTTGAACACAGATCAAATGAATGGATTTAATGATTGTATTTGCCACAAGGCCTGTACTTCTGAATGATCACAATAACAACATATTTTTGATGAAGAAATGTGAAAGCCTATTTGTATCCTGTATGCATAAAAGACTCTTCACATATGGTTCCAGATGCAGATATGAAGCTCCACATCTTTAATAAGAAATAGGAGTAGGGCTAGACCATTCGACCTTCCGAGACTGCTCCACCATTCAAAAAGATCAACTCCACCTTCCCACACTATCCCCCATCCCTCGATTCCATCAGTATCCTAAAATCTATCGATCTCTATCTTGAATATACTCGACTGAACATCCGCAAACCTCTGGGATAGAGAGTTCTAAAGATTCACAACCCTTTGAGTGAAGAAATTTCTCATCATCGCAGTCCTAAATAGCCGACCCTTTATTCCGAGACTGAAACCCCTAGTTCTACTCTCCCCAGCGAGGAGAAACATCCTACCATTATCTACCCTGTCAAGCCCCTTAAGAAATTTAGATGTTACAATGAGATCACCTCTTATTATTTGAAACTCTATATAGGATTACATAGGATATACGACACAGAAACCAGTTCATGCCAGCAATTTTTTTTTCTGAAAGGAGCCAGTGAATATAGGCCTATTCTACACAATCTCTCATCGAACAATCCCTCCATCCCAGGAATCAATCTAGTGAACTTTCGCTGCACTCCCTCTAAGGCAAGTATATCCTTCCTTAGGTAAGGAGACCAAAACTGTATGTAGTACTGCAGGTGTGGTCTCACAATAGCCCCATATAATTGCAGTAAGACTTCTTTACTCTTATATACTCCACTCCTTTCTAATAAATGCTAACAAACCAAAAAAAAAACAGCCATGGACGACTAAAGAGATAAGAGACAGCAAAAAAAAACACAAGAAAAAGCATAAAATTGCAAAAAATAGCACGGATCCTGGTGAATGGGAAAGATACAAAGAACAGCAAATGGCGACAAAACAGATAGTAAGATCTACAAAAAGGAGTATGAAAAGAAGCTTGCAAGGATAACAAAATCAACATAATTTTTTTTTACAACTATTAGGGAAAAGGGGGTACGCAGAAGCAATGTTGGTCCCTTGAAAACTGACATCAGTAATATTGTCAATAATAATAAGGAAATGGTGGACATATTGAATAATTACTTTGCGGCAGTATTTACAGGAGAGGAACATGCCAGAAATCCCAAAACTAATATTGAATCAGCGACAGGGACTCAATAAAATCCACATTACAGCAAAAATGTGATTGCACTAGAGGGTACAGAGGAGATTTACGAGGATCTTGCCTGGACTGGAGAATTTTAGCTGTGAGGAAAGATTGGATAGGCTGGGTTTGTTTTCTTTGGAACAGAGGAGGCCTTACTGAGGTGTACACCATTATGAGGGGTATAGATAGAGTGGATAGGAAGCATCTATTTCCCCAGAAGAGGGGTCAACAACCAGGGAGTATAAATTTAAAGTAATTGGTAGGACGTTTAGAGGGGATTTGAGGGGAATTTTTTTCACCCAGAGGGTGATGGGGATATGGAACTCATTGCCTGAAAGGGTGGTAGAGGCAGAAAAACACACCACTTTTAAAAAGTATTTGGATGTGCACTTGAAATGCCGTAACCTACAAGGTGAAGGACTAAGCTGGAAAGTGGGATTAGGCAGGATAGCTCTTTGTCGGCTGGCATGGACACGATGGGCCAAAATGGCCTCCTTCTGTGCTGTACATTTCTATGATTCTATGTAAGCAAAATAGCAGTATTGAAGAAAATAATGGCACTAAACAGTGACAAACCCCTAGGACCTGATGGTTTCCATACCAAGGATTTAAACAAAGTAGGAGCATATTACAGATGCCCTAACTATAATCTTCCAAAGATTTCTCAATTAAGGAACTGTCCATTTAATTGGGAAAATTGCGCATGTCACTCCGCTACTTAAGAATGGCGAGAGGGGAAACCGGGGAATTATACACCAGTTATCCTAACATCTGTTGTCGGAAAATTGCTAGAGTCTTAAGGAGAGGGTGATTGAATATCTTGAAAATGTTCAGCTGATCAGAGAGCCAGCATAGATGTGTGAAAGGTACGTCATGCCTGACAAACCTGATTGAATTTTTTGAAGAGGTGACTAAAGTAGTGGACAAGGGAATGACTCTAGATGTTATTTATATGGACTTCCAGAAGACATTTGACAAAGTACTACATAAGAGACTGTTAACTAAGGTTGAAGCGCATGGAATTGAAGGCAAATGATTGACTTGGTTAGGAAATTGGCTGAGCGGTAAACGACAGAGAGTAAAGATAATGGGTAGGTGCTCTAATTGGCAGGATGCGACCAGTGGTGTTCCGCAGGAATCTGTGTTGGGGCCTCAACTATTCACAGTATTTATTCATGATATAGATAATGGCAGATAGTTACATATGCAAATTTGCCAATGTCACAAAGATACACAGCATTGTAGGCATTGTAGATGAAAGCATAACATTACAAAGGGATATTGATAGATTAAGTGAATGGGAAAAACTCTTCAAATGGATTTCAATGCAGGCAAATGTGAGGTCATCCATTTTGGACCTGAAAAGGACAGAGTCGGGTACTTTCTAACTGGTGACAAGCAAAACACTGTGGAGGTCCAAAGAGACTTGGGGGTCCAGGTACACAGATCATTAAAATGTCATGAACAGACACAAAATAATAATTGAATGGCTAATGGAATGCTGGCCTTTATAACTAGAGGACTAGAATATAAAGGGGTAGGTGTAGTACTGAAGCTATACAAAGCCCTAGAGAACTGTGAGCAATTCAGGGTACCACACCTTTGGAAGGATATACTGGTAGTGGAGGGAGTGCAGCGTAGGTTTACCTGGATGTCAAGGGTTAAATTACAAGGAGAGGTTACACAAATTAGAGATGTATTCCCGAGAATTTGGATGGTTATGGGGTGATTTGATCGAAGTTTTCAAGATATTAAAGCAAATAGATAGGGTAGATAGAGAAAAACTATTTCTGCTGGTTAGGGAGTCTCGGACTGGGGGCATAGTCTACTTTACAGAAGTGAAATTAGGAAACACTTCTACACACAGGTGGTACAAGTTTGAAATTCTTCCGCAAATGATAATTGATGCTAGATCAATTGTTAATTTTAAATCTGAGATTGATAGATTTTTATTAACCAAATGTACTAGGGGATATGAGGCAAAGGCGGGTATATGGAGTTAGGTCGCAGATCAGCCACGATCTCACTGAATGGTGGAACAAGCTCAACGGGCTAAATAGCCTATGTTCCTACAATTTGTTTTCCTAATTGTTTGCTGTATCTATTGCATTCTTAACACAGATGAGGCTACACACAGGGAGGTTAAAGTAACAGTGACCTCAGTCTTTATTAAGACACTCCAGAGTGATGAATAGGCCTTAGGGGCCGGCTTATATACAGTGTTCCCAAGGGATGCTGGTATCCCTTGGGACTTCAGGGGCTGAGCTCCCTGGTGGCGGAACATGGGAGTGCATGCTTTACAGATACACATCATCAATTCCCCCCCAACGTCAAAGTGAAAACTATTTACAAGGTGAGGCGGTCGGGAGCCTTTCTTTCCCTGGTGGACCGCCTCGTTACAAATGTCTGTTCTGGTGTGTTGGCTGTGCCCTCGCTGGGCTGGCGTGTTGTTGGCCCTGCAGGGCTGCTAGGTGAGCCTGGCCTTGCTGGGCTGTTGAGCGTGATGGGTTCGATTTCCTGGTCCGGCGTGGTGTCGTTGATCCTTTGGGAGTGTGTTGTGGGCTCAAAAAAGGTGGCGTCTGCTGTGGGTTGTTCAGGGCAGTCTGTGAACCGCAGCCTCATTTGGTACAGGTGCTTTCTGCAAATTTATCCATTGTCTAGATTGACTACAAACACCCTATTCCCTTCTTTAGCTATCACCGTACCCACGATCCACTTGGGACCATATCCATTGTTTAGCACATACACAGGGTCATTCAGATCAATTTCCCGTGACACAGTGGCGCGACCATCGTTTACATTTTGTTGCTGCCGCCTGCTCTCTACCTGATCATGCAGGTTGGGGTGAACCAGCGAGAGTCTGGTTTTAAGTGTCCTTTTCATGAGTAGCTCAGCCGTGGCACCCCTGTGAGCGAGTGGGGTCTCGTGCGATAGCTGAGCAGTACTCGGGACAGGCAGGTTTGAAGTGAGCCTTCTGTGACTCGTTTCAGGCTCTGTTTGATGGTTTGTACTGCCCGCTCTGCCTGCCCATTGGAGGCTGGTTTAAACGGAGCCGAGGTGACATGTTTGATCCCATTGTCCCATTGCGGGTTATGAATTCATTAAATTCGGCACTGGTGAAGCATGGCCCATTGTCACTGACCAGTATGTCAGGCAGGCCGTGGGTGGCAAACATGGCCCTCAGGCTTTCAATGGTGGCAGTGGCAGTGCTTCCCAACATTATTTCACATTCAATCCATTTTGAAAAAGCATCCACCACCACCAGGAACATTTTACCGAGAAATGGGCCCGCATAGTCGACATGGATCCTCGACCATGGTCTGGAGGGCCAGGACCACAAACTTAGTGGTGCCTCTCTGGGCACGTTGCTCAACTGAACACACACACTGCATTGCCGTACACAGGACTCTAAGTCAGAGTCAATACCGGGCCACCACACGTGGGATCTGGCTATCGCTTTCATCATTACTATACCCGGGTGTGTGCTGTGGAGATCCGACATGAACGTCTCCCTGCCCTTTTTTGGTAGCACTACATGGTTACCCCACAACAGGCAGTCTGCCTGAATGCACAGTTCGTCCTTTCGCCGCTGGAACGGCTTAATTAGCTCTTGCATTTCAACAGGGATGCTGGCCCAGCTCCCAAGCAGTACACAGTTTTTTTTAAACTAGGGACAGCAGAGGATCCTTGGCTGGTCCATGTCCTAATCTGGCGGGCCGTGACAGGTGATTTATCATTTTCAAACGCTTCCATGACCATCAACAAATCTGCGGGTTGCACCACCATCAACAAGTTTGCAGGCTGCGCCATTTCCACCCCTGTGGTGGGCAATGGTAGCCGACCGAGAGCATCCACACAGTTCTCGGTGCCTGGCCTGTGGCGGATGGTATAGTTATACGCTGAAAGCATGAGTGCCCACCTTTGTATGTGGGCTGAGGCATTGCTATTTATCCCCTTGTTTTCAGCGAACAGGGATATAAGAACATAAGAACATAAGAATTAGGAACAGGAGTAGGCCATCTAGCCCCTCGAGCCTGCTCCGCCATTCAACGAGATCATGGCGGATCTGGCCGTGGACTCAGCTCCACTTACCCGCCCGCTCCCCATAACCCTTAATTCCCTTATTGGTTAAAAATCTATCTATCTGTGACTTGAATACATTCAATGAGCTAGCCTCAACTGCTTCCTTGGGCAGAGAATTCCACAGATTCACAACCCTCTGGGAGAAGAAATTCCTTCTCAACTCGGTTTTAAATTGGCTCCCCCGTATTTTGAGGCTGTGCCCCCTAGTTCTAGTCTCCCCGACCAGTGGAAACAACCTCTCTGCCTCTATCTTGTCGACCAGTGGAAACAACCTCTCTGCCTCTATCTTGTGAGGGGCTTGCGATCGGTTTCCAGCACAAATTTGAGGCCAAACAGGTACTGATGTATTTTCTTTACCCCGAACACACACGCTAATGCCTCTTTCTTAATCATACTGTAGGCCCTCTCAGCCTTAGACAAGCTCCTGGAAGCATAGGCGACAAGTTGCAACTTCCCCGCAATGTTAGCTTGTTGTAATACACACCCGACTCCGTACGACGACGCGTCACAGCTAGCACAAGTCTTTTACACGGGTTATACAATACAAGCAGCTTGTTGGAGCATAAAATGTTTCTGGCTTTCTCAAAAGCAATTACTTGGTTTTTTCCCCATACCCAATTCTCACCTTTGCGCAATAACACATGTAGGGGCTTAAGAGGGTGCTTAATGGCGGTAGGAAGTTACCAAAATAGTTGAGGAGTCCCAGGAACGACCGCAGCTCCGTGACGTTGTGTGGCCTGGGTGCGTTCCTGATTGCGTCTGTCTTGGCGTCTGTGAGCTGAATGCCGACCGCCGCGATCTTTCTCCCCAAAAACTCCACTTCTGTTGCCATGACGCATTACGACCTCTTCAGCCGCAGCCCTACGTGATCCAGTCGCTGGAGGACCTCCTCCAGGTTTTGTAGGTGCTCGGCGGTGTTCCAACCTGTGACCAGTATGTCGTCCTGAAAGACCACCGTGCGTGGTACCGACTGGAGTAGGCTCTCCATGTTTCTCTGGCAGATCGCTGCAGTCGACCGAATTCCAAACGGGCATCTGTTGTAGATGAACAGTCTCTTGTGCGTGTTGATGCAGGTGAGGTCCTTCGAAGACTCCTCCAGCTCCTGCGTCATGTAGGCCGAAGTCAGGTCGAGCTTGGTGAATGCCTTGCCTCCTGCCAGCATCGCAAATAGGTCATCTGCCTTCGGTTGCGGGTATTGGTCCTGCAGCGAGAAACAATTAATAGTTACTTTATAATTGTCGCAAATCCTGACCGTGCCATCACTTTTGAGTACTGGAACAATCGGGCTGGCCCACTCGCTGAATTCCACTGGGGAGATGGTGCCCTCACGTTGCAGCCTGTCCAGCTCGATTTCCACTCTCCCTCATCATGTGAGGTAGCGCTCGGGCTTGTGGTGAATGGGTCGTGCCTCTGGGACTAAATGGATCCGCACCTTCACCTCGGAAGAGTTTCCAATGCCTGGCTCAAAAAGGGAAGGAAATTTGTTCAGAACCTGGGTAATGAGGCCTCATCGACATGTGATAGCGCTCGGATGTCATCCCAGTTCCCAAGCAGTGTGAGGCCATCGGCCGGGACAATCCAGAGTGGCAGTTCGTGCACCGTGCCCTCGTAGGTGACCTTGACCATGGCGCTGCCCAGGACAGTGATAAGCTCTTTGGTATACGTTCTCAGTTTCGTGTGGATGGGGCTCAGGGCTGGTCTGAATGCCTTATTGCACCACAGTCTCTCAAACATCTTTTTACTCATGGTGGATTGGCTAGCACTAGTGTCCAGTTCCATGGTTACGGTTAAGCCATTCAATTTTACATTTAGCATTATCAGTGGGCATTTCGTCGAAAATGTATGCACCCCGTGTACTTCAGCATCTGCCTCCTCTCTGATGTGCGAAATTGCTTTCATCCACCATGGACCGATCTTCCTCTGCCACGTGGTGGTTATCAGGTTTTGCAGACCTTGCAGCTCGTCTGCAAGCTCGTTGGAGGTGCCCCATTATTCCACAGCTCTTGCAAACATACCCTTTGAAGCGGCATGAATAGGCTGGGTGGAAGCCTCCACAACGCCAACAAGGTGTGAATTGCCTTGCATTCATCCTTTGTTGGGGACTCAGTCATCTGGGCCATCTGAGGCCTTCTGGCAGTTGCAGACTTATGGGTTCTGCCCTGTACATTTCTGCTCGCAAACGCAGTTCCAGTTAATTTATGAACATTGCTTGCACTTGTGTGCTGAGAGATTTGTTTGGTGTCATCACTGGTGGACATAAACGCCTGTGCTATCACAATGGCCTTACTGAGGATCGGTGTCTCTATAGTCAAACCTTTTCGTAGGATGGTCTCGTGGCCAATGCCCAGTACAAAAAAGTCTGAGCATTTGCTCCAGGTCGCCATCAAACTCACATCGTCCTGCAAGTCGCCTTAGCTCAGCGACATAGCTCGCTACTTCCTGACCTTCAGATCGCTGGCACGTGTAGAACTGATACCTCGCCATCAGCACGCTCTCCCTCGGGAGAAGATGCTCCTGAACCAGTGTACACAGCTCCTCATACGACTTATCTGTGGGTTTCACCGGAGCCAGAAGATTCTTCATGAGGCTGTAGGTCAGTGCCCCGCAGACTGTGAGGAGGACCGCTCTCCTTTTTGCAGCGCTTCCTTCTCCATCCAGATCGTTGGCTACAAAGTACTGGTCTAGCCATTCGACATAGGCTTCCCAGTCCTCACCCTCCGAGAACTTCTCCAGGATGCCCACAGTTTGCTGCATCTTTGCGTTGGATTCGTATTCTCGTCGCCAGTTATTGTGTTCCTAGCAGATGAGGCTGCACACAGGGAGGTTAAAGTAACAGTGACCTCAGTCTTTAATGAGACACTCCAGAGTGAGGAACAGGCCTTAGGGGCCGGCTTATATACAGTGCTCCCAAGGGATGCTGGGATCCCTTGGGACATCAGGGGATGAGCTCCCTGGTGGCGGAACATGGGAGTGCATGCTTTACAGATGCACAACAGTACCTGTATGTTAACTTTGTGATTTGTGTACAAGGATACCCAGGTCCTTCTGAATACCAGCATTTCCCAATCTCGAACCATTTAAAAAAATATTCTGCTTTTCTATTTCTCCGACCAAAGTGGATAACTTCACCTTTCTGCTCATTATGCCCCATCTGCCACATTCTTGCCCATTCACTTAACCTGTCTATATCCCCTTGCAGCCTCTTAGCATCCTCCTCACAATTTACTTTCCCACCTAGCTTTGCATAGTCAGCACTTTAATGTATTGCACTCAGTCGCTAAATCATTATTATAGATTGTAATAGCTGAGGCCCAAGCACTGAGCCTGCCAACCCAAAAATGACCTCTTTATTCCTATCTCTGTTTTCTGTCCATTAAGAAATCCTCAATCGATGCTAAAATATTACCCTAATCCCTTCAGCCCTAATTTTGCGTAATAACCACATGTGGCACATTATCGAATTCTTTTGGATAGTCCAAATAGAATACATTCACTGGGTTCCCTTTATCCAACCTGCTAGTTACAACCAACATTCCCTTTAAGCTGCGCAGCTGCAGCTCCCATGCAGCCGGTGAGCCAGCTTTTAAAAAGGAAAAAACGGCATGCATGGTATTTTGAATGAGCTACGCACTCCCCCCGAAAAATGAAAGGGAATATTGGGCACAACTTCAAAAAACTGTCAGATTTGTCAAACACGATTTCCCTTCCATAAATCCATGTTGTCTTTGCCCAGTAATATAATTTTCAAAGTGCCCTGTTACAACATCCCTAATAATAGATTCTAGCATTGCCCTACTATTGATGTCAAGGCTAATTGGCCTATAATTCCCTGTTTTCCCTCACTCCTTTCTTGAATAGTGGGGTTAAGTTTGCTATTTTCTAACCTGCAGGGACCTTTCTAACATCAAGGGAATTTTGGAAAATCAAAACCAGTGCATCCACCATCTCTGTAGCCACCTCTTTTAAAACCCGAGGATATAGGCCATCAGGTCCAGGGGATTTGTCAACTCATAGACCAATTATTTTCTCAAATACTATTTCTTGACCAATACCAATTTCTTTAATGTTGTCATTTTCACTAGACCTTTGGTTCCCCACTATTTCTGGAATGTTTTTTGTGTCTTCTTCCATGAAGATAAAGAAGTAAGTATGTGTTTAATATCTCTGCCATTTCCTTATTTTCCATTATAATTTCTCCTGTCTCTGCCTGCAAGGGATCCACGTTTACTTTTGCTAATTTCTTCCTTTTTACATACCTATAGAAGCTTTTAAAATCTGTTTTTATATGTTGTTACTTTACTCGCAAGTTCTATATTCTCTTACTTAATCAATTTCATGGTCATCATTTGCTGAATTCTAAGAACCTCCCAATCCTCAGGCATACTACTCTTTTGCCAACATTATAAGCCTCTTCCTTCAATCTAAACTATCTTTAATCTATCAAATTTAATCTAATACTGTCCCGACTTCGATGATCGTCTCCACCTCCCTTGAAGCTGGCCTTGGGCCCCTTTCTCAATGCTGGCCTCAGGTCTCTACCTGACACTACACTGCCCACCGCTCTGCTATCCTGCTGCTGAGAGGCAGCTGCGCTGCCCGTGGGGATCCACCGCCGCCGGTGTGCAGTCTTCAACAGGGCGGCCGCTGCAGATAGAACTTCAACAGCTATTCTGTAATAAAGCTGGCTAATCACGACCAGTATCCACATTAAGTGAGAGCTCTTATGGATGTGAACCTCACCTATGTGTAAGACTTGCCACTAGGGGGCACACCTGTGGGAGATCTATGGATCACCTGTGTACCCTGGAGCAAGCAGGTATAAAAGGCAGTCTACCATTCTGCTGCCTCAGTTTGGAGTTATATTAAAAGAGACCAAGGTCACAATGGTTTGAACTAACAACACAGTCTCGTGGAGTTATTCTGAACTCAAGAGCCAGGGTGTTTATACTAACGATTGGAGTGCTAAAATGCTAGTGTCCGCGGTACTGAGTGCCGATGGCGGTGGATTCTCTCCACCATCCTCGTCGTCCGCCGTTAATGCTACCCACCATTATCTTGGCACAATCCCAGCCCAGCATGAGGTTGAAAAGGTCATTCGACAGCTGAAAAACAACTAGGCTTCTGGAGCAGATGGAATCTCCAATAAACTAATACTAAAGCATAGCGGAGAAGTACTCTTGGCGCGAATCCATGACCTCATCTCCCTTATCTGGAAGGAGGAGAACATGCTAAAGGATTTCAGATATGCGGTAATCGTTACCATCTTCAAAAAAGGAGACAAGTCCGATTGCGGTAATTCCGGAGGAGTTTCCCTGCTGATTGCCATAGGGAAAATTAGTGCAAGAATCTTCCTCAATCGTCTCCTCCCAGTGGCCAAAGAGTTCCTCCCAGAGTCGCAATGCAGATTCCACCCACTAAGAAGCATCAACGGGCATGATTTTCATCATGCAACAAATTCAAGAAAAATATAGAGAGCGACATCAACCTCTGTATATGGCCTTTTTTGATCTCACAAAGGCCTTCAAGACTCTGGCAACCGAGATGGATTATGGAGTGTCCTACTCAATTCGGCTGCTCTCAAAAATTTGTCACCATCCTCCGCCTGCTTCACGACGACGTGCAGGCCATGATCCTTACAAACACATCCACCACAGACACAATACAAGTGCAGACCGGGGTCAATAAAGGTTGTGTCATTGCACCAACACTCTTCTCAATCTTTCTCACTGCAATGCTTCATCTCACCTTTAACAAGCTCCCTGCTGGAGTGGAGCTAATCTACAGGACGAACGGGAAATTGTTCAATCTCCGTCACCTCCAGTCCAGAACCAAGGTTGTTCCAATCTCGGTCATTGAATTACAGTATGCAGATGACGCTTGTGTTTGTGCACACTCGGAGGCCAAACTCCAAACCATCGTTGACACCGTCACTGAAGCGTATGAGAGACTGGGCCTTACATTAAATATCCGTAAGACAAAGGTTCTCTACCAACCTGCCCCCACCACACAGAATTGCCCCAATTACCATGATTCACGACAAGACCTTGGACAGCATTGACCACTTTCCATACCTTGGGAGCCTCCGTCAGCAGGGGTAGACATTGATGACAAAATCTAACACCACCTTCAGTGTGCCAGTGTAGCCTTTGATCGCCTGAGGAAAAGAGTGTTTGAAGACGAAGATCTCAAACCTGGCCCCAAACTCATGGTCTACAGAGCAATAGTGATACCTGCTTTTCTGTATGGTACAGAGACATGGACAATGTACAGCAAGCACCTCAAAGCACTGGAGAAATACCACCAACGCTGCCTCTGCAAAATCCTGCAAATCCATTGGCAGGATAGACGTACCAACATCAGTGTTCTCTCTCAGGCCAACACCCCCAGCATGGAGGCATTGATCATGCTGAATAAGCTCCAATGGACGGGCCACATTGTCTGCATGCCTGATGCAAGACTCCCGAAACAATCACTCTACTCTGAGCTCCGTCATGGCAAGTGAGTCCCAGGAGAGCAGAGAAAATGCTTCAAGACAACCTTCAAAGTCTCCTCGAATAAGTAGGAATGTTGCACTTTTTCAAGGAGGCTTTGATGGTGCCCTTGAAGCGTTTCCTCTGCCCACTTGGGGCTCGCTTGCCGTGTCAGAGCTGATCGAGCGTGGTCAATGCTTCGATGCTGGGGATGATGGCCTCAGTCGACCAAAGGCTGCACTGGCACACTGAAGGCAGTATTGGACTTAGTCATCGATTTCTGCCCTTGTTGACAGTAGCCTCCCGAGGTATAGAAAATGGTTCACATTGTCCAAGGCCTCATCATGGATCTTGATAATTGGGAGGGGCAGTACTGTGTGGCAGGGGCAGGTTTGAGAGAGCACCCTTGCCTTACGGATGTTTAGTGTAAGGCCCATACTCTCATATGCTTCACCACAGAAGGTGTTGACGATGGTTTGGAGTTCGACCTCAGTGTGCACAAATGCAAATGTCGTCTTCATATTGTAATTCAAGAGGATGAGACGACCTTGGATCTGGACTGGAGGCGACGGAGGTTGAACAGTTTCCTGTTTGTTCTGTAGATTCGCTCCACTCCAGCGGGGAGCTTATTGAGGGTGAGATGGAGCATTGCAGCAAGGAATATCGAGAAGAGTGTTAGTGTGATGACACAGCCTTGCCTGATCCCGGGCCTGGAGGAAGTTACTGAGATGGGGAGGGGCAAGGCCATGGAGGGATTTGTAAACAAGGATGAGAATTTAAAAAAATGCGGCATTGCTTAATTGGGAGCCAATGTAGGTCAGCAAGTAGAAATGTCAGTTATATGCTCAATGGTGGCAATGAACTACTATTTCTAAGTACACGTGTCTGTCTTTATGCTCTTTCACTTTTATAAACTGAATGCATTCCAACTTAATTGCAATTGGAGGACATAAGGTTCTTTTTGTTGCAATGTGTTAACAGTAGTTTTGAATTCCAGGTCATTTGGCTTAATTGGCGAGAGGAACATTCTCCTTAATTGTCATACAAGCGGCAAGCTTCTACCCACCAACTCAACAGGTGTGTGTGAAAATGGTGTGTGCTTTTGTGACTACAAACAAAAGAAATGATGGATCTCTCTTAAAACGCGATCAATATTTCTGTTGCTCATTAGGTCACTCAAAAGTATGAAACTTTTATTTTTAGAAGTCTTAATTGGAGCGAAGAGGAACAAGAAACCCCATGGGAATTGGGAAATAATCACATCAAAATATATTGTTTTAACAGACTTATTTCTGTCCCCAAGTACAAGATGGGTACTCACCTAATTTACAAGTAGGTGGTGGTGGCACGAAGATGTTATTCTCACTGCATTCAATGACACTGCGGCCAACCATTTCATAACCTGCATGACAGCGGTAGGTGATCGAATGTAGATATTTGTATATGGGTCCAAATCCTGATACAATACGGATATGTGCAGATGATTCAGGCCGCCGACATTCAACAACTGAAAAGAACAATGCATTAGTCTTCATTAGATTTCTTATACTCACGATACTGACAAAAAGCTCAACTTATCTTCTACTCAGCCTTGCTGCCCTCCTTAAGATAATAAGCAAAACATAAAAACTGTGCTAAAGGTCAAGATAATCTCCTTTAAAATTATACACAGAGTGAAATGTACCAAAAAAACTTCGAAACTAAATAAAACAATGAAAAACAAGAAAAGTTCACCTTGTATTCCAGTCACCCTATTTTTTGACTCCTGAGGAAAAAAGTGTTTGAAGACCAGGCCCTCAAAACGGTTACCAAGCTTATGGTCTATAGGGCTGCAGTAATACCCACCCTCCTGTATGGCTCAGAAACATGGACCATGTACAGTAGACACCTAAGTCGCTGGAGAAATACCACCAACGATGTCTCCACAAGATCCTACAAATCCCCTGGGAGGACAGATGCACCAACGTTAGTGTCCTCGACCAGGCCAACATCCCCAGCATTGAAGCACTGACCACACTTGATCAGCTCCGCTGGGTAGGCCACAGTTTGCATGCCAGACACAAGACTCCCAAAGCAAGTGCGTTACTCGGAACTCCTTCACGGCAAACAAGCCAAAGGTGGGCAGCGGGAACGTTACAAGGACACCCTCAAAGCCTCCCTGATAAAGTGCAACATCCCCACTGACACCTGGGAGTCCCTGGCCAAAGATCGCCCTAAGTGGAGAAAGTGTATCTGGGAGGGTGCTGAGCTCCTCGAGTCTCGACGCCGAGAGAATACAGAAATGAAGTGCAGGCAGCGGAAAGAGTGTGCGGCAAACCAGTCCTGCCCACCCCTTCCCTCAACAACTATCTGTCCCACCTGTGACAGAGACTGTGGTTCTCGTACTGGACTGTACAGCCACCCAAGAACTCATGTTAAGAGTGGAAGCAAGTCTTCCTCGATTTCGAGGGACTGCCTATGATGATGATGATGTTTAATTCCACAACTTTACCCAGTAGATTATTCCAAACATTTATCATTTAATTCTAAACATTTTAATAAGATCTGTAATTATTTTCCACTAACTTCAATTGATGTCCCTTTGCCCTACAGCATTGAAACAATAATCTGGATTGACCTTATCTATACCATGTAATACTTCATATACACCTTAACATTCGACTCACTGAACAGCTTCTCTAATCTCCACTCCAATCTTATCCCTTTTAAACTTGGATCTAACATGCTGCTTTTCCATGCACATCTCTTTTTAAGAGTGGCAACCACAAATACAAACACTCTGTGGCCCATCAGTGCATTGCAACCTCAGAAACCTATACACCACTATTTAAGCTCAGTAACCCAACGGTTTTTTAAAAATTAAATTGCTACTCCAGCATGTCAGCCTTGATGTCAAAAGGTTTACAGCCACTGCCAGGTCCCTTTCAAAGTCTCCTTGTGCTGATACTCCCTCTACTTTCTCCCAATATGCAATACATTTCATTTATCTGTCATTTCTCAATATGCACAGCAAATCTAAATCCTTCTTTAAAACATAATCTGCACCCTCCGTCCCTATTGGACTGTTTATTTTAGAGTCTGGTCCAAAATATTTGCTTTTCTTCACACCAATCCAAAATCCTCTCGGATATTTGTTGTATTGCAATAATCAGATAAGTCAGAATTGGTGGTGGTCAGCTTAACGAATGGGTACATTTTAAAGAATTATCACAGCTTTCACAAAATAGAGTCAGAAGTAAAAATCAGCAAAGTTGTCCAGGATAAATATTTTACAAAAGCTAATACTTGCGAAAGCAAAAATGCATCACAGATGTAATTGTTGTTGCTCCACACAGGTTACAAACTGAAGCAAAACTACTGCCATTTCTCCTCTGCTGTAGAATCATACGGCTTTGAGAAGATGTCAACTCTTAACAAGACAGTGTAATTCAATTTCATCTGGATAATTGGTTCATCTTTTCCATCCAAAAAATAATCCATCAGGAAGAACCGTGTACAGGGCATACGGTGTGAACTTGGGTTCCTCTAAAAATTACTGTGTCAATGCAAACCAAAATTGCTAAACCTAGCTATGGGCCCAACGTTGGCCAACCCCTTTTTTCGGCGCACTGACCTGAAGAGCGCCGACTTTGCACACTGCAAAGGGCGCCAGAAAAAAGGGGCCCCATCCTGGCTGCTCTTCGGAGTCCCCGGAGTCCTGGCGTGGTGTGGAGGCTGAGGGGGGCGGGGGGGTGGGCCGGGCAACAGACCAGCGCACAAAGCATTGCTGGCACCTGCGCGCATGCTCAGTGAGAACTGCGCGCATGCTCCTGCCCTCCCAGCACGTCCTGTGGGCTGTGAGCAGGACCTGATGCTCGCAGCCCCTATCCCCGGCCGAAGGGACGCCCCGATCTCGCCGCACCCTATCCCGGGCCAACTGGCCTCCCGCACCGGCCGGCCGGCCTGCTGAGTTCCTGGGCAGGTAAGGATTTTGCTTTTATTTTTTTATTTAGTGGCTGTGCTTGAAACTTTTGATTGGGGGGAGGAGAGTTTTGGGGAGGGGGAGGGAGGGAGGGAGGGAGGAGGAGATTTTTTTTGGGGGGAGGAGGAGGAGGAGGAGAGTTTTGGGGGGGAGGAGGAGGAGGAGGAGGGAGGAGTGTTTTGGGGAGGGGGGAGAGTTTTGAGGGGGGGGAAGGAGGAGGACAGTTTTGAAGGGGGGAAGGAGGAGGAGAGTTTTTGAGGGGGGGACAAGGAGAGTTTTTTTTGAGGGGTGAGGGGGAGGGGGAGGAGGGGAGTTTTTTTGGGGGGGAGGGGGAGGAGGAGGGGGAGGGGGAGAAGGAGTGTTTTTTTTGAGGGGGGAAGGAGGAGGAGAGTTTTGGGGGGGGGAGAAGGGGGAGGAAGAGTGTTTTTTTTTTGGTGAGGTGGGGGAGAGGAGGAGAGTTTTTTGGGGGGTGGGGGAATGGGGGGAAAGGAGGAGGAGAGTTTTGGTGCCTTTCCCAGGCAGACTTTAAAGATAAGGTAGGATTTACTTTTTTTTTAAATTGTATTATAATGGTTTGAGCTTCTCCTTTATGTTTGGTGCTTGGTTGTTGATGTCCTCTCCAGTTCCCTTCCCTCCCCTATCCCTGCCCTAATGTCTGCTGAATGTGCGCTGCTTTTTCTTAACTGCCCGCAAGGTTTTTCAGAGCTGGCCACATACGCTGACCTAAGTGGATTTGGAGTAAGTTTTTGCTGGCCAAAGTGACATAAATGGCCAAAACTGTCGTAAGTGACTGGGAACGCCCCCTTTGAAAAATAAACTGACCTAAAAAAAAAATCGTAACTAACTGATTTACTCTGGAGCAAATTTTTGGGGGAAAATGGCATTTTCTAACTTACGCCAGAAAAAACAACTTACTCCAAAAAAGTTGATGCAAGTCATGGCCAATGTTGGGCCCTAAATAACTGGAAGAAGGAGGAATGGGAAAAACTGGCCCGTATTCAAGGCCAGTCTGGACTAATGATAGAGATGAAAGTCCTGCCTGTGACATGTAAAGATTTTATATTAGTTCAAACAGGCATTTAAGCTCATTCCTAGTGAACACAGGCTGCAGCATAGCAACCTTACTCAGGGAAACCATAAGTGGTTGGTTAGGCAGTGAAGGAGATCATCACTGAAGTTGGGACACAACAAAGAGTTTTATACCATATCTGGTCCTTGTATACCAGACACAAGCCTATCATGAAAAAAACTAGGTGAAAAAGTAGAAATGTGTCCCATTCCCGAGCGCTAGTATTTATCATCTAAACAGGAAACCAAAAATGTGAAGAGTATATTGTACTTTATGCCTCTGAAAGGTAGTGTTTGTAAAGAACGGATCAGGACCACTAACCCAGCTGCAAAGCTGTAACACATCCGAGCTGGGGAATAGGATCAGACTGCAGACGAGTGGGAACATGGAAAGTCTGGTAACAAGAGTATACTTGAAACTGAAGTTACTTTTTAATCACCAGCTGATTACTAGAGGGAAAGTTCCTAACACAGATGAGACTGCACACAGGGAGGTTAAAGTAACAGTGACCTCAGTCTTTATTGAGACACTCCAGAGTGAGGTACAGGCCTTAGGGGCCGGCTTATAAACAGTTCTCCCAAGGGATGCTGGGATCCCTTGGGACTTCAGGGGATGAGCTCCTTGGTGGCGGAACATGGGAGTGCATGCTTTACAGATACACAACATCATTTCCCCCCCCCCCACCACAGTCAAAGTGAAAACTATTTATAAGGTGAGGCGGTCGGGAGCCTTTCTTTCCCTGGTGGACTGCCTCGGTACAAATGTCTGTTCTGGTGTGTTGCCTGTGCCCTCGCTGGGCTGGCGTGTTGTTGGCCCTGCAGGGCTGCTAGGTGAGCCTGGCCTTGCTGGGCTGTTGGGCATGATGGGTTCGATTTCCTGGTCCGGCGTGGTGTTGCTGATCCTTTGGGAGTGTGTTGTGGGCTCGAAAAAGGTGGCGTCTGCTGTGGGTTGTTCAGGGCAGTCTGTGAACCGCAGCCTCATTTGGTCCAAGTGCTTTCTGCAAATTTGTCCATTGTCTAGTTTGACTACAAACACCCTATTCCCTGCTTTAGCTATCACCGTGCCCACGATCCACTTGGGATCATGTCCATAGTTTAGCACATACACAGGGTCATTCAGATCAATTTCCCGTGACACAGTGGCGCGACCATCGTTTACATTTTGTTGCCGCCGCCTGCTCTCTACCTGATCATGCAGGTTGGGGTGAACCAGCGAGAGTCTGGTTTTAAGTGTGCTTTTCATGAGTAGCTCAGCCGGGGGCATCCCTGTGAGCGAGTGGGGTCTCGTGCGGTAGCTGAGCAGTATTCGGGACAGGCGGGTTTGGAGTGAGCCTTCTGTGACTCGTTTAAGGCTCTGTTTGATTGTTTGTACTGCCCGCTCTGCCTGCCCATTGGAGGCTGGTTTAAACGGTGCCGAGGTGACATGTTTGATCCCATTGCGGGTCATGAATTCTTTAAATTCGGCACTGGTGAAACATGGCCCGTTGTCACTGACCAGTATGTCAGGCAGGCCCTGGGTGGCAAACATGGCCCTCAGGCTTTCAATGGTGGCAGTGGCAGTGCTTCCCAACATTATTTCACATTCAATCCATTTTGAAAAAGCATCCACCACCACCAGGAACATTTTACCGAGAAGCGGGCCCGCATAGTCGACATGGATTCTCGACCATGGTCTGGAGGGCCAGGACCACAAACTAAGTCAGAGTCGATATCGGGCCACCATACATGGGATCTGGCTATCGCTTTCATCATTACAATACTTGGGTGTGTGTGGAGATCCGAGATGAACGTCTCCCTGCCCTTTTTGGTTAGCACTACGCAGTTACCCCACATCAGGCAGTCTGCCTGAATGAACAGCTCGTCCTTTCGCCGCTGGAATGGCTTGATTAGCTCTTGCATTTCAATGGGGATGCTGGCCCAGCTCCCATGCAGTGCACAGATTTTTACTAGGGACAGCAGAGGATCTTGGCTGGTCCAAGTCCTAATCTAGTGGGCCGTGACAGGTGATTTATCATTTTCAAACGCTTCCATAACCATCAACAAGTCTGTGGGCTGTGCCACAATCAACAAGTTTGCAGGCTGCGCCATTTCCACCCCCGTGGTGGGCAATGGTAGCCGACTGAGAGCATCCGCACAGTTCTCAGTGCCTGCCTGTGGCGGATGGTATAGTTATATGCTGATAGTGCGAGTGCCCACCTTTGTATGTGGGCTGAGGCATTAGTATTTATCCTCTTGTTTTCAGCGAACAGGGATGTGAGGGGCTTGTGATCGGTTTCCAGCACAAATTTGAGGCCAAATAGGTACTGATGTATTTTCTTTACACCAAACACACATGCTAATGCCTCTTTCTCAACCATGCTATAGGCCCTCTCAGCCTTAGACAAGCTCCTGGAAGCATAGGCGACAGGTTGCAACTTCCCCGCAATGTTAGCTTGTTGTAATACACACCCGACTCTGTACGACGATGCGTCACATGCTAGCACAAGTCTTTTACACGGGTTATACAATACAAGCAGCTTGTTGGAGCATAAAATGTTTCTGGCTTTCTCAAAAGCAATTACTTGTTTTTTTTCCCCATACCCAATTCTCACCTTTGCGTAATAACACATGTAGGGCTCTAAGAGGGTGCTTAACAGCAGTAGGAAGTTACCAAAATAGTTGAGGAGTCCCAAGAACGACCGCAGCTCCATGACGTTGTGTGGCCTGGGCGCGTTCCTGATAGCCTCTGTCTTGGCGTCTGTGGACCGAATGCTGTCCGCCGTGAACTTTCTCCCCAAAAACTCCACTTCTGTTGCCAAGAAGACGCATTTCAACCACTTCAGCTGCAGCCCTACGCGATCCAGTCGCTGGTGGACCTCCTCCAGGTTTTGTAGGTGCTCGACGGTGTCCTGACCCGTGACCAATATGTCGTCCTGAAAAACCACCGTGCGTGGTATCGACTTGAGTAGGCTCTCCATGTTTCTCTGGAAGATCGCTGCAGCCGACCGAATTCCAAACGGGCATCTGTTGTAGATGTACTGTCCCTTGTGCGTGTTGATGCAGGTGAGGCCCTTCGAAGACTCCTCCAGCTCCTGCGTCATGTAGGCCGAAGTCAGGTTGAGCTTGGTGAACGTCTTGCCTCCTGCCAGCGTCGCAAATAGGTCGTCTGCCTTAGGTAGCGGGTATTGGTCCAGTAGCGAGAAATGATTAATAGTTACTTTATAATAGCCGCATATCCTGACCGTGCCATCACTTTTGAGTACTGGAACAATCGGGCTGGCCCACTCGCTGAATTCCATTGGGGAGTTGATGCCCTCGCGTTGCAGCCTGTCCAGCTCAATTTCCACTCTCTCCTTCATCATGTGAGGTACCGCTCGCGCCTTGTGGTGAATGGGTCGTGCCCCTGGGACCAAGTGGATCCGCACCTTCGCCCTGGAAAAGTTTCCAATGCCTGGCTCAAAAAGGGAAGGGAATTTGTTAAGAATCTGGGTACATGAGGCCTCATCGACATGTGATAGCTCTCGGATGTCATCCCAGTTCCAGCGGATTTTGCCCAGCCAGCTCCTTCCAAGCAGTGAAGGGCCATCGCCCGGGACAATCCAGAGTGGCAGTTCGTGCACCGTGCCCTCGTAGGTGACCTTGATCATGGCGCTGCCCAGGACAGTGATAAGCTCTTTGGTGTACGTTCTCAGTTTCTTGTGGATGGGGCTCAGGGCTGGTCTGAATGCCTAGTTGCACCACAGTCTCTTAAACATCTTTTTACTCATGATGGATTGGCTAGCGCCAGTGTCCAGTTGCATGGCTACTGTTAAGCCATTCAATTTTATGTTTAGCATTATCAGTGGGCATTTCGTCGAAAATGTATGCACCCCGTGTACTTCAGCATCTGCCTCCTCTCTGATGTGCGAAATTGCTTTCATCCACCATGGACCGATCTTCCTCTGCCACGTGGTGGTTATCAGGTTTTGCAGAGCTTGCAGCTCGTCTGCAAGCTCATTGGAGGTGCCCCATTGTTCCACAGCTCTTGCAAACATACCCTTTGAAGCGGCATGAATAGGCTGAATGGAAGCCTCCACAATGCCAACAAGGTGTGAATTACCTTGCATTCATCCTTTGTTGTGGACTCTGAGTCATCTGGCTCACCTGAGGCCTGCTGGCAGTTGCAGCCTTGTGGTTTCTGCCCTGTACATTTCTGCTCGCAAATACAGTTCCAGTTAATTTATGAACATTGTTCGCACTTGTGTGCTGAGAGATTTGTTTGGTGTTATCACTGATGGACATAAACGCCTGTGCTATCGCAATGGTCTTATTGAGGGTCGGTGTCTCTACAGTCAAAAGTTTTCGTAGGATGGTCTCGTGGCCAATGCCCAGTACAAAAAAGTCTCTGAGCATTTTCTCCAGGTAGCCATCAAACTCACATTGTCCTGCAAGTCGCTTTAGCTCGGCGACGTAGCTCGCCACTTCCTGACCTTCAGATCGCTGGCACATGTTGAACCGATACCTCGCCATCAGCACGCTCTCCCTTGGGTTAAGATGCTCCTGAACCAGTGTACGCAGCTCCTCATACGACTTATCTGTGGGTTTCACCGGAGCCAGAAGATGCTTCATGAGGCTATAGGTCGGTGCCCTGCAGACCGTGAGGAGGACCGCTCTCCTTTTTGCAGCGCTTCTCCGTCCAGTTCGTTGGCTACAAAGTACTGGTCTAGCCGTTCAACATCGGCTTCCCAGTCCTCACCCTCCGAGAACTTCTCCAGGATGCCCACAGTTTGCTGCATCTTTGCGTTGGATTCATATACTCGTCGCCAGTTATTGTGTTCCTAACATAGATGAGACTGCACACAGGGAGGTTAAAGTAACAGTGACCTCAGTCTTTAATAAGACACTCCAGAGTGAGGAACAGGCCTTAGGGGCCAGCTTATATACAGTGCTCCCAAGGAATGCTGGGATCCCTTGGGACTTTAGGGCATGAGCTCCCTGGTGGCAGAACATGGGAGTGCATGCTTTACAGATACACAACAAAAGTGAACGATCAGGAACTTTGCCAACTTTAAATTGAGAAAGCTTGGTTCTGTCCTGCATGTTTATTTACACCTGCTGCCAGGCACAGGATTAAGTGGGAAAAGGAAGGCTCAAGCATTACAGCTTGGAGGAAGTCTTTATTCTCAAAAGTAAGATTCAAACCAAGGCATTACGTAAAAAATACCAAATAGAGAAAGCAAGCTTAAATTTCCCCAGCAAACCTTCCCTTCATTTTGGGTGATATTGCAAAACAAATTGCATAGGGTTGAATCAGTGGATGTTGGTAGAGCAGTTGATGAACAGAATGGAGGTAAAACACAAATACATTAAAGTAAAATATCAACTTGAGATACAACAAATATAAATTAGAGAGCAGATTGGCCGGCACATCTGTCTTCCTCCCATCCACCAAAGTAAGCCTGAGAGGAAAAAAAACAGGGCAACGTAAAAGGAGTAGATGGATCTCCACCCCTTTTTCCTGACCGCTGATCCTGCCTATAGTAGAATGCAGAACTCGCCAAAGGTACCACCCCATTTTCCTGTGGGATTGCTGACTTGGTGCTATGATCTGTTCTCGGATCTTTGCCAACTTGGGGGCATGCTGAAGAACTAAAGTTGGACATTTTAATGGCATTATGTTTTAGCTTACTAGCACTAACAGTCATCATCTCGATGTGAAACAAAAAATATTCAGATAAAAGTAATGTCTTCACATGGCACCATATTTTAGGATTGGATCTACAATATTCCTAACTTAACTTATGCGAGACAAAATTGTACCACGTGTTATGTGGCGAATAAAGTCACTCTGTTGATCAATAAGAATATGACACTTATGGCGCATTACAGAAGTATACTTTAAAAAAAATAACCCCAGATTGTTCTTAGTGGGACAAACACGGTCAGAATTTTAAACAACTTTAGATTAAAAACATTTGCTGCTGCTCTGCAAGATTATTCATCGTCACTCCCAAGCACAAGATCAATTACATAGAATGTACAGCACAGAAACATGCCACTTGGCCCAACTGGTCTATGCTGGCAATTAAGCTCCACACGAGCCTCCTCCCACCCTACTAACCCAATCGTGAAATACCCATGTAAGCAGCTCTACGGAATAGGTTAGGTTAGAAAAGTCATACAGGCTGAGTAGTGCTTAAGGAAGGGGAGGTGTAATCCTACAAGACTTTGGAAGGGAAGGCAAGAATACCAAATTTAATAATGCACACTACATAAACAAATTAGGAACTGGAAGAGTTAAGCATTGCAGCTTGGAGGGTCTTGGAATGTCAGGAACTTGGATTCAAACAGATTTACAGGAGACCAACAACTTTGGAGGAACAGCAAGTTTAGATGGTGCAGGAAAACCCTTCCTTCCTGGAAAACTTTAAACTCATTCAACTAACATTTTCAGCTTTCCAACTTAATGGAAACTAATTCTAATCCTGTATTTAAGTACCTTTGCATGTTGGTGGGTCCTTGTCCCACTGTCCAGTTACTGTACAAGTAATGCTTCCTTTACCAATCAATGAATAGTCACGAATACATGAATATTCTGCGTCCATTCCATATTCCCAGTTGCCGCTATGGGTTTGAGGTCTCCCGTTATCAATAGCTGGAGGATCATCACATATGACACCTGGGGATAAATGAAATTCCGTAAAGTTCTGAACAGACAGCCAGAACAAAGCTTTATCTTCATGGATTCAAATTAGTCGAACTCAGTAACATAGCGCACCGGTAAACCAATGCACTGCAGCACAGTGTAGAACATGTGTGTTCTTCTCCCCTTTCTCCTCTGTACATATGAACAATGATGGACAGATAAAGACACACTGGTTCCTACAGCCTGTCCTACACAATTGTGATACCAACATATACTCTCCACCCCACCCAAAACCATATGATCTCCTGGGAGAGGCGAAAAACCAGAGGAAAAAATCTGGGAAATTCCTCTCCGGCCCATCTCGGCGATCAAAGCTAGTCTAGGAGATCACTCTGGTCCCGAATTCCCTGAAGTATCTACATTTTGTAAGAGGCAATCTTCACCCCAACCAGAAATCGGTCCAGCTGTTGCTTGAAGGAATTCAGTGAATCAATGTCCACCGCATGAGATGGCAGCCTGTTCCAGCTCTTCACTATTCGAAGAAAAGAACCACCTCCTGGCATCTGTACTCCCACCCCAGCACCAAAACCCCACAGCAAAGACCCGATCACAGCTGGACAGTGTTTTGCTGGCAGCAGCAGTGGGGGGAGGGGCGTGGTGTAGCAGAGAAAAAAAAGGGGGGGAAAGTGTTTATTTTTTATAATTTGTTCGCAGCAACGTTGGCACGGTCCCATTTATTGCCATCTCCATTTGCCCCGAGGTGGTGGTTGGCAGGTATACTTCTGAACTGCTGCAATCCTTGGAGTAATAGTGCTCCCACAATGAGATTAGGAAAAGAATGCTAGGATTTTCAGCCAGCATGGAAGAAAAAATGTCAACATATCCAAGTCAAGATGGTATATAACTTAGAGGGGGACTTATTGCCTTGATGTTTCTGCTCTTGTCCTTCCTGGTTTGAGAGGTTGCAGTGTCGGGAATAGGGTCAGACTGCAGGTGACTGGGAACATGGTGGTTGCAGCACAAGAACTTTTTAATAACAAGCAGATTGTTGATGGAGAATCATAGTACCAGGAATTTTACCAACTTTAAATTAAGAAAACTTGAATATGTTCAGGAAGTTTATTCAGCTCCACCCCCAGGCACAAGATTAAGTGGGAATTTAGGATCAACACTGGCTAGGAGCAGGTTAGTTGCCTGGCTCACGGAGAATGACAAATCAAAATATGAAGTAGTAATTAAAAGTCTAAGAATTGTCCCGGTTTGGCAGACAGAGGAGAAAGGAAGGTGAGAAAATACGCTAAGGATTTCCTCTCTATTCTTTGCTCAACAAAATTGTAAAACAAATTATATATAGCTTAAAACTTGGTTACAGAGGACTCTTCTCCATCAAGTGAATTAAAATGCTTTGTTTGATCAAAAAGATTAGCCTTCAACCTGCTCCGAGCACCTGTTCCTTTCTGTCCCTTGTCCTTTCCCTCCGACCCCTAGCACCTCCTATCCTTCCCACACCACCTCCCTCCGACTGCATCACTCCCCAACCAGTACCCCAGTCTCCAGCAGAAAATATGACTGATGATCTATGAGTCAGCTATGACATCCGTGACTCAGTGGCCTACCAATCTGTGCAGAACACTACCCACCCAGCACCCCTGTCACTTTTCCAACCCTCTGCCTAACCATTCCTTTCTAGCTCATGGCATTGCCATTTCCCTTCTGCCGCTTTCCACACCAAACACCAGTGCCTTACTTAATGCACCTTGCCTTTTCCCTCCCTCCACCTGTCACCCTGCTTTTGCTATCAGAAAAAAGCTGCTTCCAACATGGATCATTCCGCCTTGGACAGAGCAGTAATCGAGAAATAATAGGATTGGCAACTGTAGTCTGGAGGACGAATTCAGGAAATACATTTGTGACAGTTTCCAAGAACAACACGTCGTGGAACCAACCAGGGAGCAGGCTGTTTTAGATCTTGTATTATGTAATGAGACAGAGTTAATTAGTAATCTCACAGCAAAGGATCCAATGGGGAAGTGTGATCATATGTTAAATTTCACACTGGGTTTCAGAGTGACATACTTAAATCCAAAACTATAGCCTTACACTTAAATGAAGCTAATTAAATGAAGTTACGAGGAGCGAGTTGGCTAAGGTAGATTGGGAAATTAGATTAAAAGGCATTACAGTAGATAAGCGGTGGAAAACATTTAAAAGAAATATTCAAAAATTCTAAACAAATATATATTCCATGGAGAAATAGAAACTCCACAGGAAAAGTGATCCATCCGTGGCTAACTTAAGAAGTTAAGGACAGTATTTGATTAAAAGAGGAGGTTTACATTGAAGAATAGTAGTAAGCCTGAGGATTGGGGAAACTTTAGAAACCAGCAGAGGATGACCAAAAAATAGATTTTTTTTTAAAAAGGGAGAAAATAGAATGAGAGTAAACTAGCAAATTTAAAAACAAATTGCAAGAGCTTCTACAAATATGCAAAAAGGAAAGAGTAGCAAAAGTAAGCATTGGACCCTGAGACGGGAGAAATTATAAATGGGGATTATCGAAATGTCAGAGACTTTAAACAAATATTTTGTATTTGTCTTTACAGTAGAAAACACAAAAAAGCAACGCAAAATAGTGGGGAACCAAGTGGCTGATGACAGTGAGGAACTTAAAATAATTAATATAAGTAGACAAGTTGAAAAACTAAAGGGACGAAAAGCTGACAAATCCCCAGGACCTGATGGCCTACATCCTAGGATTTTAAACGTGGTGGCTACTGAGATAATGGATGCATTGGCTGTGATCTTCCAAAACGCCCTAGATTCTAGTCTGCCCCAACGGATTGGAAGGTTGCAAATGTAACCCCACTATTCAAGAAAGGAAGGAGAGAGAAAACAGGGAACTGTAGGCCAGTTAGCCTGATATTAGTCATCAGGAAAATGCTGTTTTTCAGTATTGAGGAAGTGGTAACAGGGCACTTAGAAAATCATATGATTAGGCAGAGTTAACATGCTTTTATGAAAGGGACATCATGTTTGACAAATTTATTAGAGATTTTTGAGGATGTAATTAGGAGGGTAGATAAAGGGTCATCATCATAGGCAGTCGCTCGAAATCGAGGAAGACTTGCTTCCACTCCAACAGTGAGTTCTCAGGTGACTGAACAGTCCAATATGGGAATTACAGTCTCTGTCACAGATGGGACAGACAGTCGTTGGAGGAAAGGGTGGGTGGAGAGTCTGCTTTGTCGTACGCTCTTTCCACTGCCTGTGCTTGCTTTCTGCATGCTCTCAGCGACGAGACTAGAGGTGCTCAGCACCCTCCCGGATGCTCTTCCTCCACTTAGAGCGGTTTTTGGCCAGGGACGCCCAGGCGTCGGTGGGGATGTTGCAATTTATCAAGGAGGCTTTGAGGTTGCCTTTGAAAGGTTTCCTCTGCCCACCTGGGGCTCACTTGCCGTGAAAGAGTTCCGAGTAGAGCGCATGGTTTGGGAGTCTCGTGTCGGGCATGTGAACAATGTGGACCGCCCAACAGAGCTGGTCGAGTGTGGTCAGTGCTTTGATGCTGGTGATGTTGGCCTGATTGAGAACACTGACGTTGGTGCGTCTGTCCTCCCAGGGGATTTGCAGGATCTTGCAGAGACATTTGTTGGTGGTATTTCTCCAGCGATTTGAGGTGTCTACTGTATATGGTCCACGTCTCTGAGCCATACAGGAGGGCGGGTATCATTACAGCCCTGTGGACCAAAAGCTTGGTGCCAGATTTGAGGGCCTGATCTTCGAACATGCTCTTTCTCAGGCGGCTGAAGGCTGCGCTGGCGCACTGGAGGCAGTGTTGAACCTTGTCGTCGATGACTGCCCTTGCTGATAATAGGCTCCCGAGGTATGGAAAGTGATCTATGTTGTCCAGGGCTGCGCCATGGATCTTAATGACTGCGGGGCAGTGTTGTGTGGCAGGGTCAGGATGGTAGAGGACCTTTGTCTTATGGATGTTTAGTGTAGGGCCCTCGCTTTCGTACGCCTCGGTGAAGATGTTGATGATGATTTGGAGTTCAGCTTCTGAATGTGCGCAGACGCAAGCGTCGTCCGCGGACGCGGATTGGGTACGTGGTGGATCAGTTGGTCAGGATCACGGCTTGCATGTCGTCATGGAGCAGACGGAGGATGGCGACAAACATTTGGGGGCAGTCGAAACAGAGGAGGACGTTCCAAAGTCCCTCGCGGTTAATAGTGTCAAAGGCCTTTGTTAGGTCAAAGGAGGCTATGTAGAAGGTTTGGTGCTGTTCCCTGAATTTCTCTTGCAGTTGTCGCGCCGTAAATATCATGTCCGTTGTACCCCGTAGTGCATGGAATCGCACTGTGACTCCGGGAGGAGCTCCTCAGCCACAGGAGAAAACTACAGTATATTTTTGATTTCCAAAAGACATAAGGTGCCACATAAAATGTTAAGCAAGAGAAGGGCTCATGAGATTGGGGGTAATAGATTAGTAGGGATAAAGAACTGGTTAACGGACAGAAAACAAAGTATTGATAAACGGGTCATTTTCAGATTGGCAGGCTGTAACTAGTGGGGTGCCACAGGGACCATTGCTGCAGCCTCAGCTACTTACAATTTATATTAATGACTTAGATGAAGGGACCGAGTGTAATGTATCCAAGTTTGCTGACGATACAAAGCGAGGTGTAGAATGTAAGTGGTGAGGAGGATACAAAGAGCCTGCAAAGGGATACAGACAGGTTACATGAATGGGCAATATGGTGGCAGGTGGAGTATAATGTAGGGAAATGTGATATTATTCACTTTGGTAGGAAGAATAGAAAAACAGAATCTATTTTAAAAAGTGAGAAATTATTAAACATTTGTGTTCAGACAGATTTAGGTGCCCTCATACAGGAAACAGAGTTAGCATGCAGGTACCACAAGCAATTAGGTAGGCAAATGGCCTTTATTGCCAAGGAGTTGAATACAAGAGTAAGGAAGTCTTGCTACAATTCTACAGGGCTTTGGTTAGATTACACCTGGAGTACTGTGCACAGTTTTTGTCTCCTTATCCAAGGAAGGATATACTTGTCTTAGACACAGTGCAATAAAGCTTCACGAGAAAAGAAAATGAGGAAACACAAAAGGAGGAAACAAAAGAAAAGAAAGAAGGAAAGAAAGGAAAGAAAAAAGAAAAAGAAAGCAGATGGTATGAGGCGTGAATTGGCTAGAATAGACTGGCAAATGATACTTAAAGGGTTGACGGTGGATAGGCAATGGCAAACATTTAAAGATCACATGGATGAACTTCAATAATTGTACATCCCTGTCTGGAATAAAAATAAAACGGGGAAGGTGGCTCAACCGTGGCTAACAAGGGAAATTAAGTTTAGTGTTAGATCCAAGGAAGAGGCATATAAATTGGACAGAAAAAGCAGCAAACCTGAGGACTGGGAGAAATTTAGAATTCAGCAGAGGAGGACAAAGGGTTTAATTAGGATGGAGAAAATAGAGTATGAGAGGAAGCTTGCCGGGAACATAAAAACTGACTGCAAAAGTTTCTATAGATATGTGAAGAGAAAAAGATTGGTGAAGACAAAAGTAGATTCAGGTGAATTTATAATGGGGAACAAATAAATGGCAGACCAGTTGAACAAATACTTTGGTTCTGTCTTCCCGAAGGAAGACACAAATAACCTTCCAGAAATACTAAGGGACCGAGGATCTAGTGAGAAGGAGGAACTGAAGGAAATCATCATTAAGTGGGAAATTGTGTTAGGGAAATTGATGGAGTTGAAAGCCGATAAATCTCCTGGGCCTGATAGTCTGCATCCTAGATTATTTAAGGAAGTGGACATAAAAATAGTGGATGCATTGGTGATCATTTTCCAATAGTCTATCGAATCGATCAGTTCCTATGGACTGGAGGGTAGCTCATGTAACACCACTTTTTAAAAAGGGAGGGAGAGAGAAAACAGGTAATTATAGACCGGTTAGCCTGACATCAGTTGTGAGGAAAATGTTGGAATCAATTTATTAAAGATGAAATAGCAGAGCATTTGGAAAGCAGTGACAGGATCGGTCCAAGTCAGCATGGATTTATGAAAGGGAAATCATGCTTGACAAATCTTCTGGAATTTTTTGAGGATGTAACTAGTAGAGTGGACAAGGATGTATTTGGACTTTCAAAAGGCTTTTGACAAGGTCCCACACAAGAGATTGGTGTGAAAAATTAAAGCACATGGTATTGGGGGTAATGTACTGACATGGATAGAGAACTTGTTGGCAGACAGGAAGCAGAGAGTTGGGATAAACGGATTATTTTCAGAATGGCAGGCAGTGACTAGAGGGGTGCCGCAGGGCTCAGTGCTGGGACCCCAGCTATTTACAATATACATTAAATATATAAATGAAGGAATTGAGTGTAATATCTCCAAGTTTGCAGATGACACTAAGCTGGGTGGCGGTGTGAGCTGTGAGGAGGACGCTAAGAGGCTGCAGGGTGACTTGGCCAGGTTAGGTGAGTGGGAAAATGCATGGCAGATGCAGTATAATGTGGATAAATGTGAGGTTATCCACTTTGGGTGCAAAAACACGAAGGCAGAATATTATCTGAATGGCGGCAGATTAGGAAAAGGGGAGGTGCAGCGAGACCTGGGTGTCATGGTACATCATTGAAAGTTGGCATGCAGGTACAGCAGGCGGTGAAGAAGGCAAATGGTATGTTGGTCTTCATAGCTAGGGGATTGGAGTATAGGAGCATGGAGGTCTTACTGCAGTTGTATAGGGCCTTGGTGAGGCCTCACCTGGAATATTGTGTTCAGTTTTGGTCTCCTAATTTGAGGAAGGACGTTCTTGCTATTGAGGGAGTGCAGCGAAGGTTCACCAGACTGATTCCCGGGATGGCAGGACTGACATATGAGGAGAGACTGGATCGACTGGGCCTGTATTCACTGGAGTTTAGAAGGATGAGAGGGGATCTCATAGAAACATATAAAATTCCTACGGGACTGGGCAGGTTAGATGTAGGAAGCACGTTCCCGATGTTGGGGAAGTCCAGAACCAGAGGACACAGTCTAAGGATAAGGGGTAAGCCATTTAGGACTGAGATGAGGAGAAACTTCTTCACTTAGAGAGTTGTTAACCTGTGGAATTCCCTAACGCAGAGAGTTGTTAATGCCAGTTCATTGGATATATTCAAGAGAGAGTTAGATATGGCCCTTACGGCTAAAGGGATCATGGGGTTTGGAGAGCAAGCAGGAAAGAGGTACTGAGGTGAATGATGAGCCATGATCTTATTGAATGGTGGTGCAGGTTCGAAGGGCAAAATAGCCTACTCCTGCACCTATTTTCTATGTTTCTATAATCTGTTTGTTTTGTTATGTTGATTAAGGGATAAATATTGGCCAGGACACTGGGGATAACTCCCCTGCTCTTCTTTAAAATAGTGCCATGGGATCTTTTACGTCCACCTGAGGAGGCCTTGGTTTAACGTCTCATCCGAAAGGCGGCATCTCCAACAGTATAGCACTCCCTCAGCACTGGGGTGTCAGTCTAGATTTATGTGCTCAAGTCCCTAGATTGGGATTTGAACCCACAACCTTCTGACTCAGAGGCAATTGTGCTTCCCACTGAGCCACAGTTGACACTGTTGTGTTGTCCCATTGAAACATACAAGATTCTAAGGGGTATTGACAGGTTACATACACAGAGGTTGTTTCCCCTGGCTGGAGAATCCAGAATAGGGGGCATAGTCTCAGGATAAGAAGTTGGCTATTTAAGACTGAGATGAGGAGGAATTTCTTCACTCAGAGGGTTGTGAATCTTTGGAATTTTCTAACCCAAAAGGGCTGTGGTACTCGTTGAGTATATTCAAGGCTGAGATGGATAGATTTTTGGATTCAAGGGTGAGAAAGTGGAGTTGAGGTTGAAGATCAGGACTGAATGGCCTACTCCTGTTCCTAATTCTTATATTCCTGCCTGTATCCTGCTGCTCAAGAAGGCATCCACAACCTACCAGTCTGCAATACTAGCTGAATGTTTCCCCCCAGCACCATAAAATCCACCAGCACCACAAAATACTACCTTCCCTGGCATGCCATCCACTACATCCCATTGAAATGGACACAAGACAAGAAAGAAAAGAATACTTAAGATGGAAAGAGAAAGAAAATAGACCAGAAGAGCAATAGTCAGGAGAGAGGAGAAAGAGAATGTAGAGTTGTTAATTCCCGGATTCTTTTACTTCAATCTGGTTCAGTAAAATTACTGAGTCGAATACCTCTTGTGCTTTGAACAAAGCAGTCTTTATTATACTGGCCAGTTGGACCTATCAGACAGAAGATATACCCTCTGGATAGAGCGTACACACTCCCTACGGATAGGTGAAGTTACATCGTAAAACGTCAACAGTTATACAGTTTTGAAATCAGATAACAAAATACAAATGGATTGACAGTCTAACTCAGCCACTCATTAGTCAATCTATATGAGATGTTTTTCTTGAAAGCTCAAGCATTGCCTCTAAATGTTTCAATCTAATGGTGTGACTACTAACTGAGACCTTGCAATTCTGCAGATTTATTTTATGTTACAATTATATATTATTGGCAGGATTAGTGACTTGAAACCTTGAGACAGACTGTTAGCTGTGCTGATGTTACACTATTTGCAATCTGACATTCTCCCAGCTATTCTTCCATGGCTTATACATTTTCATATATCCCGTTTACCTTACTGTCCTTAATTCCATATATTCCGTTCAGATATCCACATCCCCCCTTTTATCATTCTATGATAACATTTAGGATCATTCTATGAGTATTGCATTCATCCGTTCACACTCCCTTTCCAGAATCATATTATTGTTGAGTAGTTCTCTAGTTTGTTGGATCATAACCCGGGAACCCTTGACCACAAGAGGGTCTGCTAACCTTGTCATCATTACTTTACAGCAGAGGTTAAGGCAACCAATAATCAAACAGCAGGTAATTATTACTACGATGAGAACAATTGCCCCATGTATTAGATAGGGTCTCCAAGATCCACCCAGAAACCAATCAAACCTGCCTAGTTTTTTTGTTGATGTGGATAACTTCTTCACCTCCCTCCTTATGTGATCGGCAAGGTGGGTTATGTTTTCTGAACTATCAGGAATGTAAGTGCAACATTCAGATCCTATCAGGGCACACGTTCCCCCTTTCTCAGCTAACAGGTAATCGAGGGCCATTCGGTTTTGTAATGCTACAGTCCTTATTGCTACCATTTCAGCTGTGTTGCCCTCCAGAGCCTCAGCAGTGCGGTTAGCTACCTGTTCCAATATCGTTTCTAAGTTCTGTACTTCATCCATGAGACGTTTTATCCCCACTGGGAATATCAGGACCCCAAAGAACTTATCGGCGGGGGTGATGGCTCGCTTAACTTGTACGGAGGCATGTACTTCCGCCAAGGTACGTACTTGTCGCATAAATGACACCACATATCCCATATAGCAGGACCCTGTCCATCGCCTGGGCAACCAAGGATATGCCTTATGACCGCACACAAAATACGTGCCGTTAAAAGCTGCTTTCTGGTATATTGCCTCTGGATCCCAGGACTGGGCCCATACCCTCCCGTCTGTGTTATTTGGATCATAAGAGTGAAGGGTAACCCGTGTACCTGTGGTGAGGTTGAGACTTTGTGGGCAATTGCTATACCCTACGACATGTCCCCTTGTACTGGTATCATTTCGAATTAGACATATGCCCCCTGTTGGCCTCCCAATCCCTGAGATGTTGATCAGAGCTATGAATGGGGGTTCCTTTTCCCGGTTGTAGGTTGGTTGGTACCATCGCTGGAACGTCTGACTACTGGGATCTCCAATACTCTCCCACTTGGTGACCTCACCGTGTTCGTTCAGGTGATAACGGTATGTTACCCCTCCTGGTTTCCGTGATCCCTCTTTTGACCCGCCTTTCATCATTCGTACTAGTATTGGTCCCCCTCCTTTTATTATGGTTTGGCTTTGAATCCATCTAACAGTCTCAGTTAGGGTCAGTGGAATGGTGCGTAAAGGAATTCCCCCTTTGGAATGTATAGGGATATGTGAACACACCCAGCATCTAGTGAAGTGCCCTTTTTCCGCATAAACGCAAGACATATACAAAAAGGTGTTTACATGGAGCTCTCACCTTTGTCTTCCTTCCCGTGCACCAAAACTGTCATATATCAACACTATTATGCAGACAGTAGCATACAGACACAGTCTCATCTTATAAATAGTCCAATTATTTAGCTGATAAAAAGAGTTCTGTTTTCACGTTTCCCTTCTTCAGGTCTCCGTCAGTGTATTTGGCTGTCTGACAGGTAAGAGTTCAAACTGATCCTCCTTCAACTGCCTTGTTCAGCTATAGGGAGGAGGAGATCTGGAACAGAAACAGGAATTAGACTAACCAGCAAAATTTGTTTAAATGGTGATGAGATTGCAGTGGTGCAGGTGAACCCAGGCGCTTTTCCCTTCTACCTTAGCTGCAGTGGGGGTAGTGAGTAATACCTGAAAAGGGCCCTCCCATCTCGGCTCTAATCCTTTTCGAACCCATTTCTTAATCAGAACATACTTTCCTGGAACCACGAGGTATGATTCGGGTAAAACTGGGAGGTCAAGGTGAGTCCCTCGAACCTGGTTGTGGGCTTCTCGCAGAGCCTGAGTTAAGGAAAGAATGTATGTGGTCATCTCCTCAGTCATGTGGTGGAATTGGACAGTGGAGGGAACATTCTGATTCCAAGGGGTCCTTAAGGGCTTACCATAAATGACTTCAGCGGGGGTCAGTTTAGTTTTACCAGTTGGGGTAGTGCGTATCTGGAATAGGGCTATGGGAAGGAGTTTAAGCCAGTTTAGTCCAGTTGATGCTACTAGTTTTGCAAGTTTGTTTTTCAGAGTTTGATTAGCACGCTCAACCAGTCCCGCAGCTTGGGGTCGGTAGGCGCAATGTAGTTGCTGGTTGATGTGCATCTGGGAGCAGAATTCTTTGTTAACTTGGCCAATAAAGTGAGGGCCATTATCGGAACTCAGTCGCGCAGGGATACCATATCTAGGAACAATTTCCCTCATTAACACTTTAACAACAGTTTGAGCTTTATTGTCTAGGGTAGGATAAGCTTCAATCCATTTGCTGAATACATCCACTATTACTAACACATATTTATAACACTGCACCCTTTGCAACTCAATGTAGTCCAACTGCAAGGTCTCAAAGGGACCTTCTGGTAGGGGCGTCTTACCCCAATCACAGGGGACTCCTTTCCCTGGATTATGCTGTTGGCAAACAAGGCAACGACTACTAGTTTTCTGGGCCAACGCCTGAAGTCTTGGGTGCCACCAAGTAGCCAAAAGCGTATCACTTGTTGCCCTTGCTCCACAATGAGTAGCAAAATGCAGACATTCTATAACCCATGAGGCCAACTCGTCAGACATGCAAGTCTGTTCCGCGGGAGTGGTCCAGAGTTTAGAGACATGGTCATAGGTACATCCATAATCTTTCCACAACATCTTTTTCAGGAGCGTCCTCCTGTGCATGTATAACATCTTGGATGATTGGCATTGGTTTTTCCGAGGCTAACTTATCCTTTGCAGGATTTTTAGTCTGACTCATCATTCTGGGCACTACCATCCATTGTTCCCGAGAGGCCTGTTTGGCCTCTTGGTCAGCACAACGATTCCCTATATCAACCAGAGATTTTCCGGTAGTGTGGGCGATACATTTGACAATGGCAATGCGTTTGGGGAACATGAGGGCATGCAATAAATCAGATACTAACTGTTTATGAGATATCCCACTCCCCTGTGAGGTTAGGAATCCCCTATTTTTCCATAATTGTCCGAAATCATGGGCTACCCCAAAGGCATACCCAGAGTCGGTATAGATTTTAACCTTGAGGTCTTTAGCCAGGATACAGGCTCTGGTAAGGGCGAATAGTTCAGCTTGTTGGGCAGAATAGGCGGTCTCAAAGGCGGCCGATTCCACGATCTGATTCTCCTGGTTTACTATGGCGTATCCAGAATTTCGTCTGCCTTCTGGGTCAATGGAAGAACTTCCGTCTACATACATAATACAGTCTGGATCCTTCATTGGTACATCAACTAAATCCTCCCTGACCGACGTGGTCTCCTGAATTAAGGATAAACAATCATGACTGGGTTCTTCCTCATCTTGGGGTGGCTTGATAAGAAAACAAGCCGGATTGATGGCAGTACATTACCGAAAGGTCAGCCTTGGATTATTTAGTAGGTAGATCTCATATCTACTTTGCCTAGCCATGGTAAGATGTTGAGTTTGCAGTTGGCCCAAAAGGGCAGCTACGGAGTGAGAAGTATATACAACAATATCTTGCTGAAGGGTAAGGTTGGCGGCAGATTGTAGGCTATTGTAGATAGCAGTTAATATTTGAGTACATACGGGGTGTCCCAAGGCAACGGGATCTATCTTAGAAGAGTAGTAAGCAACAGGCCTGTGTTGATCCCCGTGTTTCTGAGTTAAAACAGCAGTAGCACAATCTTCCATGATTGTGCAATACAATTGAAAGGGACGGTCGTAGAGGGGCCGTCCCAAAGCCGGAGCTTGCAGCAGGGCTGTTTTTAGTTCCTTAAAGGCTTGGATGTCTGTAGTTTCTAATTTAAAGTTGCCTTCCTTGGTAGTGTACGGTGTGAGCTGTTTGGTCATCAGGGCAGCATTAGGAATCCAGGATCTACAATAATTTATCATCCCCAACCACTGCCACATTTGTCTAGCCGTGCTAGGGACTGAAAACTGGCACATGGGTTTGATTCGACATGCCTCCAAGGCTCAGTGGGTGCCTGTTAAAATGATCCCAAGAAATTTTACTTGTGACTGGCCAATTTTGACCTTTGACGGGGATACTATGTATCCCAGGGAGGACAAGTAATTCAATAACTGATTAGCATCCTCTCTATTACTTGGTTCATCTACGCTGGATACCAGTAGATCGTCCACATACTGAATTAAAGTAGATCCCTTAGTCAGCGTGAGAGACTGTAACTGTTTCTGCAGGCACCTTGAGAATAAGGTTGGGGAGTGGATGAACCCTTGGGGAAGTCTCGTCCAGGTATATTGCTGTCCCTGGTAAGTGAAGGCAAATAGGTACTGACTAGCCTGGGCTAGTGGTAAAGCGAAGAAGGCATGTTGGAGGTCTATTATTGTGAAGATCTTGGCGTCTGCTGAGATTAAAGACAGTATCTGTGCTGGGTTAGGAACTAGAGCATGCAGGGGCTGGACGATAGCATTGACAGCTCGAAGGTCTTGGACCAAACGGTATTCGTTTGGTCTGCCTGGCTTAGGTATTGCCAGTATAGGAGTATTACATGGGGACTGACATCGGACCAAAATCCCCTGTTTCATTAGCCCCTTAATCAATCGGTGGATACTTGGTATTGCCTGTGATTTCAGTGGGTACTGTCGGATAGAGGGCCAGTCCACATTGCCCTTCACTGGAATCTCAATCGGATCAATGGGAGTATAACCCACTTGGGAGGGGTCCTCTGCCCACACATGAGGATCCACATAATCAGGTATGTCCGAGCCAGTATGATGCCATAGAGTTGTTAATACTTTCTCGGGGTCCCCATGAAATTGGACGGTTCGGCCATATTTTACGATTTGCACATCCCGGCTGGTAGGGTCAGCCTCATCTATGGCCTTGCGTACCATAACTCCCAAATCTTTAGCATGGTGAGGGGCTAATACTTCACGAGCAATATGCGGTGCCACTGTTAGGGGCTGTTTCCACAGATTCTTATCCACTTCCACAAAATCTGCCTCTCCTTCCGGTCCAGTCACTCTAGCCCTTAATCGAATTCCCTTCACTTCCCCTTCGTGATCCTGATAAAAGTTCTGCAGGTCCCGATTCTTTCCACTAGGATCGTATGCTAGGGTCACGCGATAGGGTGCCTGCGGCATGTCCAGAGACCACCACTGAGGGGTTCTAGTGGTATAATACTGCCGCTTAAGGGTTTCCTGTTTTACAATAATCCCATCATCTCCACACTCCAAATGCAACTGGAATTTGCAGAGGAGGTCTCTAGCCATCAAGTTGCAGTCCAGATTGGTAGTGATGACAAATCGATGTTCTACCAATTCTTCTTGGTAACCCACTTTAACTAGTTCTGACACTGGGAATGTCGAGATTTGTCCCAAGAATCCCGAAAGTTCCTGTGTTTCAGTAGAGGCAGGGAGTTTAAGCTTTGATTGTACAGAAGACATGAAGGCTCCTGTATCTATCAAAAAGGGTTGCCATTCATTCAGAATTTTTAACGATATCATTGGTTCGTCATCCAGGGAGGATCCCTGTACAATCAAGCTGTGTAGTCAATTGGGGGACAAGTGACCAAAGGGGTTGTTCTGGGAGAAGTTAGTGTAAAATCCTCCTCTCCCCCCTTGCCCCCCTCCTTTCCCTCCTCTTCCTCTTCCACGCTGATGGTAGGGGCAATTTCTAATCCAGTGTCCTTCCTGCCCACAATTAAAACATCCATCTCTCCTTTCCCAGCCCCGACCTTTTCCCATACCAGGCCGGGGACAGTAGGGTGGTCCGTAATTAGCAGGGCCCGGGCCATTTGGGTGTGCGATATAACCGTATCCCTGCTTATTCACCCAACCAGGCAAGCAATACTGCGGTTCCATCTGGTATCCCCTTGGGTCGGGTTTTGGTCCTTCCACCTGAGGCAGCTCTTCCCTTCTAGTCACGTATTCAGTCTTGACTCGGGTTGGGGGCGCACCTCCCCCCTCCCCTTTCTTTTCCTGCCAATAATATCTAACTGCCCTCTCCATCTGGGCTTTACTGTTAGCTGCCCAATTCATATTATTTGTCCGAATAGCGTGAGCAATCGAATAGGGCAAGCACTGAAGTAGGATAGCGCAGAATTGAGGAGAATCCTCTCCTGCCCTGAAGGCATCATCTCCGGATTGACTCCCGTATATTTCAATGAATCTTTCCATAAATTCATCGGGAGTTTCTTCACGCTTGGGTTTAGTTTCTAATACTGTGGCCATACTGATGGGCTTCTGAAGGGTCGTGGTGAGAGCATTAAAGATATCGTTTAGGCGATCCTGGACATCGTTAGGGTGAGCAATCAATAATGCATCATGAGTAGCACGTCCTAGGTGAGTTAGAAATCGGGTGTGTTCAGTTGGGCTCAAGGTTTGCTTTACTAAGGACCACAGGTCCCTTGATTCTGCATTATAAACTGAAATAGTTGTTCGAAGATAATCTATAAACTTGATAGGTTCCTTTTTCCGATCAGGTATGTTGGCCATAAGGGCCATAATTTCGTTCGGTTTCCAGGGCACATAGACATCTATAGTGGGGTGATCAGCAGCTTGTTGTGCATCAGGGTTTGGCATCGGTCTGACAGGGAATTGGTGCCGGGACTTTGGGATCTTGGAAATTTCTAGGTCAGAGGATGTTTCAGAGCTGTCTGACTGCTTGACAGTTTTGCGTCTCGATCGGCGGGGGGGTTTGCTATGTCTTTCACAACTTGGACTGGTAGATTGACTCGAAGATTTACGGGACTGTTTGTGATGTTGAGATTCAGTTCTGCCCTTTCGAGTGTGAGATCTGGTCCTTTCGGCTATATTGCTTGTAAACTGGGGATCCGAATCGCTATCAGAGGATGAGGAGTCAGTTCGGGTTTGTTGCTTTGGTGGTATGGGGTTATTTTTAACTCCTCTCGCTGGAGTGTTAGGTGGAGGGTGTTGGGAAGAGGACTGGAGCAAGAGGCCAGGGGGTGCGGGAGGCGCCGTTGGGCGCTGAGTCAGTGGCCACTCATCAATTTCATCATCAGCCTCGGTTAACACAATGCCAGCCATTTTAACTCGTAGTTGATCAATACCTTTCTCAGAGGTCCCAGAGGATCTCTTAGCAAGTTTCTCGTGTGCACATTCTTTCTTTAAGACGTCTACAGTTTTAACATATGTTCCCTCTGTCAATGAAAGTCCTAATTTAATAGCATTTGTTTGCCAACTTGACAGAAGTGATGCATCTTTTAATTTCTGACAATAATGTCGCCAGGTTGCAATTAAATTTTTATCCCCTTTTCCTCGTCCCCTTCTCCAAATTAATCCCTGTGCTTTTTTTGCTACCTCTACGCTTCTAGTGCCACCTAGAGGCCACTGGTCATCCCCTAATAATTTATTCAGGGCTCCTGATAATTTTCTAAAGTCTTCAGCTCTTTCAGGGAATTCCTCACATAGCTTTTGTAGCGGACTATCCGCATCCATGGTTATATCTAACTGATTACCCATTTTCACGCTGCCCCTCGTATTACTGTGTCGTTACGCGTTCGTGTCGTCGTGCAATTTAAACAAACTCAAAAATAGACACAGACTTTACAGAAACTAACACTGACTTTAACTAACTCCAAATAAACAAACTTTACTAATGCTAACACTGACCCGCGATGCCGCGCGGTTCGCGTCGCCGCGCGATTTAGGATACTTAAAAAAAAACTCCCACGTCGCCCCGCAGTTCACGTCGCCGCGCAATCCGCGTTGCCTCGCGATCCACGTCGACCCGTGGCTTGCGTCGCCGCGCGAGTTAAGATACTTAAAACTTTAAAAGATAAACAAGGACTTCTAACACTTACCCGCGTCACCGCGCAGTTCGCGTCGCCGCGCGATACTTAAAAACTCTAAACACTTAAGACTTACAAAGACTTACTAACACTAGCACTGACTCCTGCGACTCGCGTTGCCGCGCCTCTGCGTCACCACGCGTCTACGTCACTGCGCGTTAGCTTCGGCCCTTCTTTCGGCCGCACGCTCGCGCCACTGCGCGTCTCGCGTTGTTTGTGCGTCTGCGCTGCTGCACGTTCGCGTCGGCCCTACCTTCCGAGTTGCTGCAGGGGTTTTTTTTTTTAAATTCAATCAGAGCCTAGACGGGCCAAGTGATATACAAGGTCGACGTCATACCCGAGTTGAACACCTATTTCTATATTTAAATCCCCATTTTATTCCCCGTGAGCCTAATTTTCTAAATTTGATTTCTTATGAGCCTTAATTAATTTCTTTTTTTTTTAAACAAACCTATCCTTTGTGCATTTCCTGGCTCCGTAACTTATCATCCGAATATACGTAATTCAATAAGGTTCACACTCTTAAACTTCCGACATACAGGACAACACTACGAAGGGTTAAAACAAACTTTTATTCTGTTTGAGATAAAACAAACCACAACTCCCCGGCTTTTTTTTTTAAACAGTAAAAATCACAGAAGCATTTCTCATTTAAACAGACATTCACAAGAGTCTCTTTTCTTTCCTATTAATTTTTGGATCCATGATTGATCATCTATCCCTATCTAGCTCTAACTATAACCTATCTTTCCAAGTCGCCGCTTGGTTTGCGTCATCGCGCAATTTCCCTATCTCTCTATCCCTATTCTAAGTTTGAAAGGTATTCACCAGATTGTCCTGGATCTCGTTCAGACACTACCTGAGAACCAGCGAGTGGCTAAACTTTCCTCAGACTTTTGAAACCGGTGGAAACTGGAGCAGTATTGAAATCATACTCACTCCAGTGGCCACTTTCCCCTCGTCTCGTCCAAGGCTAGTCTGGCTCTTAATTCGCAAGTTTTCGGCAGTCGTCCGTTGAGATCCCACTTCTGACACCAAATGTAAATGTGGATTCTTTTCTCTCAATCTGGTTCAGTAAAATTACTGAGTCGAATACCTCTTGTGCTTTGAACAAAGCAGTCTTTATTTTACCGGCCGGAAAGACATATCAGACAGGGGATATACATTCTCGATCGAGCGTACACACTCCCTACGGATAAGTGAAGTTACATCGTAAAGCGACAACAGTTATACATTCTCGGCAAAAGATAACAAGATAGGGCTAGAGTGACATCCTAGTTCAACCTATCTCTTTTGGTCCCTCTTTCCCTTTGTCCACTCATAAGCCGACCTAAGTATGGTCTGATTTTAAACAAAGACCTTGTGTTAATGTTTCAGGTTAATAACATGATTTAATAAGACCTTGAGGTTTTTCTGCAAGCTGTGGGTTTTGTTTCAATATGTGTTAGTGTTGTAACATTTCGCAGTCTCGAGTCCGAGATGTCATGGCTATTCCTCCATGAATTCTTTGTTAGCTTATACTGTCCCTATACAATTCCCACGTTCTCAACTTCAATGTCTCTATACATTTTAAACATTCACACCATTACCATCTCTTTTGCCTCGCACCATCATCCCTTTTGTCATCTAATCTCTCCTGCCTTCCACCCTATCACAGACCTTTCCTTTTGATCTTTTTCCCCCCCCCCACCCCCATCCCCTCTCCTCTTTCCCTTCCCATGTACTTGCTTAAAACCACTTACATCCAATATTCCCTTTAAGCTGCATGGCTGCAGAGTATTCTGTAGGTTCCGTGTAGCTGGCTCACCGGCTTTTAAATGGAAAAACCACACGTGCGGAATTTTGAATGGGTTGCGTAGCCCGTTAAAGGGGCCGTTGCCTGGGAGCTCAGATGTTTCGACAAAGATATCGCCGCCCTAAGTGAGAATCACCGGGAAGGGGAAGACCAGTTCTAGGAACTAGATGGTAGTTACACCTTCTGGAAAGGTGAACCAGAAGAAGAACACCGCCGTCATGGGATATGTTTCACCATAAAAAATGAGCTAGTTGGGCGTCTTTGAGACGCCCCTTGCAGAATAAACGAACGCTTCATGACTCTTCAGCTCAACCTAGACTGGAACCAGTGCGCTACAGTCATCAGGCCTTCAACACCGTCAACCGTGAGGGATTATGGAGTGTCCTCCAAATTCGGGTTCCCTCAAAAGTTTGTCATCATCCACCGCCTGTTTCACAATGACATGTAAGCCGTGATCCTGACCAACGGATCCACCACAGACCCAATTCACGTATGGACCTGGGTCAAGCAAGGCTGTGTCACCAATGCTATTCTTGATCTTCCTTGCTGCAATGTTCCATCTCACCCTTAGCTGGAGTGGAGCTAATCTACAGAACAAATGGGAAACTGTTGAACTTCCGCCGGCTCTAATCCAGATCGAAGGTCGTCCCATCCTCTGTCATTGAATTACAATATGCAGACGCGCTTGTGTCTGTGCACACTCGGAGGTCGAACTCCAATCCATCGTAAATACCTTCACCGAAGCATACGAGAGCATGGGCCTTACACTAAACATCCGTAAGGCAAAGATCCTCTACCAACCTGCCTCGGCCACACAGTACTGCCCCCCTAATTATCAAAATCCATAACGAGGCCTTAGACAACATGGACCATTTCCCATACCTCGGGAACCTACTGTCAACAAGGGCAGACCTTGATGACGAAGTCCAACACTGCCTTCAGTGTGCCAGTGCAGCCTTCAGTCTCCTGAGGAAGAGTGTTTGAAGACCAAGACCTCAAATCCAGCACCAAGCTCATGATCTACAGAGCAGTAGTGATACCCGCCCTCCTATATGCTTCAGAGACATGGACCATGTACAGTAGGCATCTCAAAACATTAGAGAAGTACCACCAAAGCGGCCATCGCAAGATCCTGCAAATCCATTGGCCGGATAGGTGCACCAACATCAGTGTTCTCACTCAGGCCAACATCCCCAGCATCGAAGCATTGACCACGTTCGATCAGCGCTGATAGATGGGCCACATTATCTGCATGCCAGATACAAGACTCAGAAAACAAGTGCTCTGCTTGGAACTCTGACATAGCAAGGTGAGCCCGAGGTGGGCAGAGGAAACGCTTCAAGGACACCCTCAATCCTTGGCCCAAGACCGCTCAAAGTGGAGGAGTAGCATCCGGGAAGGCGCCGAACACCTCGAATCTCTTCGCCGGGAGCAAGCGGAAACCAAGCGCAACAGCGGAAGGAGCACACGACAACCCAAGCAACCCCCCTCACCTGTCTCTTCAACCACCGTCTGCCCCACCTGTGACAGAGACTGTCGGTCCTGCATTGGACTCATCAATCACCTGCGAACTCTGTTTTAGTGTGGAAGCAAGTCATTCTCGACTCCATGGGACTGCCTACGAAGAAGAAAGGCCCCCCCAAAATTCAAGGAAACATTTATTACATCTCAAACTTTTTCTAGTTCTGAGGAAAGGTTAACTGTTTCTGTCTCCACAGGTTTTGCCTGACCTGCTCAGTATTTCCAGCATTTGTTTTTATTTCACCTCTAACTGAGGTTCCCAATTCAGAGTCAGAGCCGGGGAGAGAGATATGGCCTGTTGAAAGTGGCATCAAGTGGCCTAACCACACCATGTGCAGTGGAGGGAATTTCTGGCCATCGTTTCAGAGTGAATATCAGTGGGTTATAGGATTCCTATTAGTTACAGGTAGGATATCGGGGCATTACACTTATTAATACCAGTAAATTATTTTATGTTGGTGATAAGGGGAATCAGATTATTACCAGTATTACTATTAGCTATCAGTAAAATTTCAGTGAGTTACCATTAGTTATTGATGGAATCAAAGTTCCTCCCATCTCTGGTTTTAGCCTTTATAAATTGCTCCACCACCTTTTGCTTTCGCGCCTTCATCTGCTCACAAGTAGCCTCCTGGTTCTTGGTACTTATAGAATCGGTGCAGCACAGTAGGAGGCCATTCGGTCCATGGAGTCCATGCCGGCTCTCTGCAAGAGCACTTAAACGAGTCCCAATCCCCTGCTCTTTCCCCGTGGCCCTGTAAATGTTTTTCCTTCAGGCACTTATCTAATTCCCTTTTGAATCTTCTCGCTCTGGTGAAACCCACAGATAAGTCATGTGAGGAGCTGTGTACACTGGTTCGGGAGCCTCTTGACCCGAGGGAGAGCGTGCTGATGGCGAGGTATCGGTTCAATACGTATCAGCGATCTGAAGGTCAGGAAATGGCGAGCTACGTCGCCGAGCTGAGGCGACTTGCAGGACATTGTGAGTTTGATAGCTCAGAGACTTTTTTGTACTGGGCATTGGCCACGAGACCATCCTACGAAAACTTTTGACTGTAGAGCCACCGAACCTCAGTTAGGCCATTGAGATAGCACAGGCGTTTATGTCCACCAGTGATAACACCAAACAAGTGCTAGCAATGTTCATAAATTAATTGGAACTGTGTTTGCGAGCAGAAATGTACAGGGCAGAAACCACGAGTCTGCAACTGCCAGCAGGCCTCAGGTGACCCAGATGACTGAGTCCCCAACAAAGGATGAATGCAAGGCAATTCACACCTTGTTGGCGTTGTGGAGGCTTCCACTCAGCCTATTCATGCCGCTTCAAAGGGTATATTTGCAAGAGCTGTGGAACAATGGGGCACCTCCAACGAGCTTGCAGACGAGCTGCAAGTTCTGCAAAACCTGCTAACCACCGTGTGGCAGAGGAAGATCGGTCCATGGTGGACCAAAGCAATTTTGAGCCTCAGAGAGTGGAGGCAGATGCTGAAGTACACGGGGTGCATACATTTTCGACGAAATGTCCACCGATAATGCTAAACGTAAAATTGAATGGCTTACCCGTAGCCAATCCATCGTGAGTAAAAAGATGTTTGAGAGACTGTGGTGCAACAAGGCACTCAGACCAGCCCTGAGCCCCATCCACACGAAACTGAGAACGTACACCATAGAGCTTATCACTGTCCTGGGCATCGTCATGGTCAAGGTAATCTACGAGGGCACGGTGCACGAACTGCCACTCTGGATTGTCCAGGATGATGGCCACACTGCTTGGAAGGAGCTGGCTGGGCAAAATCCGGTGGAACTGGGATGACATCCGAGCGCTATCACATGTCGATGAGGCCTCATGTACCCAGGTTTTTAACAAATTTCCTTCCCTTTTTGAGCCAGGCATTGGAAACTTTTCCAGGGCGAAGGTGTGGATCCACTTGATCCCATAGGCACGACCCATTCACCACAAGGCGCGAGCGGTACCTCACATGATGAGGGAGAGAGTGGAAATCGAGCTGGACAGGCTGCAACACGAGGGCATCATCTCCCCAGTGGAATTCAGCGAGTGGGCCAGCTCGATTGTTCCAGTACTCAAAAGTGATGGCATGGTCAGGATTTGCGGCGATTAGCAAGCAACTATTAATCGTTTCTCACTACAGGACCAATACCCGCTACCTAAGGCAGACAACCTATTTACGATGCTGGCAGGAGGCAAGATGTTCACCAAGCTCGACCTGACTTCGGCCTACGTGACGCAGGAGCTGGATGAGTCTTCGAAGGGCCTCACCTGTATCAACACGCACAAGGGACTGTTCATCTACAACAGATGCCCGTTTGGAATTCGGTCGGCTGCAGCGATCTTCCAGAGAAATATGGAAAGTCTACTCAAGTCAGTACCACACACAGTGGTTTTTCAGGGCGACCTATTGGTCACAGGTCGGGACACCGTCGAGCACCTACAAAACCTGGAGGAGGTCCTCCAGCGACTGGATCACCTTGGGCTGCGGCTGAAGAGGTCGAAATGCGTCTTCATGGCAACAGAAGGGGAGTTTTTGGGGAGAAAGATCGCGGTGGATGGCATTCGGCCCACAGATGCCAAGACAGAGGCTATCAGGAACGCGCCCAGGCCACAGAACGTCACGGAGCTGCGGTCGTTCCTGGGACTCCAACTATTTTGGGAACTTCCTAACGGGGTTAAGCACCCTCTTAGAGCCCCTACATGTGTTAGTGCGTAAAGGTGAGAAGTGGGTATGGGAAAAAAACCAAGTAATTGCTTTTGAGAAAGCCAGAAACATTTTATGCTCCAACAAGCTGCTTGTATTGTATAACCTGTGTAAAAGACTTGTGCTAGCATGTGATGCGTCGTCATACGGAGTTGGATGTGTATTACAACAAGCTAACGTTGCGGGGAAGTTGCAACCTGTCGCCTATGCTTCCAGGAGCTTGTCAAAGGCCGAGAGGGCCTACAGCATGATTGAGAAAGAGGCATTATAGCATGTGTGTTCGGGGTAAAGAAAATGCACTAGTACCTCTTTGGCCTCAAATTTGAGCTGGAAACCGATCACAAGCCCCTCATATCCCTGTTCGCTGAAAACAAGGTGATAAATACTAATGCGTCAGCCCTCATACAAAGGTGGGCACTCGCGCTATCAGCGTATAACTATACCATCCACCACAGGCCAGGCACCGAGAACTGTGCGGATGCTCTCAGTCGGCTACCATTGCCCACCACGGGGGTGGAAATGGCGCAGCCTGCAAACTTGTTGTTGGTGGCGCAGCCCGCAGACTTGTTGATGGTCATGGAAGTGCTTGAAAATGATAAATCACCTGTCATGGCCCGCCAGATTAGGACTTAGACCAGCCAAGATCCTCTGCATGGGAGCTGGGCCAGCATCCCCGTTCAAATGCAAGAGCTAATTCAGCCATTCCAGAGGTGAAAGGACGAGCTGTCCATTCAGGCAGACTGCCTGTTGTGGGGTAACCGCGTAGTGCTACCCAAAAAGGGCAGAAAGACGTTCATCTCGGATCTCCACAGCACACACCCGGGTATAGTAATGATGAAAGCGATAGCCAGATCCCACGTGTGGTGGCCCGGTATCGATTCTGACTTAGAGTCCTGTGTTCGGCAATGCAGTGTGTGTGCTCAGTTGAGCAACGCGCCCAGAGAGGCACCACTAGGTTTGTGGTCCTGGCCCTCCAGACCATGGTCGAGGATCCATGTCGACTATGCGGGCCCATTTCTCGGTAAAATGTTCCTGCTGGTGGTGGATGCATTTTCAAAATGGATTGAATGTGAAATAATGTTGGGAAGCACTGCCACCGCCCCCATTGAAAGCCTGAGGGCCATGTTTGCCACCCACAGCCTGCCTGACACACTGGTCAGTGACAACGGGCCATGTTTCACCAGTGCCGAATTTAAAGAATTCATGACCCGCAATGGGATCAAACATGTCACCTCGGCCCCGTTTAAACTAGCCTCCAATGGGCAGGCAGAGCGGGCAGTACAAACCATCAAAGAGAGCCTTAAACGAGTCACAGAAGTCTCACTCCAAACCCACCTGTCCCGAGTACTGCTCAGTTACCACACGAGACCCCACTCGCTCACATGGTGCCCCTGGCTGAGCTACTCATGAAAAGGACACTTAAAACCAGACTCTCGCTGGTTCACCCCAACCTGCATGATCAGGTAGACAGCAGGCGGCAGCAACAAAATGTAAACGATGTTTGCACCACTGTCATGGGAAATTGATCTGAATGACCCTGTGTATATGCTAAACTATGGACATGGTCCCAAGTGGATCGCGGGCACGGTGATAGCTAAAGAAGGGAGTAGGGTGTTTGTAGTCAAACTAGACAATGGACAAATTTGCAGAAAGCGAGGCTGCGGTTCACAGACTGCCCTGAACAATCCACGGCAGACACCACCTTTTGAGAGCCCACAACACACACCCAAAGGGTCAACGACACCACGTCGGACCAGGAAATCGAACCCATCACGCCCAACAGTCCAGCAAGGCCAGGCTCACCCAGCAGCCCTGCAGGGCCAACAACATGCCAGCCCAGCGAGGGCACAGGCAACACACCAGAACAGACATTTGTATTGAGACGGTCCCTCAATCTGCTTTGCTCTAAGAAGAACAACAACAGCTTCGCAAGTCTATCCACGTAACTGTAGTCCTTGGAACCATTCTTGTAAATCATTTCTGCAGCTTCTCTGAGGCCTTCACATCCTTCCTAAAGTGCGGTGCCCAGAACTGGACACAATACTCCAGTCGAGGCCGAACCAATGTTTTATAAAGGCTCATCATAACTTCCTTGCTTTTGTACTCCATGCCTCTATTTTTAAAGCCCACGCTACAGTATGCTTTTTTAAACCGCTATCTGTACCTGCCCTGCTACCTTCAACAATTTGTGCACATATACCCCAGATCCCTCTGTTCGTGCACCTGCTTTAAATTTGTACCCTTTAGTTTATATTGCCTCTCCTCATTCGTCCTACCAAAATTTTACACTTTTCTGTGTTAATTTTCATCTCCCACGTGTCCGCCCATTCCACCAGCCTGTCTATGTCCTCTTGAAGTCTATCACTATCCTCCTCACTGTTCATTATACTTCCAAGATTTGTATCATGCGCAAATTTTGAGATTGTACCCTGTACACCTAAGTCCAAATCATTAATATATATCAAGAAAAGCAGTAGTTCTAGTACCGAACTCTGGGGAACACCACTGTATACCTTCCTTCAGTCCGAAAACCATCTATTCACCATTACTCTGTTTCCTATCACTTAGCCAATTCTGTATCCATGCTGCCACTGTCCATTTTATTCCGTGGGCTTCAACAATGCTGGCAAGCCTATTATGTGGCACATTATCAAATGCATTTTGGAAATCCAGGTACACCACATCAACTGCATTGCCCTCATCAGCCCTCTCTGTTACCACATCAAAATATTCAAACACGTTAGTTAAAAACGATTTGCCTGTAAAAAAAAAAAAAATCCGTGTTGGCTTCCCTTAATTAATCCCACGACTGAGGTTAAGCTGACTGGCCTGTAGTTGTTGGGTTTATCTTTACACCCTTTTTTTGAACAAGGCTGTAGCATTTGCAATTTTCTAGTCCTGTGGCACTATCCCCGTATCCAAGAGATTTTGGAAGATTATGGCCAGTACCTCCGCAATTTACTTCCCTCAGCATCCTAGGATGCATCCCATCTGCTCTTGGTGACTTATCTACTTTAAATATAGATAGCCTTTGTAGTACCTCCTCTTTATCAATTTTTATCCCATCCAATATCTCAACTACCTCCTCTAATTAGCCCCACTCCTCCTCTTACTATTATTACATTTACTATTTATATACCTATAGAAGACTTTTGGATTCCCTCTTCTCTCCACCCCCCTCCCCCCACCCACAGCCTTTCTTCCTTCCCCCCCCCCTTCCCCACAGCCCCTCTTCCCACCCCCACAGCCTCACCCAGCCTCTCTTCCCACTCCCCCCCCCCCCCCAACCTCCCCCCTCATTCTTGACCCAAGGCCCTCAAACTTGCCACCCCAACTCCACCGCCACTTGGGACTCACGGGAGACTCGCAGTTCAGCAGAAGGGCCCGGAGAAACAGGCTCGCGGAGGAGCAGCAGCCCGCCCCCATCAGCCGGCCGGGAGGAGTGGCAAGGGAAAAGGAGGAGAGAGTTGGAGCCTCTGGTCCTGCTTCTGGTACACGTGGATGGAATTATTCAGCTCTGGGGGGGGGGGGGGGGGGGGGCGCGGAGCCTGTTGCCTGTCGGTCAAAAAAGTGCAGTACGGGCAGGGGCTGGACAGACACCCGCCTGTCAAAAAAAGTGCAGTACAAATAGTTAGTCCCTTTATATAAATACACTCAGGTTGGACAGCACCTCTGAAGTGGAGAGAGAAAAGTTAACGTTTCTGGTGTGGAAACTTTTCATTACTGTTCTGCCAAGTGTCCAGTTTTGAGTCCATACCCCAAACATGAACAGGTCCTCTCTCCACATGCTGCTTGGCTTGCTGGGGGTTTCCAGCATTTTCTGTTATTGTTTTAGATTTATAGCAGCTAGAGTTTTTTTGCAAATATTTATGTACTTCTATCTTCAACATTTGCAATTCTCATTTAATCTGCAATTCTCATTTACAATCTTGCTCCAAAATTTTCAGCCATCAGTATGTACTTTAAAAAACAAGACTGATGAAGTATGTAAATCTAACACGTGTGCATTACTCAGCTCTCCTACTTACCAATAATCATTCCTGTCCGATCTTCAAAGCCATCGGGTGCAAGGGATTAAAAAAAACAACACTAAGTTGACCATAAAAAAAAACATTTCCAGTCATCTAATGCATCTAATATAAAAGCAGACAAATCCTTAAATCCCTCCTGTTAGTGGGCAAGCTTTCATACCTCCAGCATGTCAGGTAGAGCTGTCCATACTTCCATCAGTTGGAAGGGCTTGCCACTCTGTCCGCACTCAGCCTGCACTGGTGTTATTGTTCCCATGTACAAACCCAACCAATCATTACCCAGCAAAGCAAAATAAAGTGCATTCTGATCCTATATGATCATTGCTGTCCAAGACACAATAATCCCTGCCTGCTAATTTATTCTTTGTGCTTACCAGTCTTCCAACTTGGGCAGACTTCGAGCTGAATCATTTTTTCCCACTCCACATGCAGCTTTAGTAGTCCAATCAGAGTTCTCCAACTGCTCTTGTTCAGAGACTATCTTGCTCCGACATTACAAGAGTGGCTACACGTCAAAAAAACTCCATTGCCTGAAGAGCAGTCATAAAAGATGCTATAGAAATACAAGACTTTCTTCAGAGACAAGGGGGCGAACGAGGGCGGGGCGCAGACGCAGAGAGCGAGCGAGAGCAGACACGCGAGCGAGAACTGCAGACAGTGAAAGAGAGCACACAAGGGTTTTGTATAGGTATCACTGCTGCATGCAGCAGAAATAAAACAATTTCTGATGGAATGCTCAATTATATTGCTAGATCTGGTAATGATACGTTGAAAGATGTCATCCTAAAACTGTATAGAGCCATGATAAAGGGGTTTTACTCCCAAGGATGCACGTAACATTTTGCACTATAATAAGCAAGCAGCCTGAAATTAGTTTCACCAAAATGTCTGGAGTGCTGCGCTTAGCTTTGGTCACTGATGCACAAGGGAAAACATTCAAACCATTGAGGCACTGTAGAGCAAACACAAAAGGCTGAGCTCTCAATTTGAGGTTTCTGCACTGACATTCTCAGGTCCAGCATCAATCACTCTTGCAAACAGACCTTGCGACTCAACTCTGCATGGTGCACCTTGCACTGCCCCAAATGTAGTTAAACGATAATGTGGCCAGAGTCTTCATATGCCAACTACTGAAATACATTCTCCTTTCTTTACAAACAGCAATAACACCTTGCATTTATATAGCGCCTTTAACCGTGAAACGTCCCAAAGCACTTCACCGGGCCGTTAACCAACAAAATTTGACACCAAGACACGAGATGATGTTAGAACAGCTGATCAAAGGCTTGGACAAAGACGTAGGTTTTTTTTTTAAAAAGGAGCATCATAAAGGAGGAAAGAGAAGTAGAGGCGGGAAGAGGTTTAAGGAGGGAACTCCAGAGCTCAGATTCTAGGCAGGTGAAGACATAGCCACCAATGGTGGAGTGATTCAAATTGGGGATGTGAAAGAGGCCAGAATTGGAGGAGTGCGGAAACCATGAAGGTTTGTAGGGCTGGAGGAGGGTACAGTGATCGGGATGGGCAAGTCCATGGAGGGATATGAAAATAAGGATGATCATTTTAAAATGGAGGCATTGCCAGACCCGGAGCCAATGTAAGTCAGCGAGCATAGGGGTGATGGGCGAGCAGGATTTGCAGGAGCTTAACTGAAAAGCACTCAAGACAGGCAGATTTATCTCTCAAAATAAAATGAACTCTTTTCCTGCACTCCTTAGTTATGAAAAATAATCAAGATGCAACTTTAATTTCGCTCAAGGTAGCTTTACTTTTTTCAAGCTCACCTATTTAAAGCTGAGCTGGCTCAGAGCTTCAAAATGCAGAGAACTGTGTGTTGCTGGAAGACAGTTTACTGTGTGTGTCGGACACAGGTAGACAGAGAAAGAGTGAGAATGAACAGGAGCAAGGGCAAAAGAGTGAGAAAAAAAAAATAAGAGCATGCACATGTGACAGAGTGTAAAAGAAACAGAGCAAGCGGTACATGCAAAGGCAAGAGAGAGCCTGAGAGCAAGAGTCTTTTTTATAACCAATCTTAAATCTGAGACACTGCGGGGAGGGGCAAGGGGAAGGCAGACTCGAGTTGCCAAAGTTACTATCCTAAGTGGAACATCTACCTTTTGTTATGGGAGCAAGAGACTCCCATGTGTCTGTCACAGTTAAGGCATCCTTGGGGAAAATAGAATGGATTAACATCTCATCCTTCAGATGTTGCAAGCAATGTATCCTTGAAGCTGTGCGACCGCACAGCTGGCTCTTCAATGCGAACAACGGCACCCATGGCACGCCCAAACAAAAATGAGGGAACATTGGTTGCAAGGTCTATTTCTTTCACAATAGCATGTATTGTTTGAGATTTTATACAAAGACCCAGTGAACAGCTAATTAGCAGTCAGTTTTGTTGAGACTAATTTCAGGCTGCTGGCTTATTGTAGTGAGAAAGGCAATGTGCATCCTTGGGAGTAAGCCTCTTGTAATTCTATAATAGATACAATTTATAAGTTCAAAAACTTCAGCTCTAGTTAACAGGCAGTATCGACTTGGTGCAGTTACCAAGATGTAAGGAAACCATTTGAGTCATGGATGTAGCATAACGAAAAGCCAAAAGACTGAGCCCTTGCAAAGAAGTGGCTTACAAGGAAAAATTAAAGAAAATTGCACTCTTTAGGCTGGAGGCAACCACACAGTGGATAAATGAAAGCATTTAAGATATGGAAAAGATTAAATCAGGAAGACTTCAAAGTATGCCAGAATACTAGAAACGCAGACACATGTTAACAACAGTAAAGGTCAAGACAGATGCCAGGAGGGGCTCCTTTAACAAAAAAAAGTGATCAACACTTGTTAGCTGTAGAATGGAGGCTAAAACATTGAACTAATTCAAGAAACAGTTGGATTGCGTCATTTTGGGGTAGTTGGCAGGCAATAAAACTTTCTCTATTCTGATGGATGATGCAAGATGGGTTAAATGGCCTTCCTCATCTATAACTGTCTTGTGAACTTAAAATGTTTAATTTATATTCTAAGGAAAACAAATGCTGAAAACCTAAAGCGAGAAAGAAAACACTAGAAATATACATCAATTCTGAAAGAAAAAAGTGTGGGGAGTTTCCTTTCGTAGTACCCATTGTTCACAATCTACACAGCACAGTTGCAGCCCAACTGTGCGCTGAACATAGAAGCCATAGGGTTATTATCACCTCTACATTAATAACTAGTTTGTTGGATGTTTAGATGTTGTAGAAATATGCAGGCTATGGCAACATAAGATGGGAAGACCCGAGTGCAAGGTTGAGGGTACGGGACTGTCCTTGATCATAGAAATGAATTACCAATTGAAACTGAGGTTTAGTCAATCCTTTCTTAGCATAGCCAGTAACAATTATAAACTAATCATGGAAAATAAAGTTTATTATAAACTAATCATCAGGACGCAGACAAATGTGTAATCAAAGAGATGGGACAGATTATAGAATAGTATAAATTAATCGGGGCGCAGACCGAACAGGAGTAAAAGAAACAAATGTGTAATCAGAGATGGAACAGAATATAGAATAGTATAAACCAGAAGGGAAAACCCCACGTAGCCAGCAAGAACCGAGGAACAACCCTCAAGAGAAACCGGACCTTAAGCTGGGAGCTTAAAGCAGGACACCAGTGACGGAGATTGATCACCTCTGTTAACGGGTAATACGAGCACAAGTAGTATACATTGTACTTGAATTCTACTTTGGGAAATAAAATTTATTTGGCTTAAACATAACATTTGTCGACTACTCGAAGTCCCACCAAATAGTCGCAAGACTGTAGTGACTAAATACCCAGAGTAAACTGTCTACAAACCTAGTGAGTTTTGGGCAACAATGTGCAACCTGGAGTACTCAATTAAGTTCTAACAATATACTTACTAGGAGGAGGAACATTAGTAGGTGTAGTAGCTGTATGAGGGAGAGGAAAAAATAAATTACTCACCGACTCCGTTAACACAAAACATGAGATGTACATAAAGGAAAGAAAGAAAATGAAATTGACAGCCAAAAAACTAGAAAGAATGCTCAAATACAAGTGTTTAAGATTACGATACAGACACTCCACTTTTAAATAGCATTTTTTGCCAAAGAAATAACATTTTATTTCTAGTTCATGTGCTTCATTAGTTTCTGAACACAGCATAGATATAGGAGAATTCTATACTAATGAGCTAGCAGATATCTTTCCTGATTTCTCTAGAAGACAGCCTTTGATAAATATTATGCCACATGTATACTTCGTAGTGGATTGATTTCTCAATTACTGTGAAGGAGAAATCAGCAGACTCGTGAGACATGAGAGAAGATGAATTAAAGGTTAAACTGGATTTTGAAGCTTAAGGTATGAGATCATGGAAAAATTCAACCAAAATATGTCCATTATACATACACCCAATATTGTATTAAAACTCTTCTAGTACAACACTGAGCAGTATGTTTCGAGAAAACAGTTAAATGAAAAACTGCCCAATTTCCTTGCCCCTCTCCCCCAGTTTTCATTCTCTCGTAAAAGGTGTGGATTCCCGACGAGTACAATTCCAAGGTGTGTGCCATCCTTTGATATCTCGCACAAGTTACCATTTTTCACATGGAAGCATGCGATTGTAAACCGGCAGTATGAATGCTAGGGCATAACAGCCAAGACCAATCAGGATATCCACACACATGCAACTTCAACAGGATAAGGATTAGAAAATGGATCCTTGGCCGATTTTATCCCCCCCGTCCCTAACCCGGAAGTATTTAAGCCAATTATAGCACTCCCAACTGGCTCCCCAATGGAAATCAGCTAACTCAACCCAGACTCACGACTCTTCTGATCCACATGCCTTAGTGCGATATCAGATGATACCTTTACTCATCAATGAGAAACTGTCTGCAGAATTCTGTTTAGGGTGTTGTGCTTAATTAACTAGTGAACCAGATACAGAACTGACATGTGCTCTGTATAAAAATATATTCTCATCAATTGCCTTATGAAATGGTTTTCCCATCTAGTTTATTTAGCCAGTATGTAAGCAATCAAATGCTTAAGTAACACTTACAAGGAATGGATCGAAGGATATTGTTTACTCCTCCGGTTTAGGTTGTGTCCATAACTGCCACCCACATTAGATTGGAGCCTTGCGTTAACTGTGCTACTTAGCTTTTATCTGTAGTTACTTATATTGATTAATACTATCTCTAAAAGGTGTACTGGTTAGTGCTATCAAAGGAGTTAGCATATCAGAGCTTATACAACCCCTATGTTACTGAATTTGTCAAGTACAGATTATTTGAAACACATACCAGTGTTAGTAATGCTAATTATTGGAGGACTTAATCCCAGACACTAAATAACTTATGTAATATGGTGATAAGTGGAGGGGAAAAATCAACGTGCAAATATCAATCTTATTATTCAGCAGTCCAATGGGATACATAAGAACATTAGAATTAGGAACAGGAGTAGGCCATCTAGCTCCTCGTACCTGCTCCGCCATTCAACAAGATCATGACTGATCTGGCCGTGGACTCAGCTCCACTTACCCACCCGCTCCCCATAACCCTTAATTCCCTTATTGGTTAAAAATCTATCTATCTGTGATTTGAAAACATTCAATGAGCTAGCCTCAACTGCTTCCTTGGGCAGAGAATTCCACAGATTCACAACTCTCTGGGAGAAGAAATTCCTTCTCAACTCGGTTTTAAATTGGCTCCCCCGTATTTTGAGGCTGTGCCCCCTAGTTCTAGTCTCCCCGACCAGTGGAAACAACCTCTCTGCCACTACCTTGTCTATCCCTTTCATTATTTTAAATGTTTCGATAAGATCACCCCTCATCCTGCTGAACTCCAACGAGTAAAGACCCAGTCTACTCAATCTGTCATAAGGTAACCCCCTCATCTCCGGAATCAGCCTAGTGAATTGTCTCTGTACCCCCTCCAAAGCTAGTATATCCTTCCTGAAGAAAGGTGACCAAAACTGCACGCAGTACTCCAGGTGCGGCCTCACCAATACCCTATACAGTTGCAGCAGGACCTCCCTGCTTTTGTACTGCATCCCTCTCGCAATGAAGGCCAACATTCCATTTGCCTTCCTGATTACCTGCTGCACCTGCAAACTAACTTTTGGGATTCATGCACAAGGACCCCCAGGTCCCTCTGCACCACAGCATGTTGTAATTTCTCCCCATTCAAATAATATTCCCTTTTACTGGTTTCCCCCCCCCCCCAAGGTGGATGACCTCATATTTTCCGACATTGTATTCCATCTGCCAAACCTTAGCCCATTCGCTTAACCTATCTAAATCTCTTTGCAGCCTCTCTACACAACCCGCTTTCCCACTAATCTTTGTGTCATCTGCAAATTTTGTTACACTACACTCTGTCCCCTCTTCCAGGTCATCTATGTATATTGTAAACAGTTGTGGTTCCAGCACCAATACCTGTGGCACACCACTAACCACCGATTTCCAACCCGAAACGGACCCATTTATCCCGACTCTGCTTTCTGTTAGCATGGATAGAGAATTGGCTGGCTAATACATTTCCTCTGACTCCGCGTACCTTTATCTTCTGCAATAACCTTTTGTGTGGCACCTTATTGAATGCCTTTTGGAAATCTAAATACACCACATCTATCGGTACACCTCTATCCACCATGCTCGTTATATCCTCAAAGAATTCCAGTAAATTAGTTCAACATGATTTCCCCTTCATGAATCCATGTTGCGTCTGCTTGATTGCACTATTCCTATCTAGATGTCCCGCTACTTCCTTAATGATAGCTTCAAGCATTTTCCCCCACAATAGATGTTAAACTAACCGGCCTATAGTTGCCTGCCTTTTGTCTGCCCCTTTTTTTAAAAAAACAGAGGCGTTACATTAGCTGCTTTCCAATCCGCTGGTACCTCCCCAGAGTCCAGAGAATTTTGGTAGATTAGTCCCCTTACTGATCACCAACCCCCGTCCCAATCAGAGTCAGAGGCGGGTGTTCGTGATGTTGGTGAGGCCTATAAAAGGCCCAGCAGGAGTTCGTGGCTTTGGTGAGGCCTATAAAAGGCCCAGTGGCAGCGGCAGTTCATGGCGTTGGTGAGGCCTATAAAAGGCCCAGCGGCAGTGGCAGTCAGAGGCGGGTGTTCGTAGCATTGGTGAGGCCTATAAAAGGCGAGCTTGTGCAGCTACAGGGAGAAGGCAAAAAAGTAGAAAGAAACAGAAAGGTGACGTCACAGCCAAGGGGGTAAGTGATTGGCTGGATTGGTGAGTAGCTTTTCTTTTTTCTCTTCTATAACAGTCAGTAACTTTTAACATTGTTGTTGCCAATTTAAGTGTATCTAAGGGTTAAGTCATGACAGGAGAGCTCGGTCACGTGATATGCTCCTTCTGTACCATGTGGGAACTCGGACACTTCCGGTGTCCCCGACGACTACATCTGCGGGAAGTGTATCCGCCTCCAGCTCCTGACGGACCGCGTTGCGGAATTGGAGCTGAGGGTGGATTCACTCTGGAGCATCCACGATGTTAGCGTTAGTGTTTTCTCAGAAGAATCACTCAACACTCAAAGTCGGTTCCAATGCTGATGCGGCCTTTATTACGCTTAGCGGGGAGGAAATCACAAGACTGAGTCCAGGCTTCTCTCCACAGAACAAAGGGTTACATTCACTTTTATATGTTTCACAACAGTTACAAACAGTTTACTACAGTTACACAGCCCATCACGGCTGGACACAAGCCAATCACAACGATTATAGATTACATATAGGTTCTTTTAACCCAATAGAATTCCCCTTATGTCTCAGGAACCATGTGTTCGTCTCTTGTCAGCTTGGGCTGATTGATATAGCTTCTCTCACTAGTTCTTTCTTGGTTTATAACCTTGTTTACAGGAGATGGGTTCTCTTATCTCTTTCTTCCTGGGGAATTAATTGGTTTATGGCCTTGAATACGAGAGATGGGTTCTCTCCTCATTATTCTTATCCTGCATCCAAGGCATTCCTATAGTGGGCCTCACAGGGTTATTGCTCGGTCATTGAACATTCAACAGTTCACAGCTTGACTACCCGATTTCCCATCATGCCTGGGCAGCCATTTTGTGTGTGGCCACTTTAAACTTATATGCGTTTAGATATATCTAGCAGGTGCCTAATGCCTAGTATTCTGGTATATTCTAAAGGTGCCTACCTCCTACAACAACAGTCAGTAACTTTTAACATTGTTGTTGCCAATTTAAGTGTATCTAAGGGTTAAGTCATGGCAGGAGAGCTCGGTCACGTGATATGCTCCTTCTGTACCATGTGGGAATTCGGACACTTCTGGTGTCCCTGACGACGACATCTGCGGGAAGTGTATCCGCCTCCAGCTCCTGACGGACCGCGTTGCGGAATTGGAGCTGAGGGTGGATTCACTCTGGATCATCCACGATGCTGAGAATGACGTGAGTAGCATGTGCAGCGAGTTGGCCTTACTGCAGGAGAAGGGTCCACAGCCAGCTAGAGAATGGAAGACCAGCAGGAAGAGTAGTGCAAGGAAGGTAGTGCAGGGGTCCCCTGTGGTCATCCCCCTGCAAAACAGATACACTACTTTGAGTACTGTTGAGGGGGATGACTCATCAGGGGAGGGCAGCAGCCGCCAAGTTCATGGCACCATGGCTGGCTCTATTGCACAGGAGGGCAGGAAAAAGAGTGGGAGAGCAAGTGATAGGGGATTCAATTGTGAGGGGAATAGATAGGCGTTTCTGCGGCCATAACCAAGACTCCAGGATGGTATGTTGCCTCCCTGCTGCAAGGGTCAAGGATGTCTCTGAGCGGGTGCAGGACATTCTAAAAAGGGAGGGAGAACAGCCAGTTGTCATGATGCACATTGCTACCAACGACATAGGTTTAAAAAAAGGGATGAGGTCCTACGAAATGAATTTAAGGAGCTAAATTAAAAAGTAGGACCTCAAAAGTAGTCATCTCTGGATTGCTACCAGTGCCACATGCGAGACAGAGTAGGAATCGCAGGATAGCACAGATGAATACGTGGCTTGAGCAGTGGTGCAGCAGGGAGGGAGGGATTCAAATTCCTGGGGCATTGGAACCGGTTCTGGGAGAGGTGGGACCAGTACAAACCGGACAGTCTGCACCTGGGCAGGACCGGAACCAATGTTTGCTAGTGCTGTTGGGGAGGAGTTAAACTAATATGGCAGGGGGATGGGAACCAATGCAGGGAGACAGAGGGAAACAAAAAGGAGACAAAAGCAAAAGACAGAAAGGAGATGAGGAAAAGTGGAGGGCAGAGAAACCCAAGGCAAAGAACAAAAAGGGCCACTGTACAGCAAAATTCTAAAAGGACAAAGGGTGTTAAAAAAACAAGCCTGAAGGCTTTGTGTCTTAATGCAAGGAGTATCCGTAATAAGGTGGATGAATTAACTGTGCAAATAGATGTTAAGAAATGTGATGTGATTGGGATTACAGAGACGTGGCTCCAGGATGATCAGGGCTGGGAACTCAACATCCAGGGGTATTCAACATTCAGGAAGGATAGAATAAAAGGACGGGGGGGGGGGGGGGGGGGGGGGTGTAGCATTGCTGGTTAAAGAGGAGATTAATGCAATAGTTAGGAAAGACATTAGCTTGGATGATGTGGAATCTATATGGGTAGAGCTGCAGAACACCAAAGGGCAAAAAAACATTAGTGGGAGTTGTGTACAGACCTCCAAACAGTAGTAGTGATGTTGGGGAGAGCATCAAACAGGAAATTAGGGGTGCATGCAATAAAAGGTGCAGCAGTTATAATGGGTGACTTTAATATGCACATAGATTGAGCTAACCAAACTGGAAGCAATACGGTGGAGGAGGATTTCCTGGAGTGCATAAGGGATGGTTTTCTAGACCAATATGTCGAGGAACCAACTAGGGGGGAGGCCATCTTAGACTGGGTGTTGTGTAATGAGAGAGGATTAATTAGCAATCTCGTTGTGCGAGGCCCCTTGGGGAAGAATGGAGAATGAAACAGTTAATTCAGAGACCATGGTCCAGAACTTAAAGAAGGGTAACTTTGAAGGTATGATGAATTGGCTAGGATAGATTGGCGAATGATACTTAAGGGGTTGACTGTGGATGGGCAATGGCAGACATTTAGAGACCGTATGGATGAATTACAACAATTGTACATTCCTGTCTGGCGTAAAAATAAAAAAGGGAAGGTGGCTCAACCGTGGCTATCAAGGGAAATCAGGGATAGTATTAAAGCCAAGGAAGTGGCATACAAATTGGCCAGAAATAGCAGCGAACCCAGGGACTGGGAGAAATTTAGAACTCAGCAGAGGAGGACAAAGGGTTTGATTAGAGCAGAGAAAATGGAGTACGAGAAAAAGCTTGCAGGGAACATTAAGACGGATTGCAAAAGTTTCTATAGATATGTAAAGAGAAAAAGGTTAGTAAAGACAAACGTAGGTCCCCTGCAGTCAGAATCAGGGGAAGTCATAACGGGGAACAAAGAAATGGCGGACCAATTGAACAAGTACTTTGGTTCGGTATTCACTAAGGACGACACAAACAACCTTCCGGATATAAAAGGGGTCAGAGGGTCTAGTAAGGAGGAGGAACTGAGGGAAATTGTGTTGGGGAAATTGATGGGATTGAAGGCCGATAAATCCCCAGGGCCTGATGGACTGCATCCCAGAGTACTTAAGGAAGTGGCCTTGGAAATAGTGGATGCATTGACAGTCATTTTCCAACCTTCCATAGACTCTGGATCAGTTCCTATCGAGTGGAGGGTAGCCAATGTAACCCCACTTTTTAAAAAAGGGAGAGAGAAAACAGGGAATTATAGACCGGTCAGCCTGACCTCAGTAGTGGGTAAAATGATGGAATCAATTATTAAGGATGTCATAGCAGTGCATTTGGAAAGAGGTGACATGATAGGTCCAAGTCAGCATGGATTTGTGAAAGGGAAATTATGCTTGACAAATCTTCTGGAATTTTTTGAGGATGTTTCCAGTAGAATGGACAAGGGAGAACCAGTTGATGTGGTATATTTGGACTTTCAGAAGGCTTTTGACAAGGTCCCACACAAGAGATTAATGTGCAAAGTTAATGCACATCAGATTGGGAGTAGTGCGCTGACATGGATTGAGAACTGGTTGTCAGACAGGAAGCAAAGAGTAGGAGTAAATGGGTACTTTTCAGAATGGCAGGCAGTGACTAGTGGAGTACCACAAGGTTCTGTGCTGGGGCCCCAGCTGTTTGCACTGTACATTAATAATTTAAACGAGGGGATTAAATGTAGTATCTCCAAATTTGCAGATGACACTAAGTTGGGTGGCAGTGTGAGCTGCGAGGAGGATGCTATGAGGCTGCAGAGCGACTTGGATAGGTTAGGTGAGTGGGCAAATGCATGGCAGATGAAGTATAATGTGGATAAATGTGAGGTTATCCACTTTGGTGGTAAAAACAGAGAGACTATTATCTGAATGGTGACAGATTAGGAAAAGGGGAGGTGCAACGAGACCTGGGTGTCATGGTACATCAGTCATTGAAGGTTGGCATGCAGGTACAGCAGGCAGTTAAGAAAGCAAATGGCATGTTGGCCTTCATAGCGAGGGGATTTGAGTACAGGGGCAGGGAGGTATTGCTACAATTGTACAGGGCCTTGGTGAGGCCACACCTGGAGTATTGCGTACAGTTTTGGTCTCCTAACTTGAGGAAGGACATTCTTGCTATTGAGGGAGTGCAGCAAAGGTTCACCAGACTGATTCCTGGGATGGCGGGACTGACCTATTAAGAAAGACTGGATCAACTGGGCTTGTATTCACTGGAGTTCAGATGAATGAGAGGGGACCTCAGAAACTTTTAAAATTCTGTCGGGTTCAGACAGGTTAGATGCAGGAAGCATGTTCCCAATGTTGCGGAAGTCCAGTGGTCACAGTCTAAGGATAAGGGGTAAGCCATTTAGGACCGAGATGAGGAGAAACTGCTTCACCCAGAGTGGTGAACCTGTGGAATTCTCTACCACAGAAAGTTGTTGAGGCCAATTCACTAAATATATTCAAAAAGGAGTTAGATGAAGTCCTTACTACTAGGGGGATCAAGGGGTATGGCGAGAAAGCAGGAATGGGGTACTGAAGTTGCATGTTCAGCCATGAACTCATTGAATGGCGGTGCAGGCTAGAAGGGCCAAATGGCCTACTCCTGCACCTATTTTCTATGTCTATGTTTCTATGAATGGATCTGCTATAACTTCCGCCATCTCTTAATACCCTGGGATGCATTTCATCAGGACCAGGGGACTTGTCTACCTTGAGTCCCATTAGCCTGTCCAGCACTAACCCCCTAGTGATAGTGATTATCTCAAGGTCCTCCCTTCCCACATTCCCGTGACCAGCAATTTTTGGCATGGTTTGTGTCTTCCACTGTGAATACCGAAGCAAAATAATTGTTTAAGGTCTCAGCCATTTCCACATTTCCCATTATTAAATCCCCCTTATCTTCTAAGGGACCAACATTTACTTGAGTCACTCTTTTCCGTTTTATATATCGGTAAAAGCTTTTACTATCTGTTTTTATGTTTTGCGCAAGTTTACTTTCGTAATCTATCTTTCCTTTCTTTATTGCTTTCTTAGTCATTCTTTGCTGTCGTTTAAAATTTTCCCAATCTTCTAGTTTCCCACTAACCTTGGCCACCTTATACACATTGGTTTTTAATTTGATACTCTCATTTCCTTGGTTATCCCTTCTTACCGCCTTTCTTTTTCACTGTTGTTTTTAAATAACTGCATCGTCTTTATTTACATAGTTTACCAAGACTGCTATTGTATCGATGACAAGGTTTTTGACTGTTTGCCAGCGTCAAACATCCCTCGAAAATTTTGTATTCCTCACAGCGCATTTTATTTTGTTACCTCTTGATTGTATTGTTATTAAAAAAACTAGGTTTGAAAGTATAAGTATTCTGAAATAAAGCCGAAGTAAGACCATATTGAAGTACCGGGTGCAGTTTTAGGTTCCACATAATAGAAAGATTGTTGAGGCATCAGAAACAGTACAGCACAGATTCACTCGAATGCTGCCAGGTATGAGGAAATGCTAATATATATATTTTTTTAAAAAGAGACTAGAACAATTGGGGCCATTTTTGTTAGAACAGAGGAGATTGTGGGGTGATATCATAGAGGTGTTTAAAATTATGAAAAGGTGACACAGGATGAATAAAAAAACTATTTCCTGTAGCTGATGTCTAAAATGAGGGGGCATAGATACAAGATTAAATTTAGGGAGATTTAAGACAGGGAGCAGGATAAACTTTAAAAAAAAATACAAAGTTGAGGCGCTGTGCAACATTCTCCTGGAATTAGACATGGTCTTTGCTTCAATTTACTAAGAATAGATTCGATAAGTGGCATAAAGCTATATGGGAACAGGGCAAGCACATAGAACTAGGACTACTGCTCATATGGAGGATACACAGCAATAGTTTGGTTAGGCCATGTTATTGTGTAACACTGAAGAATATACCATTAAGTCAGTGCGATATTCTTACCAGCTGTTGTTGTAGCAGTTACTGTATAGGGGACAAGGAAAGAAATTCAAATGAATCATATGGACAGTGTTACCATAAAATAATGCTTTGCAAAACATGTGGTGTACATAAAAGGAAAGTCAGTCAAGGGTACACTATTAAGTCAATGCAATATACTTACCAGGTGTTGTAGCTGCAGCTCCTAGAAGTTGGACAGAAAATAAATGTAACTGACTGATAAGCAGTCTTACCATAAAACTATGCTTCTCAAAGAATGTGGTGTGCATAAAGGAAACATGCCAGGAGTATGCCATTAAGTAAAAGCAATATATTTACTAACCATTACTGTCCTTGAATGAGAAAAATATGTTACTCAACTCAAGATCAATTGCTACTTTAAAAAAGTTTATTTTGCTAAGTAGTGTAGCCAATATACTATTTAGCACTTTTTTTGCATTCTCTCAACCTCCATTGATGGACTTCGGAGTGCCAGAAGCCACAGCTAATGGGAAGCTAAAATTAGATTTTTCCTTTGGTGATGGTTGGCATGAAACAGTTTGAGAACAAGTATTTTATGCATAAATATACCCAATTCCAATTATCCTTCAAAATCTGCCAGTCATGAATGTAGAGCTCCTTGGAGAATTAATTTCATCTAAGCACAGGAATTATAACTGTTCTCCCGACATGTTTAAAATCAAACACAGTCACTTGCATTTTCTTTCATTAGTAAAACTGCAACGTAGCCCTGCGCATAATGCCGCAGAGAAAACTGTTCAAAATTCCCACACTCATAGGTAACATGCTGTTGCACCAGCACCTTCACTTTGCTAAAGTCCATGCACATCTGCCCTTCTGCTGGTGGCCATGTCCTGTGAAGCCTCTACTACAGATAGCCCCAACTGGCTTTCAGCCAGCAGAAATACCAGTTGGTGGCAATGAACTACCATTCGTAGATACAGGTGTCTCAGTCTTCATGCTGTTGCATTAAGTTTATAAAAGTGTTGCATTCGGTTTATAAAAGTGTACAAGTGTGCATCACAATTTCTGTAATAGCATTTGCAGGACACAAGGTTCCTTTTATCACAATGTGTTGACAGTTCTTTATTCACATAGTTTACCAAGACTGCTATTGTACTGACAACAAGTTTTTTGACTGTCTGCCAGTGTCAAACAATCCTATAAAATTCTGTGTTTTCTCAACGGTGCACGTCATTTTTATTTTGTTATCTCTTGATTGTATTGTTATACCTTCAAACTCAGTTCTTTTAGGAAGTATTCTGAAATAAAGCCTTAGTAAGACCACAGTTTAAGTACCGTATGCAGTTTTCAGCTCCACACAATAGAAAGGCTGTTGAGGCAATAGAAACGGTACAACACAGTTTAATTAAAATGCTGTTTCATAAGAACAGAGGAGATTGCAGGGTGATTTTATAGAGGTGTTTAATACTATCAAAGGAAAACACAGGATAGAAGCAAACTGTTTCCTATGGTTGAGGGGCCTAAAATAAGGGGACATAGATACAAGATTAAATTTAAGATGCAAGATAGAGATATAAAAGATAGCGAGCAGGAGAAACCTTTTTTAAAAAAATGCAATGTTCTGAGGCTGTGCAACATTCGCCTGGAGTTAGTAATTGAAGCGAAGACCATTTCTAATAGATGAGAAAGGTGGCATAAAGTGATATAGGAACAGAGTTACTGAATGCTACACTGTAGTTTTACTAATGAGAATTGAACTAGGACTACTGCTCATATGGAGGATAAACACCAACAGCTTGGTTGTGCCAAACAGCCCGTTGCTATGCTATTCTGTGACAATGAAGAATATACCATTAAGTCAGTGCAATATACTAACCGGTTGTTGTAGCAGTTACTATACAGGGGAAAAGGAGGAAAAAAAAAAATCACATCATATGGAGTGTTACCATAAAATAATGTTTTGCAAAGCACGGTGTACATAAAAGGAAAGGACAGTCTAGAGTAGGCTATTAAGTCAATGCAATATACTTACCAGCTGTAGTAGTTGCAGCTGTTGGGACCAAAAAAAAAATTCTACTGAGTGATAAGCAGTGTTACTAGTGTCAAAGAATGTGGTGTGCATAAAGGAAAGGGCATTCTGGAGTATATCAATAGCACAGAGCAATATATTTATTGTTACAGTACGAGTGAGAAAAATATTACTCAAGTCAAAAGATCAACTGTTAGCAAAACAAAAAATAGTATGTAGTGTAGCCAATACACTAAACTTGTGTTCTCTCAGATAACCTCCATTGGTGGACTTACAGGTGCCAGAATTCACAGCTAATGGGATGCAAGAGTGAGAATTTTCTTTGGTGATAGTTGGCCTGAAACAGTTTGAGAACAGTTACTACTGCGACAATGAGGAGCTTAGGGTCTTGGCAGCTGAAGGCACAGCCACCAATGGCAGAGCAATTATAATCGGGGATGGTCAAGAGTCCAGAATTGGCGGAGCGCAGAGATCTGTGTTGTAGGCCTGAAGGAAGTTAGAGGCGGGGCGAGGCCAGAGAGGGATTTGAAAACAAGGGCGAGAATTTTTTTTTTTTTTTAAATGAGGTGTAAGGGGATAAAATACGGTCACTAAGGTGGAAGTAGACAGACAGGTGGTCACTAAAGTGGATACTGACGGTAGTGAATTGATTTGACACATGGTCCAGATTGAAGGGCTTATCAGTATTAGGAAGTTCTGAGGAATCGAGCGTTCCTCTACCTTACGGTAGGGATCGTAAATTGACCGATTTGTATGTAAAACTCGCTTATGCATTTGGAGCATGCTTATACACTCGCTTACAATGGGTTTTAAGGGGAAGCAGCAAAGCATGCTACACAGCAAAGTTTGATGGTTAATGACCCATGCGTTGTGTTAACCTTAATACAGACTAAGGGAAACTCACATTCACCACTGAATAACACATTCACCAAGGACACGATGGAGTCAAGAGTCTATTGTAGCAACATCTAAAGGGATGTTTGGGAAGATAGCAAACCGAGAAACAAGGTTAATTCACACATCATGAGGAACTGAGGCAAAGTTGACACCACTGAACACCACAGTCCGGAAGGGTGACATGTGATGGGAGATGGACAGGTGGAGGGGCAGGAACCACTCAGCCAGTCTGATGCAACTTTGCTGATAGCAGGCGGCAAATCTGTGGTTTTGTAGGAGGGTCCCACACCTCAAACTATAGATGTAAAACCTTTGTTCTTAGAAGGTTCATCCGCGAACCCTTCCCCTGCATGCTTGAATAAAAACCGGTTGAATTGAGGTTTCGTTTGAGTGATTCCGTGGTCGCTATACTGGCAGGGATACGAATGGGTGTCGATTCCTTATATCAGGGAGTCCACCTTGAAGAGGAGAAGTCTTCTTTTTTCCCCAGCAGAGGTATTGCTTAACCGGGAGCCAATGTAGGTCAATGAGTAGAAAGGCCAGTTATATGCTCAATGGTGGCAATGAACTACTATTTCTAAGTACAGATGTCTGTCTTTATGCTCTTGCACTTTTATAAACTGAATGCATTCCAACTTAATTGCAATTGCTGGACATAAGGTTCTTTTTGTTGCAATGTGTTAACAGTAGTTTTGAATTCCAGGTCATTTGACTTCATTGGCGAGTGTAACATTCTCCTTAATTGTCATACAAGCGGCAAGCTTCTACCCACCAACTCAACATGTGTGTGAAAATGGCATGTGTTTTTGTGACTACAAACATGAGAAATGTGATGGATCTCATTTAAAACACAATCAATATTTCTGTTGTTCATTAGGTCACTCAAAAGTACTAAACTTTTATTTTTAGAACTCTTAACTGGAGCGAAGAGGAACAAGAAACCCCATGGGAATTGGGAAATAATCACATCAAAATATATTGTTTTAACAGACTTATTTCTGTCCCCAAGTACGAGATGGGTACTCACCTAATTTACAAGTAGGTGGTGGTGGCACGAAGGTGTTATCCTCACTGCATTCAATGACACTGCGGCCAACCATTTCATAACCAGCATCACAGCGGTAGATGATCGAATTCTTATATTTATATGTGGGTCCAAATCCTGATACAATACCGATATGTGCAGACTATTCAGGACGCCGACATTCAACAACTGACAAGAACAATGAATTAGTCTTCATTAGATAGCTTATACTCACGATACTGGCAGAAAGCTCAACTTAACTTCTACTCAGTCTTGCTGCCCTCGTCATGATAATGAGCAAAACATAAAAACTGTGCTAAAGGCCAAGAGAATCCCCTTTAGAATTATGCAGTGAAATGGACCAAAAACACTTCTAAATTAAACAATGAAAAAGATCACCTTGTATTCCAGTCACCAGATTGTTTGACTCCACAACTTTACCCAGTAGATTCCAAACATTTATAATTTAATTCTAAATACAAGATGTAATTATATGCCACTAACTTCAATTTATGTCCATTTGTCCTATAGCATTGAAACAATAATCTGAATTGACCTTATCTATACCATGTAATACTTCATATACACCTTAACATTCGACTCACTTAACAGCTTCTCTAATCTTCACTCCAATCTTATCCCTTTTAAACTTGGATCTAACATGCTGCTTTTCCATGCACATCTCTTTTTAAGAGCGGCAACCACAAATACAAACACTCCATGGTCCATCAGTACATTGCAACCTCAGAAACCTGTACCCCACTATTTAAGCTCAGTAACCCAATAGTTTTTTTTTTTTTAAATGCTACTCCAGCATGTCAGTTTTCATGTCAAAAAATTTACAGCCACTGCCAGGTCCCTTTCAAAGTCTCCGTGCTGATACTCCCTCTACTTTCTCCCAATATGCAATACATTTCATTTATCTGTCATTTCTCAATTTGCACAGCTAATCCAAATCCTTACTAGAGCCTGCAAACTTCATGGTCACGGGCCACTGTTTACATAGATTCGGGATGTGGTGTGGTTGGCGTCGCGGGGGCCGGGGCTGGTGGCTCGACATCCGGGGGTGTTCGGCATTTGGGAAGGATTCTGACGGGATGGGGCGGGTTGGGTGCAGGGGGAAGTGTTCCCAGTGTTGGGTGGGTCCGGAGGGAACGCTCTTGGGATGGGAGGGTAGGCTGTTTGGGGCTGGAATTGGGAGAGACAACTTCACTCGGGGAGTTGTTGGCCTGTGGGGTTCCCTGCTGCGGAGAGTCGTTGATGCCAATTCATTGGATGTGGTCCTTGCGGGTCGGTGTGTGTGTTTGGGGGGGGGGGGGGGGGGGTCCTACCTGTGACACGCAAGGATTTTATATTAGTTCAAACAGGCATTTAAGGTAATTTCTAGTGAACACAGGTTGCAGCAGGACAACCCTACTCAGGGAAACCACAAAGATGGTTGGTTGGGCAGTGAAGGAGATCATCACTGAAGTTGGGACACAACAAAGAGTTTTATACCATATCTGGTCCTTATATACCTGACAAGCGTATCATGAAAAAAATACTAGGTGAAAAAGTAGATACGTGTTCCATTCCCGAGCGCTGGTATTTATATTCTAGACTGGAAACCAAAAATGTTGAGTATATTGTAGCTGATGCCTCAAAGTTAGTATGTTAGGAACTGATCAAGACCACTAACCCATCTGCTACTCAATAAAAATCACTGGAGTTTAGAAGAATGAGGGAATCGCTCAGAAACATTTAAAATTCTGATGGGTTTAGACAGGTTAGATACAGGAAGAATGTTCCCAATGTTGCGGAAGTCCAGAAACAGGGGTCACAGTCTAAGGATAAGGGGTAAGCCATTTAGGACCGAGATGAGGAGAAACCTCTTCACCCAGAGAGTGGTGAACCTGTGGAGTTCTCTACCACAGAAAGTTGTTGAGGCCAATTCACTAAATATATTCAAAAAGGAGTTACTACTCGGGGGATCAAGGGGTATGGCGAGAAAGCAGGAAGGGGGTACTGAAGTTGCATGTTTAGCCATGAACTCATTGAATGGCGGTGCAGGCTCGAAGGGCCGAATGGTCTACTCCTGCACCTATTTTCTATGTTTCTATAACACATCCTAGCTGGGGAATAGGATCAGACTGCAGACGAGTGGGAACATGGAAATTCTGGCACAGTAACAAGAGTATACTTGAAACTGAAGTTACTTTTTAATCACCAGCTGATTACTAGAGGGAAAGTGATCGATCAGGACATTTGCCAACTTCAAATTGAGAAAGCTTGGTTCTGTCCTGCATGTTTATTTACACCTACTCCCAGGCACAAGATTAAGTGGGAAAAGGAAGGCTAAAGCATTACAGCTTGGAGGAAGTCTTTATACTCAAAAGATTCAAACCAAGGCATTGCGTGAAAAATACCAAATAGAGAAAACAAGCTTAAATTTCCCCAACAATTTCCCTTCATTTTGGGTGATATTGCAAAACAAATTGCATAGGGTTGAATCAGTGGCTGTTGGTAGAGCAGTTGATGAACAGAATGGAGGTAAAACACAAATATATTAAATGTAAAATAGCAACTTGGGATACACCAAATATAAATGAGAGCGCAGTCTGGCCAGCACATCTGCCTTCCTCCCACCCACCAAAGTAAGCCCGAGAAACCCAGGGCAACGTAAAAGGAGTAGATGGATCTCCACCCCTTTTTCCTGACCTCTGATCCTGCAGAACTGGAGAGCTGCTTGACCTCTGCCTATAGTAGATGCAGAATCTCCAGAAGTACTATCCCATTTTCCTGTGGGATTGCTGACTTGGTGCTATGATCTGTTCTCGGATCTTTGCCAACTTGGGGGCATGCTGAAGAACTAAAGTTGGACATTTTAATTGCATTATGTTTTAGCTTACTAGCACTTCAGTTTCAAGTATATTCTTGTTACTGTGCCAGAATTTCCAAAAAATATTCAGATAAATGTATGTCTTCACATGGCACCATATTTTAGGATTGGATCTACAATATTCCTAACTTAACTTATGAGAGACAAAATTTTACCACGTGTTGTGGCAAATAGTCACTCCGTTGATCAATAGGAATATGACACTTATGGCGCATTACAGAAGTATACTTTAAAAAAAATAACCCCAGATTGTTCTTAGTGGGACAAACATGGTCAGGATTTTAAACAACTTTAGATTAAACACATTTGCTGCTGCTCTGCAAGATTATTCATCGTCACTCCCAAGCACAAGATCAATTACATAGAATGTACAGCACAGAAACATGCCACTTGGCCCAACTGGTCTATGCCGGTGTTTAAGCTCCACACAAACCTCCTCCCACCCTACTAACCCAATCGTGAAATACCCATGTATGCAACTCTACAGAATAGGTTAGGTTAGAAAAGTCATACAGGCTGAGTAGTGCTTAAGGAAGGGGAGGTCTAATCCTACAAGACTTTGGAAGGGAAGGCAAGAACACCAAATTTTAGGATGCACACTACATTAACAAATTAGGAACTGGAAGAGTTAAGCATTGCAGCTTGGAAGGTCTTGGAATGTCAGGAACTTGGATTTAAACAGATTTACAGGAGAACAACAACTATGGAGGAACAGCAAGTTTAGATGGTGCAGGAAAACCCTTCCTTCCTGGAAAACTTTAAACTCATTAAACATTTTTAGCTTTCCAACTTAAGCTGAAAAAGGGCAATGAAAACTAATTCTAATCCTGTATTTAAGTACCTTTGCATGTTGGTGGGCTCATGTCCCACTGTCCAGTTACTGTACAAGTAATGCTTCCTTTACCAATCAATGAATAGTTGTCAATACATGAATATTCTGCTTCCGTTCCATATTCCCAGTTGCTTGTACGGGTTGAAACTCTCCCGTTATCAATAGGTGGAGGATCATCACATTTGACAGCTGGGGATAAATGAAATTCCGTTACAGATCTGTTCGGTCAGAACAAAGCTTGATCTGCATGGATTCAAATGAGTCAAGCTCAGTAACACAGCACACCAGTAAACCAATGCACTGCAGCACAATATAAAAAACAGACATTCTTCTCCCCTTTCTCCTCTGTACATATAAACAATGAAGGACAGGTAAAGAGACACTGGTTCACTCAGCCTGTCCCACACAATTCTGATACCAATATGTACACTCTCCACCCCACCCAAAACCATATGGTTTCCTGGGAGAGGCGAAAAGTCAGAGGAAACAAATCTGGGAAATTCCTCAGACTTATCTCGGCGATCAAAACTAGTCCAGGAGATCACTCTGGCCCTGAATTCCCTGAGGTACCTACATTTTGTAAGAGGCGATCTCCACCCCAACCAGAAACAGGTCCAGCTCTTGCTTGAAGGAATTCAATGAAACAATGTCCACCGCACGAGACGGCAGCCTGTTCCAGAGGTCCATTATTCTAAGTGAAGAACCACCTCCTGGCATCTGTACTCCCACCTCAGCAACAAAACCCCATAGCAAAGACCCGATCACAGCTGGACAGTGTTTTTCTGGCAGCAGCAGTGGGAGAGGGGGGCGGTGAAGAGGGGAAAAAAAAAAAATTTGTTCGCAGGATATGGGCAATGCTGGCACGGTTACATTTATTGCCAATCTCCATTTGCCCCGAGGTGGTGGTTGGCAGGTATAATTCTGAACTGCTGCAGTCCTTGGAGTAATAGTGCTCCCACAATGAGATTAGGAAAGGAATGCTAGGATTTTCACCCAGCATGGAGGAAGAAACGTCAACATAGCCAAGTCACGATGGCATGCAACTTGAGGGGGACTTGTTGCCTTGATGTTTCTGCTCTTGTCCTTCCTGGTTTGAAAGGTTGCAGTGTCATGAATAGGGTCAGACTGCAGGTGACTGGGAACATGGTGGTTGGAGCACAAGAACCTTTTAATAAGAAGCAGATTATTGATGGAGAATCATGGTACCAGGAATTTTACCAACTTTAAATTAAGAAAACTAAGATATGTTCAGGAAGTTTATTCAGCTCCACCCCCAGGCACAAGATTAAGTGGGAATTTAGGATCAACACTGGCTAGGAGCAGGTTAGTTGCCTGGCTCACGGAGAATGACAAATCAAAATATGAAGTAGTAATTAAAAGTCTAAGAATTGTCCCGGTTTGGCAGACAGGTGAGAAAGGAAGGTGAGAAAACATACTAAGGATTTCCTCTGTATTCTTTGCGCAACAAAATTGTAAAACAAATTATATATAGCTTAAGACTTGGTTACAAACAGAGGACTCTTCTCCATCAAGTGAATTAAAATGCTTTGTTTGATCAAAAAGATTAGCCTTCAACCTGCTCCGAGCACCTGTTCCTTTCTGCCCCTTGTCCTTTCCCTCCGACTCCTAGCACCTCCTATCCTGAACACCTGTGTTTTCCTTCCCTCACCACCTCCCTCCGACTGCATCACTCCCCAACCAGTACCCCAGTGTCCAGCAGAAAATATGACTGATGATCTATGTGTCAGCTATGACCTGCAGCCCAAAAGGCATCCATGACTCAGTGGCCTACCAATCTGTGCAGAACACTACTCACCTTTCCCTTTCCAATCCTCTGCCTAACCATTCCTTTCTAGCTCTTGGCATTGCCATTTCCCTTCTGCTGCTTTCCACCGCAAACACCTGTTGCCTTAATGCACCCTCCACCTGTCACCCTCCTTTTGCCACCAGAAAAAAAAGTTGCTTTCGACCTGGACAGAGCAGTAGTCGAGAAATAATAGGAACACGTAACAAAGGTGATACAATAATCGCAGGGACTTTAATCTTCATATGGACTGGGCAAATAAAATAGGCAAGTCTGGAGGACGAGTTCAAGGAATACATTTGTGACAGGTTTCTCAGAATAAGTCGTTGTGGAACCAATCAGGGAGCAGCCTATTTTAGATCTTGTATTGTGAAAAGAAACAGAGTTAATTAGTAATCTCACAGTGAAGGATCCAATGGGGAAGAGTGATCATATGTTGAATTTCACACTGGGTTTGAGTGTGACACTTAAATCCAAAACTTTAGCCTTATACATAATTAAGCCAATTAAATGAAGGTACGAGGAGCGAGTTAGCCAAGGAGATTGGGAAATATTAAAAAGGCATTACAGTAGACAAGCACTGCAAACAAAAATGTTCCAAAATTCTAAACGAATATACATTCCATGGAGAAATAGAAACTCCACAGGAAAAGTGATCCATCCGTGGTTAACTTAAGAAGTTAAGGATAGTATTTGATTAAAAGAGGTTTGCATTGACGAATAGCAGTAAGCCTGAAGATTGGGAGAACTTTAGAAACCAGCAGAGGATGACCAAAAAATTGATTTTTTTTTTTAAAAAGGGAGAAAATGGAATGAAAGTAAACTAACAAATTTAAAAACAAAAATTGCAAGAGCTTCTACAAATATGTAAAAAGGAAAGAGTAGCAAAAGTAAGCATTGGACCCTGAGACGGGAGAAATGATAAATGGGGATTGTGGAAATGTCAGAATTTAAACAAATATTTTGTACCCGTCTTTACAGTGGAAAACACAACAAAGCATATCAAAAATAGCAGGGATCCAAGGAGCTGATGACAGTGAGGAACTTAAAATAATATAAGTAGAGAAGAAGTACTTGAGAAACTAATGGGACTAAAAACCAACAAATTTCCTGGACCTGATAGCCTTCATCCTAGGGTTTTAAAGGAGGTGGCTATTGGCTGTGATCTTCCAAAACTCCCTAGATTCTAGACGGCCTCATTCAAGAAAGGAAAATTTATTAGTGTTGTTTGAGGATGTAATTAGCAGGGTAAATAAAGGGGAATCAGTGGATGTAGTACACTTTTGATTTCCAAAAGACATTAAGGTATCACATAAAATGTTGTTCAGCGAGACAAGGGCTCATGGGGTGCAGGGTAATAGATGAACAGGGATAAAGAATTGGTTAACGGAGAAAAAACAGAGTAAGAATAAACAGGTCATTTTCAGATTAGCAGGTTGTAACTAGTGGGGTGCCACAAGGATCAGCACTGTGGCCTCAGATATTTATAATCTATATTAATGACTTCGATGAAGGGACCGAGTGTAATGTATCCAAGTTTGCTGACCAAAGAAAGCTAGGTGTGGAGGGCACACACAAAAAAGAGACTCGCATTTATATAGTGTCTTTAACGTCCAGTCACTCATATATTGTGGGAAACGCGGCAGGCAATTAGCACACAGCAACCCTGAAACAGCAATGTGATAATGACCAGATAATCTGCATTTGTTATGTTGATTGAGGGATAAATATTGGCCAGGACACCGGGGATAACTCCACTGATCTTCTTTGAAATAGTACCATGGGATCTTTTACATTCACCTGAGCGCGCAGACAGGGCCTCGGTTTCACGTCTCATCCAAAGAGACGGCAGCTCCGACAGCACAGCACTCCCTCAGCACAGCAATGTCAGCCTACATTTATGTGCTCAAGTCCCTGGAGTGGGATTTGAATTCTCAACCTTCTGATTTGGAGGCGATTGTACTGCCCACTGAGCCACACTGTTGTGTTGTCCCATTGAAACATACAAGATTCTGAGGGATATTGACAGAGTAGATACTGAGAGGTTGTTTCCCCTGGCTGGAAAATCTAGAATAGGAGGCATAGTCTCAAGATAAGAGGTTTGCCATTTAAGACTGAGATAAGGAGGAATTTCTTCACTCAGAGGGTTGTGAATCTTGAGTGAAATGTGATCTCATCCACTTAAATAACAGGGTACTTTCTAAATGCTGAAAAGCTAGAAGCAGCGGAGGTCCAGAGAGATTTGGGGGGCCGTGTAAATAGATTAAAATGTCCTGAATAGGTACAGAAAATAATCAAAAGACTGATGGAATGTGTTGTATATGAATAAAGAGTCTAACTGGATACTGTGAGCTCAAAGTAAAGTGTGGCCTTAGTCTTTTATTGCAGTTCTCCAGAGTGCCCTCCAGTCTGTGAGACCTCCTTAAGTAGCTGCACTTGCAAGGGATTGTGGGATCCCTTGGGATTCCAGGGAGTAAGCCCTCTGGTGGCTACACAAGGAATACACAGGTTTACATATATAACATGCTGGCCTTTTTATCGAGGGGACTAGAGTACAAGGGGGTAGAAGTTTACGCTGCAGCTGAACAGGGCCCTGGTTAGACCACACCTGGAGCACTGTGAGCAGTTCTGGGCACCACACCTTGGGGAGGATGTACTGGCCTTGGAGGGAGTGCAGTGCAGGTTTACCAGAATAATACCCGGACTCCAAGGGTAAAGTTACGAGGCTTGATTACACAAATTAGGGTTGTGTCCCCTGGAATTTAGACAGTTAGAGGGTACTGAAGGAATGATCAGCCATGATCTTATTGAACAGCAGAGCAGACTCGAGGAACCAAATGGCCTACTTCTGCTCCTAATCGTTATGTTCCTGCCTATGTCCTGCTGCTCAAAAAGGCATCCACAACATACCAGTCTGCAATACTGGCACCACAAAACCCACCAGCACCACAAAATACTACCTTTCCTGGCATGCAATCTACCACATAAGAACATAAGAAATAGGAGGAGTAGGCCATACGGCCCCTCGAGCCTGTTCGCCATTCAATATCATGGCTGATCTGATCATGGACTCAGCTCCACTTCCCTGCCTGCTCCCCATAATCCCTTATCCCTGTATCGTTTAAGAAACTGTCTATTTTTGTCTTAAATGTATTCAATGTCCCAGCTTCCACATCTCGGACGCAGCGAATTCCACAGATTTACAACCCTCAGAAAAAATTCCTCCTCCTCATCATCTCTGAATAAGGGGCCGCTCATTTAAAACTAAGATTATGCCCCCTAGTTCTAGTCTCCCCTATCAGTGGAAACATCCTCTGCATCCACCTTGTTAAGCCCTCTCAAAATCTTATACATTTTGATACAATCACTTCACATTCTTCTGAATTCCAGTGAGTAGAGGCCCAACCTCCTCAACCTTTCCTCATAAGTCAACACCCTCCTCTCTGGAATCAACCTAGTGAACCTTCTCTGAACTGCCTCCATAGCAAGTATATCCTTTCATAAATATGGAAACCAAAACTGCACGCGGTATTCCAGGTGTGGCCTCACCAATACCCTGTATAACTGTAGCAGGACTTCCCTGCTTTTATACTCCATCCCCTTTGCAATAAAGGCCAAGATTCCATTGGCCTTCTGATCATTTGCTGTACCTGCATTCTAGTTTTGTGTTTCATGCACAAGTACCCCCAGGTCCCGCTGACCTACAGCACTTTGCAATTTTTCTCCATTTAAATAATAACTTGCTCTTTGATTTTTTTCTGCCAAAATGCATGACCTCACACTTACCAACATTATACTCCATCTGCTAAATTTTTGCCCACTCACTTAGCCTGTGTCTGTCTTTTTGCAGATTTTGTGCGTCCTCCTCACACATTGCTTTTCCTCCCATCTTTGTATAGTCAGCAAACTTGGCTATGTTATGCTCGGTCCCTTCTTCCAAGTCGTTCATATAGATTGTAAATAGTTGGGGTCCCAGCACTGATCCCTGTGGCGCCCCACAAGTTACTGATTGCCAACTCGAGAATTAACCATTTATCCTGACTCTGTTTTCTGTTAGTTAGCCAATCCTCTATCTATGCTAATATATTACCCCCGACCCAAGGAACTTTCATCTTGTGCAGTAACCTTTTATGTGGCACCTTGTCAAATGGCTTCTGGAAGTCCAAATCCACCCTGTTCATCACATCCTCAAAGAATTCCAGCAATTTGTCAAACATGACTTCTCCTTCATAAATCCATGATGACTCTGCCTGACCAAATTATGCTTTTCCAAATGTCCTGCTGCTGCTTCTTTAATAATGGACACCAACATTTTCCCAACCACAGATGTTAGGCTAACTGGTCTATAGTTTTCTGCTTTTTGCCTTTTAAAAAAAAAAATAGGGGCAGTACATTTGCAGTTTTCCAATCTGCTGGGACCTCCCCCGAATCCAGGGAATTTTGGTAAATTACAACCAATGCATCCACTATCACTGCTGCTACTTTTTTTTTTAAGACCCTAGGATGCAAGCCATCAGGTCACATCCCATTGAAAAGGACACAAGAGCAAAGAAAGACAAGAAAATAACACTTGAGGGAAAGAGAAATAAAAATAAAAGAGACCACAAAAGCAAGAGTCAGAAGAGAGGTGAAATAAGTTACAATAAAGATACAGTAAGAGAATGTGGAGTACCCCATAGAAAATCCCCCACAGAACTGTAATAATGATACTGCACCAAAAAGAGTCAAACTCCTGAACATCGAACCTTTACTTACTTTCACATGTTGGGACCTGGCCATCCCACCCATCAGCTTTACACAACAGGTAGGATCGACCAACTAAGTGGTACCTAAAAAGAAAAAAAGTCAAAACATCACACATCACACAGCAAGTTTAAAGTTAAATGGGAATGGTACTGCAAAGTGATCAGAGAAGAGGTTTAAGAATTATAATGCATAAATATCTGAAATAATCAATGCAGTATTTTGATACAGTAAAGAGCATAAAAGATAATGGGCTATATTACCAGGTGGACAGATAAAAAATCAGAAGGTTGCATTATTGCTGTACAAGGTACTGGTCAAAGCATGGTGTATAAATTTTGTCAGACTCAAAGGAAGGATATTGGTGCCACTTGGACATGGAGCTGGCTCAGTATCAATAGAGCATTTGGTGAACTTATGATGAATCCTATGATTGATTAGAAATTAAATGTCTTCTCTTCATAACCATTTTAAGGGAGCCAGGTGACAGGCCATACTCAACTCAGCTGTCAGTAGATGAAAGTTCACAGCACAAACTACCCATAATTTAACACTAATTAGACAACCAACTTACTTGTGGTAATAAACCCACAAAACTGCCGATAGTTCGGCATTGAATTTGAAGCCCAACTCAGAGGCAAGGTGGACAGTGGTCATCAGAAATGCAGAGATCACTTTCTTTAGTTGGGATTAAGGTATATTACTGTACCAGACTGGAGGTACTGAAACCGCCTTAATCACAAAATGAAAAACATGAGCTGTAAACTGCGACATGTGTTCACACGTGCCCAAAGAGACCCTACAAGTTCTGGGTTTCGGCGCGCAAAGCGCTCGAGTCGAAACCCAGCACTTGCAAACTGTCAAAATGTCTTGACAGATCCAATGCATATGAAGGTAATGGGCCTTCGCAGGCAGAGATTTGGGCTATTTGCCCAACTCTTGCCAACATAAACCTGCTTTTACCAGCATAAGAGTTTTAAAAGATAGAAAAATTAAATTTTATCACTAATTTTTCTATTAAAAACCCAGTCCATTATGGCAAGTTTATTCTTAACCCTATTAAAACATTTTCAAAAAAATAATTTTGTTCCTAACATTTAATTTCTATTTCAATTAATTTGAAATATGTGAGTTTTTTTTTTAAGTTGTGGTGTTTGTGTTTTGGGGGGTATTCTCATTGATTGTATGAGCTCCCATTACTAACAGAACTCACTATTATCAATGAGAATGTTACATTGTGAATGGTGGTCCAGGCCCATGTGATCTCAGGCTACGTTCCTGGGATGCCTGGGCTTCTGCGCTGAGCTGTGCATCTAGGCCTTGGACCGGAAGTGTTCGTTCCACCGGGAACGCCAGGAAATTTCATAAATTTTTCGGTCGGAGGTATCTGCCCGCGGGAAGCCCCTGACCGCAATTTATGGCCCAATCTTTCACTAGAATCATCTGACCCTCATTCAGGAATCTGTGGATCTAATACTCACCCCAAGTTACAATTAAAAAATAACTTGTTTCAAAAGCAGAACAAGTGGTCACCTTCTTGGGCTGATGTTAAGGTGCATTGTTATAGCAGCATGGAAATACTGTAACTGCACCTTAATTAAATTAAAGGACCATTCGTCACCAAAAGCAAACAAACTTCTTTCAGCCATTTGTGTACTGAATACTCACCCTGGATTACAAAAAAAGATAGCTTTATTTCCAAAAGTAGTAGCAGCTGCCTCAAAATACCCATTTAGAAGCTCCCCTGGATTCCCGCAGTTACTTGCTACGAAGAAAAAAATGGGAAAAGGTAAAGATGTTACAAATCTCCAATCGGCCTTTCCAACGCAATCCACAGAAATGTAACATAATAAACTGGCACACAATTTTCCAGAATATCTGGTTGCCCCAATTATAAAGTTTATTTTCAAAGTTTTAAGCTCACTCCTGAGGGTAAAACATCTCACAATGGCAGGGCTCTGTTTTAGAGTGCATTTCACGACCACCGGATTTCTCAAAGCACTTTACAGCCAAAGTACTTTGAGTGTCGTCACTGTTGCAATGTGAGAAACGTGGTAGCCAATTTGCGCACAGCAAGCTCCCAAAAACAACAATGCGACAAAATGATCAGATAATCTGTTTTGTTACCTCGATTGAGGAATAAATATTGGCCAGAACACCAGGAATAATGCCCCTGCTCTTCTTCGCCTCTGCTCTTTACGTCCACCTGAAAGAGCAGACGTCGGGTTAACGTCTCAACCTCCAACAGTGCAGCATTCCCTCAGCACTGCACTGGAAAGTCAGTTGGTGCTCAAGGCCCTGGAGTGGTACTTGAACCCACAACCTTCTGACTCAAGAGGGGAGTGTAGGTCTAGGGATATTTTTTTAGCAGCCATCATAACTGGATGGGCCCAGCTCTGGTGTAATACAAGTTATGGATTTAATTTCTTTAAAACCGTTCTCTGGTATGTTTTCACTAATAAGTATAGCTGGAAGACAAGCAGAATTTCAGTAACCTTTCCAACAGATTTGGAGAGAACTGGGTACATAAGAACATAAGAATTAGGAACAGGAGTAGGCCATCTAGCCCCTCGAGCCTGCTCCGCCATTCAATAAGATCATGGCTGATCTGGTCGTGGACTCAGCTCCACTTACTCGCCCTCTCCCCGTAACCCTTAATGGTTAAAAATCTATCTATCTTTGACTTGAAAACATTCAATGAGCTAGCCTCAACTGCTTCCTTGAGCAGAGAATTCCACAGATTCACAACCCTCTGGGAGAAGAAATTCTCTCTCAACTCGGTTTTAAATTGGCTCCTCCGTATTTTGAGGCTGTGCCCCCTACCAATGGAAACAACCGCTCTGCCTCTATCTTGTCTATCCCTTTCATGATTTTAAATGTTTCTATAAGATCAGCCCTCATCCTTCTGAACTCCGAGTAAAGACCCAGTCGACTCAATCTATCATAAGGTAACCCCCTCATTTCTGGAATCAGCCTAGAGAATTGTCTCTGTACCCCTTCCAAAGCTAGTATATCCCTCAAGTAAGGTGACCAAAACTGCACGCAGTACTCCAGGTGCAGCCTTACCAATACCTTATACAGTTGCAGCAAGACCTCCCTGCTTTTGTACTCCATCCCTTTCGCAATGAAGGCCAACATTCCATTCGCCTTCCTGATTACCTGCTGCACCTGCAAACTAACCTTCATGCACAAGGACCCCCAGGTCCCTCTGCACCACAGCATGTTGTAATTTCTCCCCATTCAAATAATATTCCCTTTTACTGGTTTCCCCCCCCCCCACCCCCCGCACCAAGGTGGATGACCTCACATTTTCCAACATTGTATTCCATCTGCCAAACCTTAGCCCATTCGCTTAACCTATCTAAATCTCTGCAGCCTCTCTACACAACCCGCTTTCCCACTAATCTTTGTGTCATCTGCAAATTTTGTTACACTACACTCTGTCCCCTCTTCCAGGTCATCTATGTATATTGTAAACAGTTGTGGTTCCAGCACCAATACATGTGGCACACCACTAACCACCGATTTCCAACCCGAAAAGGACCCATTTATCCCGACTCTGCTTTCTGTTAGCATGGATAGAGAATTGGCTGGCTGATACATTTCCTCTGACTCCGCGTACCTTTATCTTCTGCAGTAACCTTTTATGTGGCACCTTATCGAATGCCTTTTGGAAATCTAACTACACTACATCTATCGGTACACCTCTATCCACCATGCTCGTTATATCCTCAAAGAATTCCAGTAAATTAGTTAAAGATGATTTCCCCTTAATGAATCCATGTTGCGTCTGCTTGATTGCACTATTCCTATCTAGATGTCCCGCTACTTCTTCCTTAATGATAGCTTCAAGCATTTTCCCCATAATAGATGTTAAACTAACCGGCCGATAGTTACCTGCCTTTTGTCTGCCCCTTTTTTTTTTTTTAAAAACAGAGGCGTTACATTAGCTGCTTTCCAATCCGCTGGTACCTCCCCAGAGTCCAGAGAATTTTGGTAGATTAGCCCCCTTGCTGATCACCAAACCCCGTCCCAATCAGAGTCAGAAGTTCGTGGCGTTGGTGAGGCCTATAAAAGGCCCAGCAGCAGTGGCAGTCAGAGGCGGGAGTTTGTAGCATTGGTGAGGCCTATAAAAGGCGAGCTTGTGCAGCTACAGGGAGAAGGCAAAAAAGAAGTAGAAAGAAACAGAAAGGTGACGTCACAGCCAAGGGGGTAAGTGATTGGCTGGATTGGTGAGCAGCTTTTCTTTTTTCTCTTCTATAACAGTCAGTAACTTTTAACATTGTTGTTGCCAATTTAAGTGTATCTAAAGGTTAAGTCATGGCAGGAGAGCTCGGTCACGTGATATGCTCCTTCTGTACCATGTGGGAACTCAGGGACACTTCCGGTGTCCCTGACTACATCTGCGGGAAGTGTATCCGCCTCCAGCTCCTGACTGACCGCGTTGCGGAATTGGAGCTGAGGGTGGATTCACTCTGGAGCATCCACGATGCTGAGAATGACGTGAGTAGCATGTGCAGCGAGTTGGCCTTACTGCAGGAGAAGGGTCCACAGCCAGCTAGAGAATGGAAGACCAGCGGGAAGAGTAGTGCAAGGAAGGTAGTGCAGGGGTCCCCTGTGGTCATCCCCCTGCAAAACAGATACACTACTTTGAGTACTGTTGAGGGGGATGACTCATCAGGGGAGGGCAGCAGCAGCCAAGTTCATGGCACCGTGGCTGGCTCTATTGCACAGGAGGGCAGAAAAAAGAGTGGGAGAGCAAGTGATAGGGGATTCAATTGTGAGGGGAATAGATAGGCGTTTCTGCAGCCGTAACCGAGACTCCAGGATGGTATGTTGCCTCCCTGCTGCAAGGGTCAAGGATGTCTCTGAGCGGGTGCAGGACATTCTAAAAAGGGAGGGAGAACAGCCAGTTGTCATGGTGCACATTGGTACCAACGACATAGGTTTAAAAAAAGGGATGAGGTCCTACGAAACGAATTTAAGGAGCTAAATTAAAAAGTAGGACCTCAAAAGTAGTCATCTCTGGATTGCTACCAGTGCCACGTGCTAGACAGAGTAGGAATCGCAGGATAGCGCAGATGAATACGTGGCTTGAGCAGTGGTGCAGCAGGGAGGGATTCAAATTCCTGGGGCATTGGAACCGGTTCTGGGGGAGGTGGGACCAGTACAAACCGGACGGTCTGCACCTGGGCAGGACCGGAACCAATGTTTGCTAGTGCTGTTGGGGAGGAGTTAAACTAATATGGCAGCGGGATGGGAACCAATGCAGGGAGACAGAGGGAAACAAAAAGGAGACAAAAGCAAAAGACAGAAAGGAGATGAGGAAAAGTGGAGCGCAGAGAAACCCAAGGCAAAGAACAAAAAGGGCCACTGTACAGCAAAATTCTAAAAGGACAAAGGGTGTTAAAAAAACAAGCCTGAAGGATTTGTGTCTTAATGCAAGGAGTATCCGTAATAAGGTGGATGAATTAACTGTGCAAATAGATGTTAACAAATGTGATGTGATTGGGATTACAGAGACGTGGCTCCAGGATGATCAGGGCTGGGAACTCAACATCCAGGGGTATTCAACATTCAGGAAGGATAGAATAAAAGGACAGGGGGGGGGGGGGGGGTGGCGTGTAACATTGCTGGTTAAAAAGAGGAGATTAATGCAATAGTTAGGAAGGACATTAGCTTGGATGTTGTGGAATCTATATGGGTAGAGCTGCAGAACACCAAAGGTCAAAAAATGTTAGTGGGAGTTGTGTACAGACCTCCAAACAGTAGTAGTGATGTTGGGGAGAGTATCAAACAGGAAATTAGGGGTGCATGCAATAAAGGTGCAGCAGTTATAATGGGTGACTTTAATATGCACATAGATAGGGCTAACCAAACTGGAAGCAATACGGTGGAGGAGGATTTCCTGGAGTGCATAAGGGATGGTTTTCTAGACCAATATGTCGAGGAACCAACTAGGGGGGAGGCCATCTTAGACTGGGTGTTGTGTAATGAGAGGATTAATTAGCAAACTCGTTGTGCGAGGCCCCTTGGGGAAGAGTGACCATAATATGGTGGAATTCTGCATTAGGATGGAGAATGAAACAGTTAATTCAGAGACCATGGTCCAGAACTTAAAGAAGGGTAACTTTGAAGGTATGAAGCATGAATTAGCTAGGATAGATTGGCGAATGATACTTAAGGGGTTGACTGTGGATGGGCAATGGCAGACATTTAGAGACCGTATGGATGAATTACAACAATTATACATTACTGTCTGGTGTAAAAATAAAAAAGGGAAGGTGGCTCAACCGTGGCTATCAAGGGAAATCAGGGATAGTATTAAAGCCAAAGAAGTGGCATACAAATTGGCCAGAAATAGCAGCGAACCCAGGGACTGGGAGAAATTTAGAACTCAGCAGAGGAGGACAAAGGGTTTGATTAGAGCAGGGAAAATAGAGTACGAGAAAAAGCTTGCAGGGAACATTAAGACGGATTGCAAAAGTTTCTATAGATATGTAAAGAGAAAAAGGTTAGTAAAGACAAACGTAGGTCCCCTGCAGTCAGAATCAGGGGAAGTCATAACGGGGAACAAAGAAATGGCGGACCAATTGAACAAGTACTTTGGTTCGGTATTCACTAAGGACGACACAAACAACCTTCCGGATATAAAAGGGGTCAGAGGGTCTAGTAAGGAGGAGGAACTGAGGGAAATTGTGTTGGGGAAATTGATGGGATTGAAGGCCGATAAATCCCCAGGGCCTGATGGACTGCATCCCAGAGTACTTAAGGAAGTGGCCTTGGAAATAGTGGATGCATTGACAGTCATTTTCCAACCTTCCATAGACTCTGGATCAGTTCCTATCGAGTGGAGGGTAGCCAATGTAACCCCACTTTTTAAAAAAAGGAGGGAGAGAAAACAGGGAATTATAGACCGGTCAGCCTGACCTCAGTAGTGGGTAAAATGATGGAATCAATTATTAAGGATGTCATAGCAGTGCATTTGGAAAGAGGTGACATGATAGGTCCAAGTCAGCATGGATTTGTGAAAGGGAAATCATGCTTGACAAATCTTCTGGAATTTTTTGAGGATGTTTCCAGTAGAATGGACAAGGGAGAACCAGTTGATGTGGTATATCTGGACTTTCAGAAGGCTTTCGACAAGGTCCCACACAAGAGATTAATGTGCAAAGTTAATGCACATCAGATTGGGAGTAGTGCGCTGACATGGATTGAGAACTGGTTGTCAGACAGGAAGCAAAGAGTAGGAGTAAATGGGTACTTTTCAGAATGGCAGGCAGTGACTAGTGGAGTACCACAAGGTTCTGTGCTGGGGCCCCAGCTGTTTGCACTGTACATTAATAATTTAGACGAGGGGATTAAATGTAGTATCTCCAAATTTGCAGATGACACTAAGTTGGGTGGCAGTGTGAGCTGCGAGGAGGATGCTATGAGGCTGCAGAGTGACTTGGATAGGTTAGGTGAGTGGGCAAATGCATGGCAGATGAAGTATAATGTGGATAAATGTGAGGTTATCCACTTTGGTGGTAAAAACAGAGAGACTATTATCTGAATGGTGACAGATTAGGAAAAGGGGAGGTGCAACGAGACCTGGGTGTCATGGTACATCAGTCATTGAAGGTTGGCATGCAGGTACAGCAGGCAGTTAAGAAAGCAAATGGCATGTTGGCCTTCATAGCGAGGGGATTTGAGTACAGGGGTAGGGAGGTGTTGCTACAGTTGTGCAGGGCCTTGGTGAGGCCACACCTGGAGTATTGCGTACAGTTTTGGTCTCCTAACTTGAGGAAGGACATTCTTGCTATTGAGGGAGTGCAGCAAAGGTTCACCAGACTGATTCCTGGGATGGCGGGACTGACCTATTAAGAAAGACTGGATCAACTGGGCTTGTATTCATTGGAGTTCAGAAAAATGAGAGGGGACCTCAGAAACTTTTAAAATTCTGACGGGTTCAGACAGGTTAGATGCAGGAAGCATGTTCCCAATGTTGCGGAAGTCCAGTGGTCACAGTCTAAGGATAAGGGGTAAGCCATTTAGGACCGAGATGAGGAGAAACTGCTTCACCCAGAGAGTGGTGAACCTGTGGAATTCTCTACCACAGAAAGTTGTTGAGGCCAATTCACTAAATATATTCAAAAAGAAGTTAGATGAAGTCCTTACTACTAGGGGGATCAAGGGGTATAGCGAGAAAGCAGGAATGGGGTACTGAAGTTGCATGTTCAGCCATGAACTCATTGAATGGCAGTGCAGGCTAGAAGGGCCGAATGGCCTACTCCTGCACCTATTTTCTATGTCTATGTTTCTATGAATGCATCTGCTATAACTTCCGCCATCTCTTAATACCCTGAGATGCATTTCATCAGGACCAGGGGACTTGTCTACCTTGAGTCCCATTAGCCTGTCCAGCACTACCCCCCTAGTGATGGTGATTATCTCAAGGTCCTCCCTTCCCACATTCCCGTGACCAGCAATTTTTGGCATGGTTTGTGTCTTCCACTGTGAATAACGAAGCAAAATAATTGTTTAAGGTCTCAGCCATTTCCACATTTCCCATTATTAAATCCCCCTTATCTTCTAAGGGACCAACATTTACTTTAGTCACTCTTTTCCGTTTTATATATCGGTAAAAGCTTTTACTATCTGTTTTTATGTTTTGCGCAAGTTTACTTTCGTAATCTATCTTTCCTTTCTTTATTGCTTTCTTAGTCATTCTTTGCTGTCGTTTAAAATTTTCCCACTAACCTTGGCCACCTTATACACATTGGTTTTTAATTTGATACTCTCATTTCCTTGGTTATCCCTTCTTACCGCCTTTCTTTTTCACTGTTGTTTTTAAATAACTGCATCGTCTTTATTTACATAGTTTACCAAGACTGCTATTGTATCGATGACAAGGTTTTTGACTGTTTGCCAGTGTCAAACAGCCCTCGAAAATTTTATATTCCTCACAGCACATTTTATTTTGTTACCTCTTGATTGAATAACAATACAAAGAACTAGGTTTGAAAGTATAAGTATTCTGAAATAAAGCCGAAGTAAGACCATATTGAAGTACCGGGTGCAGTTTTAGGTTCCACATAATAGAAAGATTGTTGAGGCATCAGAAACAGTACAGCACAGCGCAGATTCACTCGAATGCTGCCAGGTATGAGGAAATGCTAATATATTTTTTTTTTAAAAAGAGACTAGAACAATTGGGGCCATTTTTGTTAGAACAGAGGAGATTGTGGGGTGATATCATAGAGGTGTTTAAAATTATGAAAAGGTGACACAGGATGAATAGAAAAACTATTTCCTGTAGCTGATGTCTAAAATGAGGGGGCATAGATACAAGATTAAATTTAGGGAGATTTAAGACAGGGAGCAGGATAAACTTTTTTTTTAAATACAAAGTTGAGGCGCTGTGCAACATTCTCCTGGAATTAGACATGGTCTTTGCTTCAATTACTAAGAATAGATTAGATAGGTGGCATAAAGCTATATGGGAACAGGGCAAGCACATAGAACTAGGACTACTGCTCATATGGAGGATACACAGCAATAGTTTGGTTAGGCCATGTTATTGTGTAACACTGAAGAATATACCATTAAGTCAGTGCGATATACTTACCAGCTGTTGTTGTAGCAGTTACTGTATAGGGGACAAGGAAAGAAATTCAAATGAATCACATGGATAGTGTTACCATAAAATAATGCTTTGCAAAACATGTGGTGTACATAAAAGGAAAGGACAGTCTAGAGTAGGCTATTAAGTCAATGCAATATACTTACCAGCTGTAGTAGCTCCAGCTGTTGGGACCAAAAAAAAAATTCTACTGAGTGATAAACAGTGTTACTAGTGTCAAAGAATGTGGTGTGCATAAAGGAAAGGGCATTCTGGAGTATATCAATAGCACAGAGTAATATATTTATTGTTACAGTACATGAGTGAGAAAAATATTACTCAAGTCAAAAGATCAACTGTTAGCAAAACAAAAAATAGTATGTAGTGTAGCCAATACACTAAACTTGTGTTCTCTCAGATAACCTCCATTGGTGGACTTACAGGTGCCAGAATTCACAGCTAATGGGATGCAAGAGTGAGAATTTTCTTTGGTGATAGTTGGCCTGAAACAGTTTGAGAACAGTTACTACTGCGACAATGAGGAGCTTAGGGTCTTGGCAGCTGAAGGTTCAGCCACCAATGGCAGAGCAATTATAATCGGGGGATGGTCAAGAGTCCAGAATTGGCGGAGCGCAGAGATCTGTGTTGTAGGCCTGAAGGAAGTTAGAGATGGGGCGGGGCGAGGCCAGGGAGGGATTTGAAAACAAGGGCGAGAATTTTTTTTTATTTTTTTAAATGAGGTGTAAGGGGATAAAATACGGTCACTAAGTTGGAAGTAGACAGACAGGTGGTCACTAAAGTGGATACTGACGGTAGTGAATTGATTTGACACATGGTCCAGATTGAAGGGCTTATCAGTATTAGGAAGTTCTGAGGAATCGGGAGTTCCTCTACCTTACGGTAAGGATCGTAAATTGACCGATTTGTATGTAAAACTCGCTTATGCATTTGGAGCATGCTTATACACTCGCTTACAATGGGTTTTAAGGGGAAGCAGCAAAGCATGCTACACAGCAAAGTTTGATGGTTAATGACTCATCCGTTGTGTTAACCTTAATACAGACTAAGGGAAACTCACATTCACCACTGAATAACACATTCACCAAGGACAGGATGGAGTCAAGAGTCTATTGTAGCAACATCTAAAGGGATGTTTGGGAAGATAGCAAACCGAGAAACAAGGTTAATTCACACATCATGAGGAACTGAGGCAAAGTTGACACCACTGAACACCACAGTCCAGAAGGGTGACATGTGATGGGAGATGGACAGGTGGAGGGGCGGGAACCACTCAGCCAGTCTGATGCAACTTTGATGATAGCAGCAGGCCAATCTGTGATTTTGTAGGAGGGTCCCACACCTCAAATTATAGATGTAAAACCTTTGTTCTTAGAAGGTTCATCCGTGAACCCTTCCCCTGCATGCTTGAATAAAAAAACGGTTGAAGTGAGGTTTCGTTTGAGTGATTCCGTGGTCGCTATACTGGCAGGGATACGAATGGGTGTCGATTCCTTATATCAGGGAGTCCACCTTGAAGAGGAGAAGTCTTTTTTCCCCAGCAGAGGTATTGCTTAACTGGGAGCCAATGTAGGTCAATGAGTAGAAAGGCCAGTTATATGCTCAATGGTGGCAATGAACTACTATTTCTAAGTACAGGTGTCTGTCTTTATGCTCTTGCACTTTTATAAACTGAATGCATTCCAACTTAATTGCAATTGCTGGACATAAGGTTCTTTTTGTTGCAATGTGTTAACAGTAGTTTTGAATTCCAGGTCATTTGACTTCATTGGCGAGTGTAACATTCTCCTTAATTGTCATACAAGCGGCAAGCTTCTACCCACCAACTCAACATGTGTGTGAAAATGGCATGTGTTTTTGTGACTACAAACATGAGAAATGTGATGGATCTCATTTAAAACACAATCAATATTTCTGTTGTTCATTAGGTCACTCAAAAGTACTAAACTTTTATTTTTAGAACTCTTAACTGGAGCGAAGAGGAACAAGAAACCCCATGGGAATTGGGAAATAATCACATCAAAATATATTGTTTTAACAGACTTATTTCTGTCCCCAAGTACGAGATGGGTACTCACCTAATTTACAAGTAGGTGGTGGTGGCACGAACGAGTCATCCTCACTGCATTCAATGACACTGCTGCCAACCATTTCATAACCAGCATCACAGCGGTAGATGATCGAATTCTTATATTTATATGTGGGTCCGAATCCTGATCTAATACGGATATGTGCAGACGATTCAGGCCGCCGACATTCAACAACTGACAAGAACAATGCATTAGTCTTCATTAGATAGCTTATACTCACGATACTGGCAGAAAGCTCAACTTAACTTCTACTCAGCCTTGCTGCCCTCGTCATGATAATGAGCAAAACATAAAAACTGTGCTAAAGGCCAAGAGAATCCCCTTTAGAATTATGCAGTGAAATGTACCATAAACATGTCTAAATTAAATAAAACAATGAAAAAGATCAACTTGTATTCCAGTCACCAGATTGTTTGACTCCACAACTTTACCCAGTAGATTCCAAACATTTATAATTTAATTCTAAATATAAGATGTAATTATATTCCACTAACTTCAATTTATGTCCATTTGTCCTATAGCATTGAAACAATAATCTGGATTGACCTTATCTATACCATGTAATACTTCATATACACCTTAACATTCGACTCACTGAACAGCTTCTCTAATCTTCACTCCAATCTTATCCCTTTTAAACTTGGATCTAACATGCTGCTTTTCCATGCACATCTCTTTTTAAGAGTGGCAACCACAAATACAAACACTCCATGGTCCATCAGTACATTGCAACCTCAGAAACCTGTACCCCACTATTTAAGCTCAGTAACCCAATAGTTTTTTTTTTTTAAATGCTACTCCAGCATGTCAGTTTTCATGTCAAAAAATTTACAGCCACTGCCAGGTCCTTTTCAAAGTCTCCCTGTGCTGATACTCCCTCTACTTTCTCCCAATATGCAATACATTTCATTTATCTGTCATTTCTCAATTTGCACAGCTAATCCAAATCCTTACTAGAGCCTGCAAACTTCATGGTCACGGGCCACTGTTTACATAGAATCAGGATGTGGTGTGGTTGGCGTCGCGGGGGCGTGGCTCCGGGCTGGGGGCTCGACATCCGGGGGTGTTCGGCATTTGGGAAGGATTCTGACGGGATGGGGCGGGTTGGGTGCAGGGGGAAGTGTTCCCAGTGTTGGGTGGGTCCGGAGGGAACGCTCTTGGGATGGGGGGGGGGGGTAGGCTGTTTGGGGCTGGGATTGGGAGACGTCTTCACTCGGGGAGTTGTTGGCCTGTGGGGTTCCCTGCTGCGGAGAGTTGTTGATGCCAGTTCATTGGATGTGGTCCTTGCGGGTCGGGGTGTATGTTTGGGGGGGGGGGGGGGGGGGGGGTTGTCCTACCTGTGACACGCAAGGATTTTATATTAGTTCAAACAGGCATTTAAGGTAATTTCTAGTGAACACAGGTTGCAGCAGGACAACCCTACTCAGGGAAACCACAAAGATGATTGGTTGGGCAGTGAAGGAGATCATCACTGAAGTTGGGACACAACAAAGAGTTTTATACCATATCTGGTCCTTATATACCTGACAAGCCTATGAAAAAAATACTAGGTGAAAAAGTAGATACGTGTCCCATTCCCTAGCGCTGGTATTTATATTCTAGACTGGAAACCAAAAATGTTGAGTATATTGTAGCTGATGCCTCAAAGTTAGTATGTTAGGAACTGATCAAGACCACTAACCCACCTGCTACTCAGTAAAAATCACTGGAGTTTAGAAGAATGAGAGGGAATCGCTCAGAAACATTTAAAATTCTGATGGGTTTAGACAGGTTAGATACAGGAAGAATGTTCCCAATGTTGCGGAAGTCCAGAAACAGGGGTCACAGTCTAAGGATAAGGGGTAAGCCATTTAGGACCGAGATGAGGAGAAACTTCTTCACCCAGAGAGTGGTGAACCTGTGGCGTTCTCCACCACAGAAAGTTGTTGAGGCCAATTCACTAAATATATTCAAAAAGGAGTTACTACTCGGGGGATCAAGGGGTATGGCGAGAAAGCAGGAAGGGGGTACTGAAGTTGCATGTTCAGTCATGAACTCATTGAATGGCGGTGCAGGCTCGAATGGCCTACTCCTGCACCTATTTTCTATGTTTCTATAACACATCCTAGCTGGGGAATAGGATCAGACTGCAGACGAGTGGGAACATGGAAATTCTGGCACAGTAACAAGAGTATACTTGAAACTGAAGTTACTTTTTAATCACCAGCTGATTACTAGAGGGAAAGTGATCGATCAGGAACTTTGCCAACTTCAAATTGAGAAAGCTTGGTTCTGTCCTGCATGTTTATTTACACCTACTCCCAGGCACAAGATTAAGTGGGAAAAGGAAGGCTAAAGCATTACAGCTTGGAGGAAGTCTTTATACTCAAAAGATTCAAACCAAGGCATTGCGTGAAAAATACCAAATAGAGAAAACAAGCTTAAATTTCCCCAACAATTTCCCTTCATTTTGGGTGATATTGCAAAACAAATTGCATAGGGTTGAATCAGTGGCTGTTGGTAGAGCAGTTGATGAACAGAATGGAGGTAAAACACAAATATACTAAATGTAAAATAGCAACTTGGGATACACCAAATATAAACGAGAGCGCAGTCTGGCCAGCACATCTGCCTTCCTCCCACCCACCAAAGTAAGCCCGAGAAACCCAGGGCAACGTAAAAGGAGTAGATGGATCTCCACCCCTTTTTCCTGACCTCTGATCCTGCAGAACTGGAGAGCTGCTTGACCTCTGCCTATAGTAGATGCAGAATCTCCAGAAGTACTATCCCATTTTCCTGTGGGATTGCTGACTTGGTGCTATGATCTGTTCTCGGATCTTTGCCAACTTGGGGGCATGCTGAAGAACTAAAGTTGGACATTTTAATTGCATTATGTTTTAGCTTACTAGCACTTCAGTTTCAAGTATATTCTTGTTACTGTGCCAGAATTTCCAAAAAATATTCAGATAAATGTATGTCTTCACATGGCACCATATTTTAGGATTGGATCTACAATATTCCTAACTTAACTTATGCGAGACAAAATTTTACCACGTGTTGTGGCAAATAGTCACTCCGTTGATCAATAGGAATATGACACTTATGGCACATTACAGAAGTATACTTTAAAAAAAATAACCCCAGATTGTTCTTAGTGGGACAAACACGCTCAGGATTTTAAACAACTTTGGATTAAAAACATTTGCTGCTGCTCTGCAAGATTATTCATCGTCACTCCCAAGCACAAGATCAATTACATAGAATGTACAGCACAGAAACATGCCACTTGGCCCAACTGGTCTATGCCGGTGTTTAAGCTCCACACAAACCTCCTCCCACCCTACTAACCCAATCGTGAAATACCCATGTATGCAACTCTACAGAATAGGTTAGGTTAGAAAAGTCATACAGGCTGAGTAGTGCTTAAGGAAGGGGAGGTCTAATCCTACAAGACTTTGGAAGGGAAGGCAAGAACACCAAATTTTAGGATGCACACTACATTAACAAATTAGGAACTGGAAGAGTTAAGCATTGCAGCTTGGAAGGTCTTGGAATGTCAGGAACTTGGATTTAAACAGATTTACAGGAGAACAACAACTATGGAGGAACAGCAAGTTTAGATGGTGCAGGAAAACCCTTCCTTCCTGGAAAACTTTAAACTCATTAAACATTTTTAGCTTTCCAACTTAAGCTGAAAAAGGGCAATGAAAACTAATTCTAATCCTGTATTTAAGTACCTTTGCATGTTGGTGGGCTCATGTCCCACTGTCCAGTTACTGTACAAGTAATGCTTCCTTTACCAATCAATGAATAGTTGTCAATACATGAATATTCTGCTTCCGTTCCATATTCCCAGTTGCTTGTACGGGTTGAAACTCTCCCGTTATCAATAGGTGGAGGATCATCACATTTGACAGCTGGGGATAAATGAAATTCCGTTACAGATCTGTTCGGTCAGAACAAAGCTTGATCTGCATGGATTCAAATGAGTCAAGCTCAGTAACACAGCACACCAGTAAACCAATGCACTGCAGCACAATATAAAACACAGGCATTCTTCTCCCCTTTCTCCTCTGTACATATAAACAATGAAGGACAGGTAAAGAGACACTGGTTCACTCAGCCTGTCCCACACAATTCCGATACCAATATGTACACTCTCCACCCCACCCAAAACCATATGGTTTCCTGGGAGGCGCGAAAAGCCAGAGGAAACAAATCTGGGAAATTCCTCTCAGACTTATCTCGGCGATCAAAACTAGTCCAGGAGATCACTCTGGCCCTGAATTCCCTGAGGTACCTACATTTTGTAAGAAGCGATCTCCGCCCCAACCAGAAACAGGTCCAGCTCTTGCTTGAAGGAATTCAATGAAACAATGTCCACCGCACAAGACGGCAGCCTGTTCCAGAGGTCCATTATTCTAAGTGAAGAACCACCTCCTGGCATCTGTACTCCCACCTCAGCAACAAAACTCCATAGCAAAGACCCGATCACAGCTGGACAGTGTTTTTCTGGCAGCAGCAGTGGGAGAGGGGGGCGGTGAAGAGGGAAAAAAAAAAAAGTTTGTTCGCAGGATATGGGCAATGCTGGCACGGTCACATTTATTGCCAATCTCCATTTGCCCCGAGGTGGTGGTTGGCAGGTATAATTCTGAACTGCTGCAGTCCTTGGAGTAATAGTGCTCCCACAATGAGATTAGGAAAGGAATGCTAGGATTTTCACCCAGCATGGAGGAAGAAACGTCAACATAGCCAAGTCACGATGGCATGCAACTTAAGAGGGGGACTTGTTGCCTTGATGTTTCTGCTCTTGTCCTTCCTGGTTTGAGAGGTTGCAGTGTCATGAATAGGGTCAGACTGCAGGTGACTGGGAACATGGTGGTTGGAGCACAAGAACCTTTTAATAAGAAGCAGATTATTGATGGAGAATCAAAGTACCAGGAATTTTACCAACTTTAAATTAAGAAAACTAAGATATGTTCAGGAAGTTTATTCAGCTCCACCCCCAGGCACAAGATTAAGTGGGAATTTAGGATCAACACTGGCTAGGAGCAGGTTAGTTGCCTGGCTCACGGAGAATGACAAATCAAAATATGAAGTAGTAATTAAAAGTCTAAGAATTGTCCCGGTTTGGCAGACAGGTGAGAAAGGAAGGTGAGAAAACACACTAAGGATTTCCTCTGTATTCTTTGCGCAACAAAATTGTAAAACAAATTATATATAGCTTAAGACTTGGTTACAAACAGAGGACTCTTCTCCATCAAGTGAATTAAAATGCTTTGTTTGATCAAAAAGATTAGCCTTCAACTTGCTCCGAGCACCTGTTCCTTTCTGCCCCTTGTCCTTTCCCTCCGACTCCTAGCACCTCCTATCCTGAACACCTGTGTTTTCCTTCCCTCACCACCTCCCTCCGACTGCATCACTCCCCAACCAGTACCCCAGTGTCCAGCAGAAAATATGACTGATGATCTATGTGTCAGCTATGACCTGCAGCCCAAAAGGCATCCATGACTCAGTGGCCTACCAATCTGTGCAGAACACTACTCACCTTTCCCTTTCCAATCCTCTGCCTAACCATTCCTTTCTAGCTCTTGGCATTGCCATTTCCCTTCTGCTGCTTTCCACCGCAAACACCTGTTGCCTTAATGCACCCTCCACCTGTCACCCTCCTTTTGCCACCAGAAAAAAAAGTTGCTTTCGACCTGGACAGAGCAGTAGTCGAGAAATAATAGGAACACGTAACAAAGGTGATACAATAATCGCAGGGACTTTAATCTTCATATGGACTGGGCAAATAAAATAGGCAAGTCTGGAGGACGAGTTCAAGGAATACATTTGTGACAGTTTCTCAGAATAAGACGTTGTGGAACCAATCAGGGAGCAGGCTATTTTAGATCTTGTATTGTGTAAAGAAACAGAGTTAATTAGTAATCACACAGTGAAGGATCCAATGGGGAAGAGTGATCATATGTTGAATTTCACACTGGGTTTCAGTGTGACACTTAAATCCAAAACTTTAGCCTTATACATAAATTAAGCCAATTAAATGAAGGTACGAGGAGCGAGTTAGCCAAGGAGATTGGGAAATATTAAAAAGGCATTACAGTAGATAAGCACTGCAAACAAAAATGTTCCAAAATTCTAAACGAATATACATTCCATGGAGAAATAGAAACTCCACAGGAAAAGTGATCCATCCGTGGTTAACTTAAGTTAAGGATAGTATTTGATTAAAAGAGGTTTGCATTGACGAATAGTAGTAAGCCTGAAGATTGGGAGAATTTTAGAAACCAGCAGAGGATGACCAAAAAATAGATTTTTTTTTTAAAAAAAGGGAGAAAATGGAATGAAAGTAAACTAGCAAATTTAAAAACAAAAATTGCAAGAGCTTCTACAAATATGTAAAAAGGAGAGTAGCAAAAGTAAGCATTGGACCCTGAGACGGGAGAAATGATAAATGGGGATTGTGGAAATGTCAGAATTTAAACAAATATTTTGTACCCGTCTTTACAGTAGAAAACACAACAAAGCATATCAAAAATAGCAGGGATCCAAGGAGCTGATGACAGTGAGGAACTTAAAATATTATAAGTAGAGAAGAAGTACTTGAGAAACTAATGGGACTAAAAACCAACAAATCTCCTGGACCTGATAGCCTTCATCCTAGGGTTTTAAAGGAGGTGGCTATTGGCTGTGATCTTCCAAAACTCCCTAGATTCTAGACGGCCTCATTCAAGAAAGGAAAATTTATTAGTGTTGTTTGAGGATGTAATTAGCAGGGTAAATAAAGGGGAATCAGTGGATGTAGTACACTTTTGATTTCCAAAAGACATTAAGGTATCACATAAAATGTTGTTCAGCGAGATAAGGGCTCATGGGGTGCAGGGTAATAGATGAACAGGGATAAAGAATTGGTTAACAGAGAAAAAACAGAGTAAGAATAAACAGGTCATTTTCAGATTAGCAGGTTGTAACTAGTGGGGTGCCACAAGGATCAGCACTGTGGCCTCAGATATTTATAATCTATATTAATGACTTCGATGAAGGGACCGAGTGTAATGTATCCAAGTTTGCTGACCAAAGAAAGCTAGGTGTGGAGGGCGCACACAAAAAAGAGACTCGCATTTATATAGTGTCTTTAACGTCCAGTCACTCTTATATTGTGGGAAACGCAGCAGGCAATTAGCACACAGCAACTCTGAAACAGCAATGTGATAATGACCAGATAATCTGCATTTGTTATGTTGATTGAGGGATAAATATTGGCCAGGACACCGGGGATAACTCCACTGATCTTCTTTGAAATAGTACCATGGGATCTTTTACATCCACCTGAGCGCGCAGACAGGGCCTCGGTTTCACGTCTCATCCAAAGAGACGGCAGCTCCGACAGCACAGCACTCCCTCAGCACAGCAATGTCAGCCTACATTTATGTGCTCAAGTCCCTGGGGTGGGATTTGAATTCTCAACCTTCTGATTTGGAGGCGATTGTACTGCCCACTGAGCCACACTGTTGTGTTGTCCCATTGAAACATACAAGATTCTGAGGGATATTGACAGAGTAGATACTGAGAGGTTGTTTCCCCTGGCTGGAAAATCTAGAATAGGAGGCATAGTCTCAGGATAAGAGGTTGGCCATTTAAGACTGAGATAAGGAGGAATTTCTTCACTCAGAGGGTTGTGAATCTTGAGTGAAATGTGATCTCATCCACTTAAATAACAGGGTACTTTCTAAATGCTGAAAAGCTAGAAGCAGCGGAGGTCCAGAGAGATTTGGGGGGCCGTGTAAATAGATTAAAATGTCCTGAATAGGTACAGAAAATAATCAAAAGACTGATGGAATGTGTTGTATATGAATAAAGAGTCTAACTGGATACTGTGAGCTCAAAGTAAAGTGTGGCCTTAGTCTTTTATTGCAGTTCTCCAGAGTGCCCTCCAGTCTGTGAGACCTCCTTAAGTACCTGCGCTCCCAAGGGATTGTGGGATCCCTTGGGACTCCAGGGAGTAAGCCCTCTGGTGGCTACACAAGGAATACACAGGTTTACATATATAACATGCTGGCCTTTTTATCGAGGGGACTAGAGTACAAGGGGGTAGAAGTTTACGCTGCAGCTGAACAGGGCCCTGGTTAGACCACACCTGGAGCACTGTGAGCAGTTCTGGGCACCACACCTTGGGGAGGATGTACTGGCCTTGGAGGGAGTGCAGTGCAGGTTTACCAGAATAATACCCGGACTCCAAGGGTAAAGTTACGAGGCGAGATTACACAAATTAGGGTTGTGTCCCCTGGAATTTAGACAGTTAGGGGGTACTGAAGGAATGATCAGCCATGATCTTATTGAACAGCAGAGCAGACTCGAGGAACCAAATGGCCTACTTCTGCTCCTAATCGTTATGTTCCTGCCTGTGTCCTGCTGCTCAAAAAGGCATCCACAACATACCAGTCTGCAATACTGGCACCACAAAACCCACCAGCACCACAAAATACTACCTTTCCTGGCATGCAATCTACCACATAAGAACATAAGAAATAGGAGGAGTAGGCCATACGGCCCCTCGAGCCTGTTCGCCATTCAATATCATGGCTGATCTGATCATGGACTCAGCTCCACTTCCCTGCCTGCTCCCCATAATCCCTTATCCCCGTATCGTTTAAGAAACTGTCTATTTTTGTCTTAAATGTATTCAATGTCCCAGCTTCCACATCTCGGACGCAGCGAATTCCACAGATTTACAACCCTCAGAAAAAATTCCTCCTCCTCATCATCTCTGAATAAGGGGCCGCTCATTTAAAACTAAGAATATGCCCCCTAGTTCTAGTCTCCCCTATCAGTGGAAACATCCTCTGCATCCACCTTGTTAAGCCCTCTCAAAATCTTATACATTTTGATACAATCACTGCACATTCTTCTGAATTCCAGTGAGTAGAGGCCCAACCTCCTCAACCTTTCCTCATAAGTCAACACTCTCATCTCTGGAATCAACCTAGTGAACCTTCTCTGAACTGCCTCCATAGCAAGTATATCCTTTCATAAATATGGAAACCAAAACTGCACGCGGTATTCCAGGTGTGGCCTCACCAATACCCTGTATAACTGTAGCAGGACTTCCCTGCTTTTATACTCCATCCCCTTTGCAATAAAGGCCAAGATTCCATTGGCCTTCCTGATCATTTGCTGTACCTGCATACTAATTTTGTGTTTCATGCACAAGTACCCCCAGGTCCCGCTGAACTACAGCACTTTGCAATTTTTCTCCATTTAAATAATAACTTGCTCTTTGATTTTTTTCTGCCAAAATGCATGACCTCACACTTACCAACATTATACTCCATCTGCTAAATTTTTGCCCACTCACTTAGCCTGTGTCTGTCTTTTTGCAGATTTTGTGCATCCTCCTCACACATTGCTTTTCCTCCCATCTTTGTATAGTCAGCAAACTTGGCTATGTTATGCTCGGTCCCTTCTTCCAAGTCGTTCATATAGATTGTAAATAGTTGGGGTCCCAGCACTGATCCCTGTGGCGCCCCACGAGTTACTGATTGCCAACTCGAGAATTAACCATTTATCCTGACTCTGTTTTCTGTTAGTTAGCCAATCCTCTATCTATGCTAATATATTACCCCCGACCCAAGGAACTTTCATCTTGTGCAGTAACCTTTTATGTGGCACCTTGTCAAATGGCTTCTGGAAGTCCAAATCCACCCTGTTCATCACATCCTCAAAGAATTCCAGCAATTTGTCAAACATGACTTCTCCTTCATAAATCCATGATGACTCTGCCTGACCAAATTATGCTTTTCCAAATGTCCTGCTGCTGCTTCTTTAATAATGGACAGCAACATTTTCCCAATCACAGATGTTAGGCTAACGGGTCTATAGTTTTCTGCTTTTTGCCCTTTTTTAAAAAAAAAATAGGGGCAGTACATTTGCAGTTTTCCAATCTGCTGGGACTCCCCCGAATCCAGGGAATTTTGGTAAATTACAACCAATGCATCCACTATCACTGCTGCTACTTTTTTTTTAAGACCCTAGAATGCAAGCCATCAGGTCACATCCCATTGAAAAGGACACAAGAGCAAAGAAAGACAAGAAAATAACACTTGAGGGAAAAGAGAAATAAAAATAAAAGGGACCACAAAAGCAAGAGTCAGAAGAGAGGTGAAATAAGTTACAATAAAGATACAGTAAGAGAATGTGGAGTACCCCATAGAAAATCCCCCACAGAACTGTAATAATGATACTGCACCAAAAAGAGTCAAAAACCTGAACATAGAACCTTTACTTACTTTCACATGTTGGGACCTGGCCATCCCACCCATCAGCTTTACACAACAGGTAGGATCGACCAACTAAGTGGTACCTAAAAAGAAAAAAAGTCAAAACATCACACATCACACAGCAAGTTTAAAGTTAAATGGGAATGGTACTGCAAAGTGATCAGAGAAGAGGTTTAAGAATTATAATGCATAAATATCTGAAATAATCAATGCAGTATTTTGATACAGTAAAGAGCATAAAAGATACTGGGCTATATTACCAGGTGGACAGATAAAAAATCAGAAGGTTGCATTATTGCTGTACAAGGTACTGGTCAAAGCATGGTGTATAAATTTTGTCAGACTCAAAGGAAGGATATTGGTGCCACTTGGACATGGAGCTGGCTCAGTATCAATAGAGCATTTGGTGAACTTATGATGAATCCTATGATTGATTAGAAATTAAATGTCTTCGCTTCATAACCATTTTAAGGGAGCCAGGTGACAGGCCACTCAACTCAGCGGTCAGTAGATGGAAGTTCACAGCACAAACTACCCATAATTTAACACTAATTAGACAACCAACTTACTTGTGGTAATAAACCCACAAAACTGCCGATAGTTCGGCATTGAATTTGAAGCCCAACTCAGAGGCAAGGTGGACAGTGGTCATCAGAAATGCAGAGATCACTTTCTTTAGTTGGGATTAAGGTATATTACTGCACCAGACTGGAGGTACTGAAACCTCCTTAATCACAAAATGAAAAACACGAGCTGTAAACTGCGACATGTGTTCACACGTGCCCAAAGAGACCCTACAAGTTCTGGGTTTCGGCGCGCAAAGCGCTCGAGTCGAAACCCAGCACTTACAAACTGTCAAAATGTCTTGACAGATCCAATGCATATGAAGGTAATGGGCCTTCGCAGGCAGAGATTTGGGCTATTTGCCCAACTCTTGCCAACATAAACCTGCTTTTACCAGCATAAGAGTTTTAAAAGATAGAAAAATTAAATTTTATCACTAATTTTTCTATTAAAAACCCAGTCCATTATGGCAAGTTTATTCTTAACCCTATTAAAACATTTAAAAAAAAATAATTTTGTTCCTAACATTTAATTTCTATTTCAATTAATTTGAAGTATGTGAGAGTTTTTTTTTTAAAGTTGTGGTGTTTGTGTTTTGGTGGGTATTCTCATTGATTGTATGAGCTCCCATTACTAACAGAACTCACTATTATCAATGAGAATGTTACATTGTGAATGGTGGTCCAGGCCCATGTGATCTCAGGCTACGTTCCTGGGATGCCTGGGCTTCTGCGCTGAGCTGTGCATCTAGGCCTTGGACCGCCAGGAAATTTCATACATTTTTTGGTCGGAGGTATCTGCCCGCAGGAAGCCCCTGACCGCAATTTGTGGCCCAATCTTTCACTAGAATCATCTGTCCCTCATTCAGGAATCTGTGGATCTAATACTCAACCCAAGTTACAATAAAAAAATAACTTGTTTCAAAAGCAGAACAAGTGGTCACCTTCTTGGGCTGATGTTAAGGTGCATTGTTATAGCAGCATGGAAATACTGTAACTGCACCTTAATTAAATTAAAGGACCATTCGTCGCCAAAAGCAAACAAACTTCTTTCAGCCATTTGTGTACTGAATACTCACCCTGGATTACAAACAAAGATAGCTTTATTTCCAAAAGTAGTAGCAGCTGCCTCATAATTCCCATTTAGAAGCTCCCCTGGATTCCCGCAGTCACTTGCTACGAAGAAAAAAATGGGAAAAGGTAAAGATGTTACAAATCTCCAATCGGCCTTTCCAACGCAATCCACAGAAATGTAACATAATAAACTGGCACACAATTTTCCAGAATATCTGGTTGCCCCAATTATAAAGTTTATTTTCAAAGTTTTAAGCTCACTCCTGAGGGTAAAACATCTCACAATGGCAGGGCTCTGTTTTAGAGTGCATTTCACGACCACCGGATTTCTCAAAGCACTTTACAGCCAAAGTACTTTGAGTGTAGTCACTGTTGCAATGTGAGAAACGTGGTAGCCAATTTGCGCACAGCAAGCTCCCAAAAACAATACGACAAAATGATCAGATAATCTGTTTTGTTACCTCGATTGAGGAATAAATATTGGCCAGAACACCAGGAATAATGCCCCTGCTCTTCTTCGCCTCTGCTCTTTACGTCCACCTGAAAGAGCAGACGTCGGGTTAACGTCTCAACCTCCAACAGTGCAGCATTCCCTCAGCACTGCACTGGAAAGTCAGTTGGTGCTCAAGGCCCTGGAGTGGTACTTGAACCCACAACCTTCTGACTCAAGAGGGGAGTGTAGGTATAGGGATATTTTTTTAGCAGCCATCATAACTGGAGGGGCCCAGCTCTGGTGTAATACAAGTTATGGATTTAATTTCTTTAAAACCGTTCTCTGGTATGTTTTCACTAATAAGTATAGCTGGAAGACAAGCAGAATTTCAGTAACCTTTCCAACAGATTTGGGGAGAACTGGGTACATAAGAAAATAAGAATTAGGAACAGGAGTAGGCCATCTAGCCCCTCGAGCCTGCTCCGCCATTCAATAAGATCATGGCTGATCTGGTCGTGGACTCGGCTCCACTTACCTACCCGCTCCCCATAACCCTTAATTCCCTTATTGGTTAAAAATCTATCTATCTTTGACTTGAAAACATTCAATGAGCTAGCCTCAACTGCTGCCTTGGGCAGAGAATTCCACAGATTCACAACCCTCTGGAAGAAATTCTCTCTCAACTCGGTTTTAAATTGGCTCCTCCGTATTTTGAGGCTGTGCCCCCTACCAATGGAAACAACCTCTCTGCCTCTATCTTGTCTATCCCTTTCATGATTTTAAATGTTTCTATAAGATCACCCCTCATCCTTCTGAACTCCAACGAGTAAAGACCCAGTCGACTCAATCTATCATAAGGTAACCCCCTCATTTCTGGAATCAGCCTAGAGAATTGTCTCTGTACCCCATCCAAAACTAGTATATCCTTCCTTAAGTAAGGTGACCAAAACTGCACGCAGTACTCCAGGTGCGGCCTTACCAATACCTTATACAGTTGCAGCAAGACCTCCCTGCTTTTGTACTCCATCCCTTTCGCAATGAAGGCCAACATTCCATTCGCCTTCCTGATTACCTGCTGCACCTGCAAACTAACCTTCATGCACAAGGACCCCCAGGTCCCTCTGCACCACAGCATGTTGTAATTTCTCCCCATTCAAATAAAATTCCCTTTTACTGGTTTTCCCCCCCCCCGCACCAAGGTGGATGACCTCACATTTTCCGACATTGTATTCCATCTGCCAAACCTTAGCCCATTCGCTTAACCTATCTAAATCTCTTTGCAGCCTCTCTACACAACCCGCTTTCCCACTAATCTTTGTGTCATCTGCAAATTTTGTTACACTACACTCTGTCCCCCCTTCCAGGTCATCTATGTATATTGTAAACAGTTGTGGTTCCAGCAGCAATACATGTGGCACACCACTAACCACCGATTTCCAACCCGAAAAGGACCCATTTATACCGACTCTGCTTTCTGTTAGCATGGATAGAGAATTGGCTGGCTAATACATTTCCTCTGACTCCGCGTACCTTTATCTTCTGCAGTAACCTTTTATGTGGCACCTTATCGAATGCCTTTTGGAAATCTAACTACACCACATCTATCGGTACACCTCTATCCACCATGCTCGTTATATCCTCAAAGAATTCCAGTAAATTAGTTAAAGATGATTTCCCCTTAATGAATCCATGTTGCGTCTGCTTGATTGCACTATTCCTATCTAGATGTCCCGCTACTTCTTCCTTAATGATAGCTTCAAGCATTTTCCCCACAATAGATGTTAAACTAACCGGCCGATAGTTACCTGCCTTTTGTCTGCCCCTTTTTTTAAAAACAGAGGCGTTACATTAGCTGCTTTCCAATCCGCTGGTACCTCCCCAGAGTCCAGAGAATTTTGGTAGATTAGCCCCCTTACTGATCACCAACCCCCGTCCCAATCAGAGTCAGAAGTTCGTGGCGTTGGTGAGGCCTATAAAAGGCCCAGCGGCAGTGGCAGTCAGAGGCGGGAGTTCGTAGCATTGGTGAGGCCTATAAAAGGCGAGCTTGTGCAGCTACAGGGAGAAGGCAAAAAAGAAGTAGAAAGAAACAGAAAGGTGACGTCACAGCCAAGGGGGTAAGTGATTGGCTGGATTGGTGAGTAGCTTTTCTTTTTTCTCTTCTATAACAGTCAGTAACTTTTAACATTGTTGTTGCCAATTTAAGTGTATCTAAGGGTTAAGTCATGACAGGAGAGCTCGGTCACGTGATATGCTCCTTCTGTACCATGTGGGAACTCGGACACTTCCGGTGTCCCTGACTACATCTGCGGGAAGTGTATCCGCCTCCAGCTCCTGACTGACCGCGTTGCGGAATTGGAGCTGAGGGTGGATTCACTCTGGAGCATCCACGATGCTGAGAATGACGTGAGTAGCATGTGCAGCGAGTTGGCCTTACTGCAGGAGAAGGGTCCACAGCCAGCTAGAGAATGGAAGACCAGCGGGAAGAGTAGTGCAAGGAAGGTAGTGCAGGGGTCCCCTGTGGTCATCCCCCTGCAAAACAGATACACTACTTTGAGTACTGTTGAAGGGGATGACTCATCAGGGGAGGGCAGCAGCAGCCAAGTTCATGGCACCATGGCTGGCTCTATTGCACAGGAGGGCAGGAAAAAGAGTGGGAGAGCAAGTGATAGGGGATTCAATTGTGAGGGGAATAGATAGGCGTTTCTGCGGCCGTAACCGAGACTCCAGGATGGTATGTTGCCTCCCTGCTGCAAGGGTCAAGGATGTCTCGGAGCGGGTGCAGGACATTCTAAAAAGGGAGGGAGAACAGCCAGTTGTCATGGTGCACATTGGTACCAACGACATAGGTTTTAAAAAAAAGGGATGAGGTCCTACGAAACGAATTTAAGGAGCTAAATTAAAAAGTAGGACCTCAAAAGTAGTAATCTCTGGATTGCTACCAGTGCCACGTGCTAGACAGAGTAGGAATCGCAGATGAATACGTGGCTTGAGCAGTGGTGCAGCAGGGAGGGATTCAAATTCCTGGGGCATTGGAACCGGTTCTGGGGGAGGTGGGACCAGTACAAACCGGACAGTCTGCACCTGGGCAGGACCGGAACCAATGTTTGCTAGTGCTGTTGGGGAGGAGTTAAACTAATATGGCAGGGGGATGGGAACCAATGCAGGGAGACAGAGGGAAACAAAAAGGAGACAAAAGCAAAAGACAGAAAGGAGATGAGGAAAAGTGGAGGGCAGAGAAACCCAAGGCAAAGAACAAAAAGGGCCACTGTACAGCAAAATTCTAAAAGGTGTTAAAAAAACAAGCCTGAAGGCTTTGTGTCTTAATGCAAGGAGTATCCGTAATAAGGTGGATGAATTAACTGTGCAAATAGATGTCAACAAATGTGATGTGATTGGGATTACAGAGACGTGGCTCCAGGATGATCAGGGCTGGGAACTCAACATCCAGGGGTATTCAACATTCAGGAAGGATAGAATAAAAGGACAGGGGGGGGGGGGGGTGGCGTGTAACATTGCTGGTTAAAGAGGAGATTAATGCAATAGTTAGGAAGGACATTAGCTTGGATGTTGTGGAATCTATATGGGTAGAGCTGCAGAACACCAAAGGTCAAAAAATGTTAGTGGGAGTTGTGTACAGACCTCCAAACAGTAGTAGTGATGTTGGGGAGAGTATCAAACAGGAAATTAGGGGTGCATGCAATAAAGGTGCAGCAGTTATAATGGGTGACTTTAATATGCACATAGATAGGGCTAACCAAACTGGAAGCAATACGGTGGAGGAGGATTTCCTGGAGTGCATAAGAGATGGTTTTCTAGACCAATATGTCGAGGAACCAACTAGGGGGGAGGCCATCTTAGACTGGGTGTTGTGTAATGAGAGAGGATTAATTAGCAATCTCGTTGTGCGAGGCCCCTTGGGGAAGAGTGACCATAATATGGTGGAATTCTGCATTAGGATGGAGAATGAAACAGTTAATTCAGAGACCATGGTCCAGAACTTAAAGAAGGGTAACTTTGAAGGTATGAGGCGTGAATTGGCTAGGATAGATTGGCGAATGATAATTAAGGGGTTGACTGTGGATGGGCAATGGCAGACATTTAGAGACCGTATGGATGAATTACAACAATTATACATTCCTGTCTGGTGTAAAAATAAAAAAGGGAAGGTGGCTCAACCGTGGCTATCAAGGGAAATCAGGGATAGTATTAAAGCCAAGGAAGTGGCATACAAATTGGCCAGAAATAGCAGCGAACCTAGGGACAGGGAGAAATTTAGAACTCAGCAGAGGAGGACAAAGGGTTTGATTAGAGCAGGGAAGATGGAGTACGAGAAAAAGCTTGCAGGGAACATTAAGACGGATTGCAAAAGTTTCTATAGATATGTAAAGAGAAAAAGATTAGTAAAGACAAACGTAGGTCCCCTGCAGTCAGAATCAGGGGAAGTCATAACGGGGAACAAAGAAATGGCAGACCAATTGAACAAGTACTTTGGTTCGGTATTCACTAAGGACGACACAAACAACCTTCCGGATATAAAAGGGGTCAGAGGGTCTAGTAAGGAGGAGGAACTGAGGGAAATTGTGTTGGGGAAATTGATGGGATTGAAGGCCGATAAATCCCCAGGGCCTGATGGACTGCATCCCAGAGTACTTAAGGAAGTGGCCTTGGAAATAGTGGATGCATTGACAGTCATTTTCCAACCTTCCATAGACTCTGGATCAGTTCCTATCGAGTGGAGGGTAGCCAATATAACCCCACTTTTTAAAAAAGGAGGGAGAGAGAAAACAGGGAATTATAGACCGGTCAGCCTGATCTCAGTAGTAGGTAAAATGATGGAATCAATTATTAAGGATGTCATAGCAGTGCATTTGGAAAGAGGTGACATGATAGGTCCAAGTCAGCATGGATTTGTGAAAGGGAAATCATGCTTGACAAATCTTCTGGAATTTTTTGAGGATGTTTCCAGTAGAATGGACAAGGGAGAACCAGTTGATGTGGTATATCTGGACTTTCAGAAGGCTTTCGACAAGGTCCCACACAAGAGATTAATGTGCATCGGATTGGGGGTAGTGCGCTGACATGGATTGAGAACTGGTTGTCAGACAGGAAGCAAAGAGTAGGAGTAAATGGGTACTTTTCAGAATGGCAGGCAGTGACTAGTGGAGTACCACAAGGTTCTGTGCTGGGGCCCCAGCTGTTTGCACTGTACATTAATAATTTAGACGAGGGGATTAAATGTAGTATCTCCAAATTTGCAGATGACACTAAGTTGGGTGGCAGTGTGAGCTGCGAGGAGGATGCTATGAGACTGCAGAGTGACTTGGATAGGTTAGGTGAGTGGGCAAATGCATGGCAGATGAAGTATAATGTGGATAAATGTGAGGTTATCCACTTTGGTGGTAAAAACAGAGAGACTATTATCTGAATGGTGACAGATTAGGAAAAGGGGAGGTGCAACGAGACCTGGGTGTCATGGTACATCAGTCATTGAAGGTTTGCATGCAGGTACAGCAGGCAGTTAAGAAAGCAAATGGCATGTTGGCCTTCATAGCGAGGGGATTTGAGTACAGGGGCAGGGAGGTGTTGCTACAGTTGTGCAGGGCCTTGGTGAGGCCACACCTGGAGTATTGCGTACAGTTTTGGTCTCCTAACTTGAGGAAGGACATTCTTGCTATTGAGGGAGTGCAGCAAAGGTTCACCAGACTGATTCCTGGGATGGCGGGACTGACCTATTAAGAAAGACTGGATCAACTGGGCTTGTATTCACTGGAGTTCAGAAGAATGAGAGGGGACCTCAGAAACTTTTAAAATTCTGACGGGTTCAGACAGGTTAGATGCAGGAAGCATGTTCCCAATGTTGCGGAAGTCCAGTGGTCACAGTCTAAGGATAAGGGGTAAGCCATTTAGGACCGAGATGAGGAGAAACTGCTTCACCCAGAGAGTGGTGAACCTGTGGAATTCTCTACCACAGAAAGTTGTTGAGGCCAATTCACTAAATATATTCAAAAAGTTAGATGAAGTCCTTACTACTAGGGGGATCAAGGGGTATGGCGAGAAAGCAGGAATGGGGTACTGAAGTTGCATGTTCAGCCATGAACTCATTGAATGGCGGTGCAGGCTAGAAGGGCCGAATGGCCTACTCCTGCACCTATTTTCTATGTCTATGTTTCTATGAATGCATCTGCTATAACTTCCGCCATCTCTTAATACCCTGGGATGCATTTCATCAGGACCAGGGGACTTGTCTACCTTGAGTCCCATTAGCCTGTCCAGCACTACCCCCCTAGTGATGGTGATTATCTCAAGGTCCTCCCTTCCCACATTCCCGTGACCAGCAATTTTTGGCATGGTTTGTGTCTTCCACTGTGAATACCGAAGCAAAATAATTGTTTAAGGTCTCAGCCATTTCCACATTTCCCATTATTAAATCCCCCTTATCTTCTAAGGGACCAACATTTACTTTAGTCACTCTTTTCCGTTTTATATATCGGTAAAAGCTTTTACTATCTGTTTTTATGTTTTGCGCAAGTTTACTTTCGTAATCTATCTTTCCTTTCTTTATTGCTTTCTTAGTCATTCTTTGCTGTCGTTTAAAATTTTCCCACTAACCTTGGCCACCTTATACACATTGGTTTTTAATTTGATACTCTCATTTCCTTGGTTATCCCTTCTTACCGCCTTTCTTTTTCACTGTTGTTTTTAAATAACTGCATCGTCTTTATTTACATAGTTTACCAAGACTGCTATTGTATCGATGACAAGGTTTTTGACTGTTTGCCAGTGTCAAACAGCCCTCGAAAATTTTGTATTCCTCACAGCGCATTTTATTTTGTTACCTCTTGATTGTATTGTTATTAAAAGAACTAGGTTTGAAAGTATAAGTATTCTGAAATAAAGCCGAAGTAAGACCATATTGAAGTACCGGGTGCAGTTTTAGGTTCCACATAATAGAAAGATTGTTGAGGCATCAGAAACAGTACAGCACAGCGCAGATTCACTCGAATGCTGCCAGGTATGAGGAAATGCAAATATATTTATTTTTTTTTTTAAAAAAAAGAGACTAGAACAATTGGGGCCATTTTTGTTAGAACAGAGGAGATTGTGGGGTGATATCATAGAGGTGTTTAAAATTATGAAAAGGTGACAGGATGAATAGAAAAACTATTTCCTGTAGCTGATGTCTAAAATGAGGGGGCATAGATACAAGATTAAATTTAGGGAGATTTAAGACAGGGAGCAGGATAAAAAAAAAATTTTTTTTAAATACAAAGTTGAGGCGCTGTGCAACATTCTCCTGGAATTAGACATGGTCTTTGCTTCAATTACTAAGAATAGATTAGATAGGTGGCATAAAGCTATATGGGAACAGGGCAAGCACATAGAACTAGGACTACTGCTCATATGGAGGATACACAGCAATAGTTTGGTTAGGCCATGTTATTGTGTAACACTGAAGAATATACCATTAAGTCAGTGCGATATACTTACCAGCTGTTGTTGTAGCAGTTACTGTATAGGGGACAAGGAAAGAAATTCAAATGAATCACATGGATAGTGTTACCATAAAATAATGCTTTGCCAAACATGTGGTGTACATAAAAGGAAAGGACAGTCTAGAGTAGGCTATTAAGTCAATGCAATATACTTACCAGCTGTAGTAGCTGCAGCTGTTGGGACCAAAAAAAAAATTCTACTGAGTGATAAGCAGTGTTACTAGTGTCAAAGAATGTGGTGTGCATAAAGGAAAGGGCATTCTGGAGTATATCAATAGCACAGAGCAATATATTTATTGTTACAGTACATGAGTGAGAAAAATATTACTCAAGTCAAAAGATCAACTGTTAGCAAAACAAAAAATAGTATGTAGTGTAGCCAATACACTAAACTTGTGTTCTCTCAGATAACCTCCATTGGTGGACTTACAGGTGCCAGAATTCACAGCTAATGGGATGCAAGAGTGAGAATTTTCTTTGGTGATAGTTGGCTTGAAACAGTTTGAGAACAGTTACTACTGCGACAATGAGGAGCTTAGGGTCTTGGCAGCTGAAGGCACAGCCACCAATGGCAGAGCAATTATAATCGGGGGATGGTCAAGAGTCCAGAATTGGCGGAGCGCAGAGATCTGTGTTGTAGGCCTGAAGGAAGTTAGAGATGGGGCGGGGCGAGGCCAGGGAGGGATTTGAAAACAAGGGCGAAATTTTTTTTTTTTTTTTTTTTTAATGAGGTGTAAGGGGATAAAATACGGTCACTAAGTTGGAAGTAGACAGACAGGTGGTCACTAAAGTGGATACTGACGGTAGTGAATTGATTTGACACATGGTCCAGATTGAAGGGCTTATCAGTATTAGGAAGTTCTGAGGAATCGGGAGTTCCTCTACCTTACGGTAAGGATCGTAAATTGACCGATTTGTATGTAAAACTCGCTTATGCATTTAGAGCATGCTTATACACTCGCTTACAATGGGTTTTAAGGGGAAGCAGCAAAGCATGCTACACAGCAAAGTTTGATGGTTAATGACCCATCCGTTGTGTTAACCTTAATACAGACTAAGGGAAACTCACATTCACCACTGAATAACACATTCACCAAGGACAGGATGGAGTCAAGAGTCTATTGTAGCAACATCTAAAGGGATGTTTGGGAAGATAGCAAACCGAGAAACAAGGTTAATTCACACATCATGAGGAACTGAGGCAAAGTTGACACCACTGAACACCACAGTCCAGAAGGGTGACATGTGATGGGAGATGGACAGGTGGAGGGGCGGGAACCACTCAGCCAGTCTGATGCAACTTTGATGATAGCAGTAGGCCAATCTGTGATTTTGTAGGAGGGTCCCACACCTCAAATTATAGATGTAAAACCTTTGTTCTTAGAAGGTTCATCCGTGAACCCTTCCCCTGCATGCTTGAATAAAAAAACGGTTGAAGTGAGGTTTCGTTTGAGTGATTCCGTGGTCGCTATACTGGCAGGGATACGAATGGGTGTCGATTCCTTATATCAGAGAGTCCACCTTGAAGAGGAGAAGTCTTCTTTTTTCCCCAGCAGAGGTATTGCTTAACTGGGAGCCAATGTAGGTCAATGAGTAGAAAGGCCAGTTATATGCTCAATGGTGGCAATGAACTACTATTTCTAAGTACAGGTGTCTGTCTTTATGCTCTTGCACTTTTATAAACTGAATGCATTCCAACTTAATTGCAATTGCTGGACATAAGGTTCTTTTTGTTGCAATGTGTTAACAGTAGTTTTGAATTCCAGGTCATTTGACTTCATTGGTGAGTGTAACATTCTCCTTAATTGTCATACAAGCGGCAAGCTTCTACCCACCAACTCAACATGTGTGTGAAAATGGCATGTGTTTTTGTGACTACAAACATGAGAAATATGATGGATCTCATTTAAAACACAATCAATATTTCTGTTGTTCATTAGGTCACTCAAAAGTACTAAACTTTTATTTTTAGAATTCTTAACTGGAGCGAAGAGGAACAAGAAACCCCATGGGAATTGGGAAATAATCACATCAAAATATATTGTTTTAACAGACTTATTTCTGTCCCCAAGTACGAGATGGGTACTCACCTAATTTACAAGTAGGTGGTGGTGGCACGAAGGTGTTATCCTCACTGCATTCAATGACACTGCTGCCAACCATTTCATAACCAGCATCACAGCGGTAGATGATCGAATTCTTATATTTATATGTGGGTCCAAATCCTGATACAATACTGATATGTGCAGACGATTCAGGACGCCGACATTCAACAACTGACAAGAACAATGCATTAGTCTTCATTAGATAGCTTATACTCACGATACTGGCAGAAAGCTCAACTTAACTTCTACTCAGCCTTGCTGCCCTCGTCATGATAATGAGCAAAACATAAAAACTGTGCTAAAGGCCAAGAGAATCCCCTTTAGAATTATGCAGTGAAATGTACCAAAAACACTTCTAAATTAAACAATGAAAAAGATCACCTTGTATTCCAGTCACCAGATTGTTTGACTCCACAACTTTACCCAGTAGATTCCAAACATTTATAATTTAATTCTAAATATAAGATGTAATTATATTCCACTAACTTCAATTTATGTCCATTTGTCCTATAGCATTGAAACAATAATCTGGATTGACCTTATCTATACCATGTAATACTTCATATACACCTTAACATTCGACTCACTGAACAGCTTCTCTAATCTTCACTCCAATCTTATCCCTTTTAAACTTGGATCGAACATGCTGCTTTTCCATGCACATCTCTTTGTATTTGTGGTTGCCACTCTTAAAAACACTCCATGGTCCATCAGTACATTGCAACCTCAGAAACCTGTACCCCACTATTTAAGCTCAGTAACCCAATAGTTTTTTTTTTAAATGCTACTCCAGCATGTCAGTTTTCATGTCAAAAGATTTACAGCCACTGCCAGGTCCCTTTCAAAGTCTCCCTGTGCTGATACTCCCTCTACTTTCTCCCAATATGCAATACATTTCATTTATCTGTCATTTCTCAATTTGCACAGCTAATCCAAATCCTTACTAGAGCCTGCAAACTTCATGGTCACGGGCCACCGTTTACATAGAATCGGGATGTGGTGTGGTTGGCGTCGCGGGGGCGTGGCTCCGGGGTGGCCGGGGCTGGGGGCTCGATATCTGGGGCTGTTCGGCATTTGGGAAGGATTCTGACGGGATGGGGCGGGTTGGGTGCAGGGGGAAGTGTTCCCAGTGTTGGGTGGGTCCAGAGGGAACGCTCTTGGGATGGGGGGGTAGGCTGTTTGGGGCTGGGATTGGGAGAGACGTCTTCACTCGGGGAGTTGTTGGCCTGTGGGATCCCTGCTGCGGAGAGTTGTTGATGCCAGCTCATTGGATGTGGTCCTTGCGGGTCGGGGTGTGTGTTTGGGGGGGGGGGGGGGGGGGGGTCCTACCTGTGACACGCAAGGATTTTATATTAGTTCAAACAGGCATTTAAGGTAATTTCTAGTGAACACAGGTTGCAGCAGGACAACCCTACTCAGGGAAACCACAAAGATGATTGGTTGGGCAGTGAAGGAGATCATCACTGAAGTTGGGACACAACAAAGAGTTTTATACCATATCTGGTCCTTATATACCTGACAAGCCTATGAAAAAAATACTAGGTGAAAAAGTAGATACGTGTCCCATTCCCTAGCGCTGGTATTTATATTCTAGACTGGAAACCAAAAATGTTGAGTATATTGTAGCTGATGCCTCAAAGTTAGTATGTTAGGAACTGATCAAGACCACTAACCCACCTGCTACTCAGTAAAAATCACTGGAGTTTAGAAGAATGAGAGGGAATCGCTCAGAAACATTTAAAATTCTGATGGGTTTAGACAGGTTAGATACAGGAAGAATGTTCCCAATGTTGCGGAAGTCCAGAAACAGGGGTCACAGTCTAAGGATAAGGGGTAAGCCATTTAGGACCGAGATGAGGAGAAACTTCTTCACCCAGAGAGTGGTGAACCTGTGGCGTTCTCCACCACAGAAAGTTGTTGAGGCCAATTCACTAAATATATTCAAAAAGGAGTTACTACTCGGGGGATCAAGGGGTATGGCGAGAAAGCAGGAAGGGGGTACTGAAGTTGCATGTTCAGTCATGAACTCATTGAATGGCGGTGCAGGCTCGAATGGCCTACTCCTGCACCTATTTTCTATGTTTCTATAACACATCCTAGCTGGGGAATAGGATCAGACTGCAGACGAGTGGGAACATGGAAATTCTGGCACAGTAACAAGAGTATACTTGAAACTGAAGTTACTTTTTAATCACCAGCTGATTACTAGAGGGAAAGTGATCGATCAGGAACTTTGCCAACTTCAAATTGAGAAAGCTTGGTTCTGTCCTGCATGTTTATTTACACCTACTCCCAGGCACAAGATTAAGTGGGAAAAGGAAGGCTAAAGCATTACAGCTTGGAGGAAGTCTTTATACTCAAAAGATTCAAACCAAGGCATTGCGTGAAAAATACCAAATAGAGAAAACAAGCTTAAATTTCCCCAACAATTTCCCTTCATTTTGGGTGATATTGCAAAACAAATTGCATAGGGTTGAATCAGTGGCTGTTGGTAGAGCAGTTGATGAACAGAATGGAGGTAAAACACAAATATACTAAATGTAAAATAGCAACTTGGGATACACCAAATATAAACGAGAGCGCAGTCAGGCCAGCACATCTGCCTTCCTCCCACCCACCAAAGTAAGCCCGAGAAACCCAGGGCAACGTAAAAGGAGTAGATGGATCTCCACCCCTTTTTCCTGACCTCTGATCCTGCAGAACTGGAGAGCTGCTTGACCTCTGCCTATAGTAGATGCAGAATCTCCAGAAGTACTATCCCATTTTCCTGTGGGATTGCTGACTTGGTGCTATGATCTGTTCTCGGATCTTTGCCAACTTGGGGGCATGCTGAAGAACTAAAGTTGGACATTTTAATTGCATTATGTTTTAGCTTACTAGCACTTCAGTTTCAAGTATATTCTTGTTACTGTGCCAGAATTTCCAAAAAATATTCAGATAAATGTATGTCTTCACATGGCACCATATTTTAGGATTGGATCTACAATATTCCTAACTTAACTTATGCGAGACAAAATTTTACCACGTGTTGTGGCAAATAGTCACTCCGTTGATCAATAGGAATGACACTTATGGCACATTACAGAAGTATACTTTAAAAAAAATAACCCCAGATTGTTCTTAGTGGGACAAACACGCTCAGGATTTTAAACAACTTTGGATTAAAAACATTTGCTGCTGCTCTGCAAGATTATTCATCGTCACTCCCAAGCACAAGATCAATTACATAGAATGTACAGCACAGAAACATGCCACTTGGCCCAACTGGTCTATGCCGGTGTTTAAGCTCCACACAAACCTCCTCCCACCCTACTAACCCAATCGTGAAATACCCATGTATGCAACTCTACAGAATAGGTTAGGTTAGAAAAGTCATACAGGCTGAGTAGTGCTTAAGGAAGGGGAGGTCTAATCCTACAAGACTTTGGAAGGGAAGGCAAGAACACCAAATTTTAGGATGCACACTACATTAACAAATTAGGAACTGGAAGAGTTAAGCATTGCAGCTTGGAAGGTCTTGGAATGTCAGGAACTTGGATTTAAACAGATTTACAGGAGAACAACAACTATGGAGGAACAGCAAGTTTAGATGGTGCAGGAAAACCCTTCCTTCCTGGAAAACTTTAAACTCATTAAACATTTTTAGCTTTCCAACTTAAGCTGAAAAAGGGCAATGAAAACTAATTCTAATCCTGTATTTAAGTACCTTTGCATGTTGGTGGGCTCATGTCCCACTGTCCAGTTACTGTACAAGTAATGCTTCCTTTACCAATCAATGAATAGTTGTCAATACATGAATATTCTGCTTCCGTTCCATATTCCCAGTTGCTTGTACGGGTTGAAACTCTCCCGTTATCAATAGGTGGAGGATCATCACATTTGACAGCTGGGGATAAATGAAATTCCGTTACAGATCTGTTCGGTCAGAACAAAGCTTGATCTGCATGGATTCAAATGAGTCAAGCTCAGTAACACAGCACACCAGTAAACCAATGCACTGCAGCACAATATAAAACACAGGCATTCTTCTCCCCTTTCTCCTCTGTACATATAAACAATGAAGGACAGGTAAAGAGACACTGGTTCACTCAGCCTGTCCCACACAATTCCGATACCAATATGTACACTCTCCACCCCACCCAAAACCATATGGTTTCCTGGGAGGCGCGAAAAGCCAGAGGAAACAAATCTGGGAAATTCCTCTCAGACTTATCTCGGCGATCAAAACTAGTCCAGGAGATCACTCTGGCCCTGAATTCCCTGAGGTACCTACATTTTGTAAGAAGCGATCTCCGCCCCAACCAGAAACAGGTCCAGCTCTTGCTTGAAGGAATTCAATGAAACAATGTCCACCGCACAAGACGGCAGCCTGTTCCAGAGGTCCATTATTCTAAGTGAAGAACCACCTCCTGGCATCTGTACTCCCACCTCAGCAACAAAACTCCATAGCAAAGACCCGATCACAGCTGGACAGTGTTTTTCTGGCAGCAGCAGTGGGAGAGGGGGGCGGTGAAGAGGGAAAAAAAAAAAAGTTTGTTCGCAGGATATGGGCAATGCTGGCACGGTCACATTTATTGCCAATCTCCATTTGCCCCGAGGTGGTGGTTGGCAGGTATAATTCTGAACTGCTGCAGTCCTTGGAGTAATAGTGCTCCCACAATGAGATTAGGAAAGGAATGCTAGGATTTTCACCCAGCATGGAGGAAGAAACGTCAACATAGCCAAGTCACGATGGCATGCAACTTAAGAGGGGGACTTGTTGCCTTGATGTTTCTGCTCTTGTCCTTCCTGGTTTGAGAGGTTGCAGTGTCATGAATAGGGTCAGACTGCAGGTGACTGGGAACATGGTGGTTGGAGCACAAGAACCTTTTAATAAGAAGCAGATTATTGATGGAGAATCAAAGTACCAGGAATTTTACCAACTTTAAATTAAGAAAACTAAGATATGTTCAGGAAGTTTATTCAGCTCCACCCCCAGGCACAAGATTAAGTGGGAATTTAGGATCAACACTGGCTAGGAGCAGGTTAGTTGCCTGGCTCACGGAGAATGACAAATCAAAATATGAAGTAGTAATTAAAAGTCTAAGAATTGTCCCGGTTTGGCAGACAGGTGAGAAAGGAAGGTGAGAAAACACACTAAGGATTTCCTCTGTATTCTTTGCGCAACAAAATTGTAAAACAAATTATATATAGCTTAAGACTTGGTTACAAACAGAGGACTCTTCTCCATCAAGTGAATTAAAATGCTTTGTTTGATCAAAAAGATTAGCCTTCAACTTGCTCCGAGCACCTGTTCCTTTCTGCCCCTTGTCCTTTCCCTCCGACTCCTAGCACCTCCTATCCTGAACACCTGTGTTTTCCTTCCCTCACCACCTCCCTCCGACTGCATCACTCCCCAACCAGTACCCCAGTGTCCAGCAGAAAATATGACTGATGATCTATGTGTCAGCTATGACCTGCAGCCCAAAAGGCATCCATGACTCAGTGGCCTACCAATCTGTGCAGAACACTACTCACCTTTCCCTTTCCAATCCTCTGCCTAACCATTCCTTTCTAGCTCTTGGCATTGCCATTTCCCTTCTGCTGCTTTCCACCGCAAACACCTGTTGCCTTAATGCACCCTCCACCTGTCACCCTCCTTTTGCCACCAGAAAAAAAAGTTGCTTTCGACCTGGACAGAGCAGTAGTCGAGAAATAATAGGAACACGTAACAAAGGTGATACAATAATCGCAGGGACTTTAATCTTCATATGGACTGGGCAAATAAAATAGGCAAGTCTGGAGGACGAGTTCAAGGAATACATTTGTGACAGTTTCTCAGAATAAGACGTTGTGGAACCAATCAGGGAGCAGGCTATTTTAGATCTTGTATTGTGTAAAGAAACAGAGTTAATTAGTAATCACACAGTGAAGGATCCAATGGGGAAGAGTGATCATATGTTGAATTTCACACTGGGTTTCAGTGTGACACTTAAATCCAAAACTTTAGCCTTATACATAAATTAAGCCAATTAAATGAAGGTACGAGGAGCGAGTTAGCCAAGGAGATTGGGAAATATTAAAAAGGCATTACAGTAGATAAGCACTGCAAACAAAAATGTTCCAAAATTCTAAACGAATATACATTCCATGGAGAAATAGAAACTCCACAGGAAAAGTGATCCATCCGTGGTTAACTTAAGTTAAGGATAGTATTTGATTAAAAGAGGTTTGCATTGACGAATAGTAGTAAGCCTGAAGATTGGGAGAATTTTAGAAACCAGCAGAGGATGACCAAAAAATAGATTTTTTTTTTAAAAAAAGGGAGAAAATGGAATGAAAGTAAACTAGCAAATTTAAAAACAAAAATTGCAAGAGCTTCTACAAATATGTAAAAAGGAGAGTAGCAAAAGTAAGCATTGGACCCTGAGACGGGAGAAATGATAAATGGGGATTGTGGAAATGTCAGAATTTAAACAAATATTTTGTACCCGTCTTTACAGTAGAAAACACAACAAAGCATATCAAAAATAGCAGGGATCCAAGGAGCTGATGACAGTGAGGAACTTAAAATATTATAAGTAGAGAAGAAGTACTTGAGAAACTAATGGGACTAAAAACCAACAAATCTCCTGGACCTGATAGCCTTCATCCTAGGGTTTTAAAGGAGGTGGCTATTGGCTGTGATCTTCCAAAACTCCCTAGATTCTAGACGGCCTCATTCAAGAAAGGAAAATTTATTAGTGTTGTTTGAGGATGTAATTAGCAGGGTAAATAAAGGGGAATCAGTGGATGTAGTACACTTTTGATTTCCAAAAGACATTAAGGTATCACATAAAATGTTGTTCAGCGAGATAAGGGCTCATGGGGTGCAGGGTAATAGATGAACAGGGATAAAGAATTGGTTAACAGAGAAAAAACAGAGTAAGAATAAACAGGTCATTTTCAGATTAGCAGGTTGTAACTAGTGGGGTGCCACAAGGATCAGCACTGTGGCCTCAGATATTTATAATCTATATTAATGACTTCGATGAAGGGACCGAGTGTAATGTATCCAAGTTTGCTGACCAAAGAAAGCTAGGTGTGGAGGGCGCACACAAAAAAGAGACTCGCATTTATATAGTGTCTTTAACGTCCAGTCACTCTTATATTGTGGGAAACGCAGCAGGCAATTAGCACACAGCAACTCTGAAACAGCAATGTGATAATGACCAGATAATCTGCATTTGTTATGTTGATTGAGGGATAAATATTGGCCAGGACACCGGGGATAACTCCACTGATCTTCTTTGAAATAGTACCATGGGATCTTTTACATCCACCTGAGCGCGCAGACAGGGCCTCGGTTTCACGTCTCATCCAAAGAGACGGCAGCTCCGACAGCACAGCACTCCCTCAGCACAGCAATGTCAGCCTACATTTATGTGCTCAAGTCCCTGGGGTGGGATTTGAATTCTCAACCTTCTGATTTGGAGGCGATTGTACTGCCCACTGAGCCACACTGTTGTGTTGTCCCATTGAAACATACAAGATTCTGAGGGATATTGACAGAGTAGATACTGAGAGGTTGTTTCCCCTGGCTGGAAAATCTAGAATAGGAGGCATAGTCTCAGGATAAGAGGTTGGCCATTTAAGACTGAGATAAGGAGGAATTTCTTCACTCAGAGGGTTGTGAATCTTGAGTGAAATGTGATCTCATCCACTTAAATAACAGGGTACTTTCTAAATGCTGAAAAGCTAGAAGCAGCGGAGGTCCAGAGAGATTTGGGGGGCCGTGTAAATAGATTAAAATGTCCTGAATAGGTACAGAAAATAATCAAAAGACTGATGGAATGTGTTGTATATGAATAAAGAGTCTAACTGGATACTGTGAGCTCAAAGTAAAGTGTGGCCTTAGTCTTTTATTGCAGTTCTCCAGAGTGCCCTCCAGTCTGTGAGACCTCCTTAAGTACCTGCGCTCCCAAGGGATTGTGGGATCCCTTGGGACTCCAGGGAGTAAGCCCTCTGGTGGCTACACAAGGAATACACAGGTTTACATATATAACATGCTGGCCTTTTTATCGAGGGGACTAGAGTACAAGGGGGTAGAAGTTTACGCTGCAGCTGAACAGGGCCCTGGTTAGACCACACCTGGAGCACTGTGAGCAGTTCTGGGCACCACACCTTGGGGAGGATGTACTGGCCTTGGAGGGAGTGCAGTGCAGGTTTACCAGAATAATACCCGGACTCCAAGGGTAAAGTTACGAGGCGAGATTACACAAATTAGGGTTGTGTCCCCTGGAATTTAGACAGTTAGGGGGTACTGAAGGAATGATCAGCCATGATCTTATTGAACAGCAGAGCAGACTCGAGGAACCAAATGGCCTACTTCTGCTCCTAATCGTTATGTTCCTGCCTGTGTCCTGCTGCTCAAAAAGGCATCCACAACATACCAGTCTGCAATACTGGCACCACAAAACCCACCAGCACCACAAAATACTACCTTTCCTGGCATGCAATCTACCACATAAGAACATAAGAAATAGGAGGAGTAGGCCATACGGCCCCTCGAGCCTGTTCGCCATTCAATATCATGGCTGATCTGATCATGGACTCAGCTCCACTTCCCTGCCTGCTCCCCATAATCCCTTATCCCCGTATCGTTTAAGAAACTGTCTATTTTTGTCTTAAATGTATTCAATGTCCCAGCTTCCACATCTCGGACGCAGCGAATTCCACAGATTTACAACCCTCAGAAAAAATTCCTCCTCCTCATCATCTCTGAATAAGGGGCCGCTCATTTAAAACTAAGAATATGCCCCCTAGTTCTAGTCTCCCCTATCAGTGGAAACATCCTCTGCATCCACCTTGTTAAGCCCTCTCAAAATCTTATACATTTTGATACAATCACTGCACATTCTTCTGAATTCCAGTGAGTAGAGGCCCAACCTCCTCAACCTTTCCTCATAAGTCAACACTCTCATCTCTGGAATCAACCTAGTGAACCTTCTCTGAACTGCCTCCATAGCAAGTATATCCTTTCATAAATATGGAAACCAAAACTGCACGCGGTATTCCAGGTGTGGCCTCACCAATACCCTGTATAACTGTAGCAGGACTTCCCTGCTTTTATACTCCATCCCCTTTGCAATAAAGGCCAAGATTCCATTGGCCTTCCTGATCATTTGCTGTACCTGCATACTAATTTTGTGTTTCATGCACAAGTACCCCCAGGTCCCGCTGAACTACAGCACTTTGCAATTTTTCTCCATTTAAATAATAACTTGCTCTTTGATTTTTTTCTGCCAAAATGCATGACCTCACACTTACCAACATTATACTCCATCTGCTAAATTTTTGCCCACTCACTTAGCCTGTGTCTGTCTTTTTGCAGATTTTGTGCATCCTCCTCACACATTGCTTTTCCTCCCATCTTTGTATAGTCAGCAAACTTGGCTATGTTATGCTCGGTCCCTTCTTCCAAGTCGTTCATATAGATTGTAAATAGTTGGGGTCCCAGCACTGATCCCTGTGGCGCCCCACGAGTTACTGATTGCCAACTCGAGAATTAACCATTTATCCTGACTCTGTTTTCTGTTAGTTAGCCAATCCTCTATCTATGCTAATATATTACCCCCGACCCAAGGAACTTTCATCTTGTGCAGTAACCTTTTATGTGGCACCTTGTCAAATGGCTTCTGGAAGTCCAAATCCACCCTGTTCATCACATCCTCAAAGAATTCCAGCAATTTGTCAAACATGACTTCTCCTTCATAAATCCATGATGACTCTGCCTGACCAAATTATGCTTTTCCAAATGTCCTGCTGCTGCTTCTTTAATAATGGACAGCAACATTTTCCCAATCACAGATGTTAGGCTAACGGGTCTATAGTTTTCTGCTTTTTGCCCTTTTTTAAAAAAAAAATAGGGGCAGTACATTTGCAGTTTTCCAATCTGCTGGGACTCCCCCGAATCCAGGGAATTTTGGTAAATTACAACCAATGCATCCACTATCACTGCTGCTACTTTTTTTTTTAAGACCCTAGAATGCAAGCCATCAGGTCACATCCCATTGAAAAGGACACAAGAGCAAAGAAAGACAAGAAAATAACACTTGAGGGAAAAGAGAAATAAAAATAAAAGGGACCACAAAAGCAAGAGTCAGAAGAGAGGTGAAATAAGTTACAATAAAGATACAGTAAGAGAATGTGGAGTACCCCATAGAAAATCCCCCACAGAACTGTAATATTGATACTGCACCAAAAAGAGTCAAAAACCTGAACATAGAACCTTTACTTACTTTCACATGTTGGGACCTGGCCATCCCACCCATCAGCTTTACACAACAGGTAGGATCGACCAACTAAGTGGTACCTAAAAAGAAAAAAAGTCAAAACATCACACATCACACAGCAAGTTTAAAGTTAAATGGGAATGGTACTGCAAAGTGATCAGAGAAGAGGTTTAAGAATTATAATGCATAAATATCTGAAATAATCAATGCAGTATTTTGATACAGTAAAGAGCATAAAAGATACTGGGCTATATTACCAGGTGGACAGATAAAAAATCAGAAGGTTGCATTATTGCTGTACAAGGTACTGGTCAAAGCATGGTGTATAAATTTTGTCAGACTCAAAGGAAGGATATTGGTGCCACTTGGACATGGAGCTGGCTCAGTATCAATAGAGCATTTGGTGAACTTATGATGAATCCTATGATTGATTAGAAATTAAATGTCTTCGCTTCATAACCATTTTAAGGGAGCCAGGTGACAGGCCACTCAACTCAGCGGTCAGTAGATGGAAGTTCACAGCACAAACTACCCATAATTTAACACTAATTAGACAACCAACTTACTTGTGGTAATAAACCCACAAAACTGCCGATAGTTCGGCATTGAATTTGAAGCCCAACTCAGAGGCAAGGTGGACAGTGGTCATCAGAAATGCAGAGATCACTTTCTTTAGTTGGGATTAAGGTATATTACTGCACCAGACTGGAGGTACTGAAACCTCCTTAATCACAAAATGAAAAACACGAGCTGTAAACTGCGACATGTGTTCACACGTGCCCAAAGAGACCCTACAAGTTCTGGGTTTCGGCGCGCAAAGCGCTCGAGTCGAAACCCAGCACTTGCAAACTGTCAAAATGTCTTGACAGATCCAATGCATATGAAGGTAATGGGCCTTCGCAGGCAGAGATTTGGGCTATTTGCCCAACTCTTGCCAACATAAACCTGCTTTTACCAGCATAAGAGTTTTAAAAGATAGAAAAATTAAATTTTATCACTAATTTTTCTATTAAAAACCCAGTCCATTATGGCAAGTTTATTCTTAACCCTATTAAAACATTTAAAAAAAAATAATTTTGTTCCTAACATTTAATTTCTATTTCAATTAATTTGAAGTATGTGAGAGTTTTTTTTTTTTAAAGTTGTGGTGTTTGTGTTTTGGTGGGTATTCTCATTGATTGTATGAGCTCCCATTACTAACAGAACTCACTATCATCAATGAGAATGTTACATTGTGAATGGTGGTCCAGGCCCATGTGATCTCAGGCTACGTTCCTGGGATGCCTGGGCTTCTGCGCTGAGCTGTGCATCTAGGCCTTGGACCGCCAGGAAATTTCATACATTTTTTGGTCGGAGGTATCTGCCCGCAGGAAGCCCCTGACCGCAATTTGTGGCCCAATCTTTCACTAGAATCATCTGTCCCTCATTCAGGAATCTGTGGATCTAATACTCAACCCAAGTTACAATAAAAAAATAACTTGTTTCAAAAGCAGAACAAGTGGTCACCTTCTTGGGCTGATGTTAAGGTGCATTGTTATAGCAGCATGGAAATACTGTAACTGCACCTTAATTAAATTAAAGGACCATTCGTCGCCAAAAGCAAACAAACTTCTTTCAGCCATTTGTGTACTGAATACTCACCCTGGATTACAAACAAAGATAGCTTTATTTCCAAAAGTAGTAGCAGCTGCCTCATAATTCCCATTTAGAAGCTCCCCTGGATTCCCGCAGTCACTTGCTACGAAGAAAAAAATGGGAAAAGGTAAAGATGTTACAAATCTCCAATCGGCCTTTCCAACGCAATCCACAGAAATGTAACATAATAAACTGGCACACAATTTTCCAGAATATCTGGTTGCCCCAATTATAAAGTTTATTTTCAAAGTTTTAAGCTCACTCCTGAGGGTAAAACATCTCACAATGGCAGGGCTCTGTTTTAGAGTGCATTTCACGACCACCGGATTTCTCAAAGCACTTTACAGCCAAAGTACTTTGAGTGTAGTCACTGTTGCAATGTGAGAAACGTGGTAGCCAATTTGCGCACAGCAAGCTCCCAAAAACAATACGACAAAATGATCAGATAATCTGTTTTGTTACCTCGATTGAGGAATAAATATTGGCCAGAACACCAGGAATAATGCCCCTGCTCTTCTTCGCCTCTGCTCTTTACGTCCACCTGAAAGAGCAGACGTCGGGTTAACGTCTCAACCTCCAACAGTGCAGCATTCCCTCAGCACTGCACTGGAAAGTCAGTTGGTGCTCAAGGCCCTGGAGTGGTACTTGAACCCACAACCTTCTGACTCAAGAGGGGAGTGTAGGTATAGGGATATTTTTTTAGCAGCCATCATAACTGGAGGGGCCCAGCTCTGGTGTAATACAAGTTATGGATTTAATTTCTTTAAAACCGTTCTCTGGTATGTTTTCACTAATAAGTATAGCTGGAAGACAAGCAGAATTTCAGTAACCTTTCCAACAGATTTGGGGAGAACTGGGTACATAAGAAAATAAGAATTAGGAACAGGAGTAGGCCATCTAGCCCCTCGAGCCTGCTCCGCCATTCAATAAGATCATGGCTGATCTGGTCGTGGACTCGGCTCCACTTACCCGCCCTCTCCCCGTAACCCTTAATTCCCTTATTGGTTAAAAATCTATCTATCTTTGACTTGAAAACATTCAATGAGCTAGCCTCAACTGCTGCCTTGGGCAGATAATTCCACAGATTCACAACCCTCTGGAGAAGAAATTCCCTCTCAACTCGGTTTTAAATTGGCTCCTCCGTATTTTGAGGCTGTGCCCCCTACCAATGGAAACAACCTCTCTGCCTCTATCTTGTCTATCCCTTTCATGATTTTAAATGTTTCTATAAGATCACCCCTCATCCTTCTGAACTCCAACGAGTAAAGACCCAGTCGACTCAATCTATCATCATAAGGTAACCCCCTCATTTCTGGAATCAGCCTAGAGAATTGTCTCTGTACCCCATCCAAAGCTAGTATATTCTTCCTTAAGTAAGGTGACCAAAACTGCACGCAGTACTCCAGGTGTGGCCTTACCAATACCTTATACAGTTGCAGCAAGACCACCCTGCTTTTGTACTCCATCCCTTTCGCAATGAAGGCCAACATTCCATTCGCCTTCCTGATTACCTGCTGCACCTGCAAACTAACCTTCATGCACAAGGACCCCCAGGTCCCTCTGCACCACAGCATGTTGTAATTTCTCCCCATTCAAATAATATTCCCTTTTACTGTTTCTCTCTCCCCCTCCTCCGCCCTCCTCCCCCCTCCCCCAAGGTGGATAACTTCACACTTTCCAACATTGTATTCCATCTGACAAACCTTAGCCCATTCGCTTAACCTAGCCAAATCTCCTTGCAGCCTCCGAGTCCTCTACACAACCCGCTTTCCCACTAATCTTAGCGTCATCTGAAAATTTTGTTGCACTACACTCTGTGCCCTCTTCCAGGTCATCTATGTATATTGTAAACAGTTGTGGTCCCAGCACTGATCCCTGTGGCATACCACTAACCACTGATTTCCAACCGGAAAAGGACCCATTTATCCTGACTCTCTGCTTTCTGTTAGCCAGCCAATTCTCTATCCATGCTGATACATTTCCTCTGACTCCACGTACCTTTATCTTCTGCAGTAACCTTTTGTGTGGCACCTTATCGAATGCCTTTTGGAAATCTAAATACACCACATCCATCGATACACCTCTATCCATCATGCTCGTCATATCCTCAAAGAATTCCAGTAAATTAGTTAAACATGATTTCCCTTTCATGAATCCATGCTGCGTCTGCTTGATTGCACTATTCCCATCTAGATGTCCCGCTATTTCTTCATTAATGATAGTTTCAAGCATTTTCCCCACTACAGATGTTAAACTAACCAGCCTATAGTTACCTGCCTTTTGCCTGCCCCCTTTTTTTAAATAGAGGCGTTACATTAGCTGCTTTCCAATCCGCTGGTACCTCCCCAGAGTCCAGAAAATTTTGGTAGATTATAACGAATGCATCTGCTATAACTTCCGCCATCTCTTTTAATACCCTGGGATGCATTTCATCAGGACCAGGGGACTTGTCTACATTCAGTCCCATTAGCCTGTCCAGCACTACCTCCCTAGTGATCGTCTCAAGGTCCTCCCTTCCCACATTCCTGTGGCCTGCAAATTTTGGCATGGTTTTTGTGTCTTCCACTGTGAAGACGGAAGCAAAATAATTGTTTAAGGTCTCAGCCATTTCCACATTTCCTATTATTAAATCCTCCTTTTCATCTTCTAAGGACCAACATTTACTTTAGTCACTCTTTTCCATTTTATATATCTGTAAAAGCTTTTACTATCTGTTTTTATGTTTTGCGCAAGTTTACCTTCGTAATCTATCTTCACTTTATTGCTTTTTTAGTCATTCTTTGCTGTTGCTTAAAATTTTCCCAATCCTCTAGTTTCCCACTAACCTTGGCCACCTTATACACATTGGTCTTTGATTTGATACTTTCCTTTATTTCCTTGGTTATCCCTTCTCTTGCCACCCTTCTTTTTCACTGGAATATATTTTTGTTGCGCACTATGAAAGAGCTCCTTGAAAGTCCTCCACTGTTCCTCAATTGTGCCACCGTTTAGTCCTTGTTTCCAGTCTACTTTAGCCAACTCTGCCCTCATCCCACTGTCGTCCCCTTTGTTTAAGCATAGTATGCTCGTTTCTGACACAACTTCCTCATCCTCAATCTGTATTACAAATTCAACCATATTGTGATCACTCATTACGAGAGGATCTTTTACGAGGAGATCGTTTATTTTTCCTGTCTCATTACACAGGACCAGATCCAAGATGGCTTGCTCCCTTGTAGGTTCTGTTACATACTGTTCTACGAAACAATCCCGTATGCATTCTATGAATTCCTCCTCCAGGCTACACCATGCGATTTGATTTGATCAATCGATATGTAGGTTAAAATCCCCCATGACTACTGCCGTTCCTTTTTCACATGCCTCCATTATTCCCTTGATTATTGCCTGCCCCACCATGAAGTTATTATTTGGGGGCCTATAAACTACGCCCACCAATGACTTTTTCCCCTTACTATCTCTAATCTCCACCCACAATGATTCAACATTTTGTTCATTGGAGCCAATATCATCCCTCACAACTGCCCTGATATCATCTTTTATTAACAGAGCTACCCCACCTCCTTTCCCTTCTTGCCTATCTTTCTGAATCGTCAGATACCCCTGTATGTTTAATTCCCAGTCTTGGCCACCTTGCAACCATGTTTCTGTAATGGCCACCAAATCACACCCATTTGTAATGATTTGTGCCGTCAACTCATTTACTTTATTTCGAATGCTGTGTGCATTTAGGTAGAGTGCTTTCATCCTAATTTTTAAACCATGATTTTTAGTTTTTACCTTAGGGTACATGCAAGAACAAACATTTGGACAAAGAATTAAAAAACTACTCATCCATAGAACCTTTTTCTGGAAAGAACAGAAGAGGGAACCAACATGGGGAGGGGAGAAGAATAAATTACTCAGATTGCTTACGTTCACATATGGCCTTTAATGGTGTCCATTCTGAATCTTGGCTACAGGTAACAAACATTGAACTTCCTTGCTTGAATGTGTAACCCTCATAACATTTGTACCGGAGCCTAGTACCCACGGGAAATGATTTGCCAGAAATAAATTCATCAGTTGGTGAACCATTTTCCAATTGTTGAGGAGAGCCACAATCACCTTAAAAAAAAAAAATCAGTTTCAACTTTCACTAACCACTCTTCCTTTTCAACCACATTCGAGACCAATTGGTACATTAAGTTCATACTTGGAAGATATCCCCCTTAATCTAAAATTTGTTTTCCTTTCATCTAGCTCTTTTGGCATCTTCTTGTATTGCTTGCAATTCTTTGATTTGTTCGCCCATTTCAAATCCACTAACTTTTTGCTTTAGCTTGGCCTTTCCTAATCCTAGCAAGGATTCCCTCCTATAGAATCGTGATGGTCTAAATCTGACAGATGCAAAGATGAAATTAAACATGAAGCACGAATAGGGAGGTAGATCATATATAGTACATGGTGCCAAGTCACAAAAGATCCAATGGATACTACCGTCAGATGGGAGGTAATCGGCAGCACAGTGCCTAGAGTTAGACAGCAGCAGAGGATGAAAGACAATGGTTAGTTTACTGGATGATTCCTAGGATCTCACAGCAATAAAGTGTGGGATCCCAAGACATAGCAGCAATGGATAGGATGCAAGGATGCAGCACTGCACAAGAGGTACCATTGTATTTTAGCACTGGAGATGGAGTGCCCTGGAATCTTTATTGGGAAGGGTTTGCAAGCACAGACAAATGTGGGATTCTGACAATATTGATGGGACTAGGCCATGGTAGGATTGAGGACTGACCTAAAGAATGCAGCTTTTCCAGTTCCATCCCAGCCAGTTACTAGCCATTTGGCAGCTTGCCCACACCCTTGTTATAAAATTGCTGAGACCTGAATAGCCCATAGCCAGTTACCCATGTTAAATGTTCTGGGGGGGGGGGGCAGCAGGAGTTGAGCAGACACAGCAGCTGGAAACACATTGTGGAATAACTGGGAGCAAATCCTAAATGGAACCTTACCCATTGTATAATTTTTTTTTTTTTTTAATTAAAAGTGGGACAGGGAAGAACCAGGAGCAGAATAATTTATAATTGCACATGCTGGAAATTTTATAGGAGTGGAGGCAATGAGGTCCAAGAGCAGATGCAGAAAGATGGTCCAAATGGCACCAAAATCAAACATCGAGAAAGAAGATTTAAAAATGAGAAGTTAAAGAGCAGGGAGGGAGGCCTGCAGAGAGATTAAATTAAAACAAAAAGTTTGAAGAAATAACTATGGTAGCTGTGCTGGAAAAGGTGTTCTACTGTTAGATGGAGACTGTTGTTCTACCTGTTGTACAACTGGACCTGCCACCATGACAACCTATATCTGCTCACAAGTGAAACCCTATCCAGGTGTCACCTAGAGGCAGGCAAACAATAATGCTTGCCTAATTGTGGACATCTGAACAGAAAACATGATTTGCTAATCACAACTACATATACAAATGATAATATTTATATAGTTAAATAGAAAAATTTACAGAGTTTTGGGGGCACGTGTGAATATTGAGATGCACATATAGTGCTCGCACATATGGGTCATATTATAAATAACAGTATGTGTCAAACAGCAGTCAGTCATAAGCGGTCCCTCAAAACGAAGATCACGCTTCCATGCCAAAAAAGGACGAGTTCACAGGTGTTTCAATGGAGGACCCGAAAAACATCCTGAAGGGTGGAAGATGCCTGTGCGTGGATTTTTTTTAAAAAAACGTGTGGTGGCCGTTGCACACCAGCCACCTAATGCGCACACATCAGTGTGAGCTGGCCCGTGCTACACTTGGGCCCCTGATCACATCCCTCCAGTCTCTCGCTGCTCCTGCTATATCTGCCCACGCTCCAATCATCGACCTGGCATTTGATCCTAACCCTAACCCTCTTCGCTGCTGTTGTCCTCCTGCACCAGCTTGCGCTGCTCCCTGGTGTAGTATGCCTCCACTCCGCTTCTTTTATGGCCCCGACCTGCCGCTGGTGTTCTCACGCAGGTTGGGGCAGCGTGGAGTAGCAGAGCATACAAAAGTTCTAGAGACATATCATCCTAACACCTCAAATCATAACAGCAGTGAACTCACCACACACAGTACGCTCATGACAGCACTTGGGCTCAACAGCACTTCAGGGGAGAATGGTGGCATAAGATCTATGGATTCTACAGGATATTGCAAACTCACGGTGGTCAAAGTCACATAAATTGACTAATCTCAATATAAATTAATCCAAAATTCCTCAGAAGTGAAAGTCAAAAAACCTGAAACATGAGTGGTCTACAAGTGAGGCAAGGAGGTTTCGCTGCCAATATGCCTAGCAGATTACATCTATCTCATACGATCAGAAGGGATGACAGTGAGGATGCCAAATCAACTGACACACTGCTGGAAACAAAGTGATCAAAACTGTCAATATGCTGCAATCCTTACCTCCACAAGATCCTACAAATCCACTGGGAGGATAGACGCATCAACGTCAGTGTTCTCGATCAGGCCAACATCCCCAGCATCGAAGCACTGATCACACTCGACCAGCTCCGTTGGGCGGGTCACATCATCTGCATGCCCGACACGAGACTCCCAAAGCAAGCACTCTACTCAGAACTCCTACTCGGCAAGCAAGCCCCAGGTGGGCTGAGGAAATGTTTCAAGGACACCCTCAAAGCCTCCTTGATAAAGTGCAACATCCCCACCGGCACCTGGGAATCCCTGGCCCAAGACCACCCAAAGTGGAGGAAGAGCATCTGGGAGGGCGTTGAGCACCTCAAGTCTCATCGTCAAGAGACCAAGCGCAGACAGCGGAAGGAGCACGTGGCAAACAAGGCTCCCCACCCACCCTTTCCTTCAACCACGGTCTGTCCCACCGGTGACAGAGATTGTAATACCTGTATTGGACTGTACAGTCACCCGAGAACTCACTTTTAGAGTGGAAGCTATGAGGCCTCGATTTCAAAAGACTGCCAATGATGTTGCAGTGATCAAGATTACACATTACTGGAACAGATTCAAATCTGAAATTGCTGAAAATGGCAAAACAGCCTTACAAAAGAAATGCCAGACCAATTTGCAGTGTGCTTTAATATTTGAGATGAGCACTGCATACAGAATGGTCATATACACAAGAGATTAATACCACTCTAGGGGACAAGAGATGAAGTGCAAAATTCACTCAAACCTAATTCAAACCCACTGTCTTCTACCAACCACTGGCAAAGTGACTTAATGACTTCAAACAAAGGACATAGCAACATGCGATTTAAATAGTTTATATAAAAATGAGTTCAGTCATGTAACTGGCTTATTCAGTCAAATGGCAAGAGCAGTTAAAATTAAAATTCCACAAGTCCTACACAGAATCTGTTCCCTCTAATAACTAGCATCACACAACAAGTGAGATACCGTGTTAGTCAATGAGCAAGCTAGCAGTAACTGGAACCTCAGATCCAAAAGGCTCACATCACACGATAAATAACAAACTGCCTACCCTAGTGGTACCCGTACCTTAGTACAAAAACCCAGAACAATGTTATCATTGACTTTGTAGAACGAGTACTGAGACAGTTGGACTTTGTAACTGATGTAGACTTTTTTTTATATTGCAGTCAATAAAGTGCTGATTAAAAATTGTTTTTCTTTCAGGAAGGAGCAGTATACAGTGTTGCAACTTGTATCCACGACCAAATACAGAAAGTCCCTTAGAATGCGATTCACGGCTACAAGTAGTTAAATAGCTCACCAATAACCAGCTCGGAAGTGGTCTCTTGACTTGTTACCCCGCTGACATTACTAACAACCCCTACACTGTGTGCATTGCAGGGCTGGTGTATCGCAACCGGGCTGCAGCAGTAAAACCCTGTGCTTCCGGTCGCCTGTCAGTTTAATTCTCTGGACCGCTCCCACTCTGACCTCCCTATCCTGGCCTCCTACATAGATATTGCCAACTCTCACTAATCTATCGGGGGTGACGCGATTTCCGAGTGAAACAAAGCTTCATGATTTCACAATGGAACTCCGAAATCTCGGGGGTTCTTGGGGAGTCGTGCCAAATGTCTGAGGACAGCAATTCACCGATTTGCGCATGACCAGCGTGGATCATAAACTAGGGCCAGAACAAGGGATTCAAATTCCTGGGGCATTGGAACCGGTTCTGGGGGAGGTGGGACCAGTACAAACCGGACGGTCTGCACCTGGGCAGGACCGGAACCAATGTCCTAGGGGGAGTGTTTGCTAGTGCTGTTGGGGAGGATTTAAACTGATATGGCAGGGGGATGGGAACCAATGCAGGGAGACAGAGGGAAACAAAAAGGAGACAAAAGCAAAAGACAGAAAGGAGATGAGGAAAAGTGGAGGGCAGAGAAACCCAAGGCAAAGAACAAAAAGGGCCACTGTACAGCAAAATTCTAAAAGGACAAAGGGTGTTAAAAGAACAAGCCTGAAGGCTTTGTGTCTTAATGCAAGGAGTATCCGCAATAAAGTGGATGAATTAACTGTGCAAATAGATGTTAACAAATATGATGTGATTGGGATTACGGAGACGTGGCTCCAGGATGATCAGGGCTGGGAACTCAACATCCAGGGGTATTCAACATTCAGGAAAGATAGAATAAAAGGAAAAGGAGGTGGGGTAGCATTGCTGGTTAAGGAGCAAATTAAGGCAATAGTTCGGAAGGACATTAGCTTGGATGATGTGGAATCTATATGGGTAGAGCTGCAGAATACCAAAGGACAAAAAACATTAGTGGGAGTTGTGTACAGACCTCCCAACAGTAGTAGTGATGTTGGGGAGGGCATCAAACATGAAATTAGGGGTGAGTGCAATAAAGGTGCAGCAGTTATAATGGGTGACTTTAATATGCACATAGATTGGGTTAACCAAACTGGAAGCAATACGGTAGAGGAGGATTTCCTGGAGTGCATAAGGGATGGTTTTTTTAGACCAATATGTCGAGGAACCAACTAGGGAGGAGGCCATCTTAGACTGGGTGTTGTGTAATGAGAGAGGATTAATTAGCAATCTCGTTGTGCGAGGCCCCTTGGGGAAGAGTGACCATAATATGGTGGAATTCTGCATTAGGATGGAGAATGAAACAGTTAATTCAGAGACCATGGTCCAGAACTTAAAGAAGGGTAACTTTGAAGGTATGAGGCGTGAATTGGCTAGGATAGATTGGCGAATGATACTGAAGGGGTTGACTGTGGATGGGCAATGGCAGACATTTAGAGACCGCATGGATGAACTACAACAATTGTACATTCCTGTCTGTCGTAAAAGTAAAAAAGGGAAGGTGGCTCAACCGTGGCTATCAAGGGAAATCAGGGATAGCATTAAAGCCAAGGAAGTGGCATACAAATTGGCCAGAAATAGCAGAGAACCCGGGGACTGGGAGAAATTTAGAACTCAGCAGAGGAGGACAAAGGGTTTGATTAGGGCAGGGAAAATGGAGTACGAGAAGAAGCTTGCAGGGAACATTAAGACGGATTGCAAAAGTTTCCATAGATATGTAAAGAGAAAAAGGTTAGTAAAGACAAACGCAGGTCCCCTGCAGTCAGAATCAGGGGAAGTCATAACGGGGAACAAAGAAATGGCGGACCAATTGAACAAGTACTTTGGTTCGGTATTCACTGAGGAGGACACAAACAACCTTCCGGATATAAAAGGGGTCGGAGGGTCTAGTAAGGAGGAGGAACTGAGGGAAATCCTTATTAGTCGGGAAATTGTGTTGGGGAAATTGATGGGATTGAAGGCCGATAAATCCCCAGGGCCTGATGGACTGCATCCCAGAGTACTTAAGGAGGTGGCCTTGGAAATAGTGGATGCATTGACAGTCATTTTCCAACATTCCATTGACTCTGGATCAGTTCCTATGGAGTGGAGGGTAGCCAATGTAACCCCACTTTTTAAAAAAAGGAGGGAGAGAGAAAACAGGGAATTACAGACCGGTCAGCCTGACATCGGTAGTGGGTAAAATGATGGAATCAATTATTAAGGATGTCATCGCAGTGCATTTGGAAAGAGGTGACATGATAGGTCCAAGTCAGCATGGATTTGTGAAAGGGAAATCATGCTTGACAAATCTTCTGGAATTTTTTGAGGATGTTTCCAGTAGAGTGGACAAGGGAGAACCAGTCGATGTGGAATATTTGGACTTTCAGAAGGCTTTCGACAAGGTCCCACACAAGAGATTAATGTGCAAAGTTAAAGCACATGGGATTGGGGGTAGTGTGCTGACATGGATTGAGAACTGGTTGTCAGACAGGAAGCAAAGAGTAGGAGTAAATGGGGACTTTTCAGAATGGCAGGCAGTGACTAGTGGGGTACCGCAAGGTTCTGTGCTGGGGCCCCAGCTGTTTACACTGTACATTAATGATTTAGACGAGGGGATTAAATGTAGTATCTCCAAATTTGCGGGTGACACTAAGTTGGGTGGCAGTGTGAGCTGCAAGGAGGATTCTATGAGGCTGCAGAGCGACTTGGATAGGTTAGGTGAGTGGGCAAATGCATGGCAGATGAAGTATAATGTGGATAAATGTGAGGTTATCCACTTTGGTGGTAAAAACAGAGAGACAGACTATTATCTGAATGGTGACAGATTAGGAAAAGGAGAGGTGCAACGAGACCTGGGTGTCATGGTACATCAGTCATTGAAGGTTGGCATGCAGGTACAGCAGGCGGTTAAGAAAGCAAATGGCATGTTGGCCTTCATAGCGAAGGGATTTGAGTACAAGGGCAGGGAGGTGTTGCTACAATTGTACAGGGCCTTGGTGAGGCCACACCTGGAGTATTGTGTACAGTTTTGGTCTCCTAACCTGAGGAAGGACATTCTTGCTATTGAGGGAGTGCAGCGAAGGTTCACCAGACTGATTCCCGGGATGGCGGGACTGACCTATCAAGAAAGACTGGATCAACTGGGCTTGTATTCACTGGAGTTCAGAAGAATGAGAGGGGACCTCATAGAAACGTTTAAAATTCTGACGGGGTTAGACAGGTTAGATGCAGGAAGAATGTTCCTAATGTTGGGGAAGTCCAGAACCAGGGGACACAGTCTAAGGATAAGGGGGAAGCCATTTAGGACTGAGATGAGGAGGAATTTCTTCACCCAGAGAGTGGTGAACCTGTGGAATTCTCTACCACAGAAAGTTGTTGAGGCCAATTCACTAAATATATTCAAAAAGGAGTTAGATGAAGTCCTTACTACTAGGGGAATCAAGGGGTATGGTGAGAAAGCAGGAATGGGGTACTGAAGCTGCATGTTCAGCCATGAACTCATTGAATGGCGGTGCAGGCTAGAAGGGCCGAATGGCCTACTCCTGCACCTATTTTCTATGTTTCTATGTTAATTACAAAAATGAACCGTCTTGTCTATCCCATTTATGAATAGAAATATTTAAATGAGTGACTAAGTTCAGTTAAAGATTCCGTTTTTAATTTTTGCCATCTCTTTTTGCCATGCACCGCAATCCCTTATTTCCTCCCCTCCACTTGCTTAAAACATGTTGCATCTCCATAACCTGTTCCAGCTGTGAGGATCATTGACCTGAAACGTTCACTCTGCTTCACTCTCCACAGATGCTGCCTGACCTGCTGAGTGCTTCCAGCATGTTCTGTTATTCCAGATCTCCAACATCCGCAGTATTTAGCCTTTGCTGTAAATCTGCCCCATCACTCGGCTAAAAACACGCCTGAAGCAGCAATAAAGAGCAGGAGCGCCGCTCACCCGTGACCCGGGCCACCGCGGCCGTGCAGATGACCATTAGAGCCAGGATCAGTCTCTCCGCCATTTCCCAATTCTCTCGACCTTTAATATTCGGGGAGATGTTTTTTCCTTCTCCAGCGGGTTCAGAAATCTGGAAAAAAAAACTCTAGAATGTTCCCCTGCCGAGAAGCGTTGGACTTCAATTGAGGTTTATTCTCCTTCGGCAGAAGCCGTCCGCCTATTGCTCACCCAGCTATCGCCGGTCTAACCCTGTTCAGGAAGGAAATCCACGCCCGTCTTCTGGGCCATGACCGCATACAGCGCATGCGCAACTCTTCCGCAGCCAGGGCAGGGCCGGTGACGCACCAGCGTGGGCTGCTAACCGCCATGCCTCGCGAATTGGCCCGAGCGCTGGTGCCGACGCATGCGGACTCCTTTCACTGTGCCATATTTACTGCAGGCACTTTGTAAAAAAAAGTTTGCTCAAGTTGTGAAGTGAACAATTTTTTTTTAATGACAGTCCTGAACGGACTTAACGGGGAAGCCCTAAATACAAACTTGAAATGATTAATGAAGACATTTTAGGAAAACACTTTTAATTTGTGCCAGGTTTTAAATTTATGACTTTTTGTCCAGGTGGAAACTGAAAAAGTTGTACAGAAGGAAAAGAAAGACTTGGATTGATACAGCGCCTTTCACAACCACCGGAGGTCTCAAAGCACTTTGCAGCCAATGAAGTACTTTTGTAGTGTAGTCACTGTTACAATATAGGAAATTAAAATTAATACAGCAATGAAAACAAAACGGGGAAGTAACTGTTCCAGCAGACCTACTGATTTAAAAAAAATTGTTCCTGGCATGTGGGCGTCACTGGCAAGGCCAGCATTTATTGCTCATCCCTAACTGCCCTTGAGAAGATGGTGGTAAGCCGTCTTCTTGAATCGCTGCAGTCATTGTGATGAAGTTTCTCCACAGCGCTATGAGGGAAGAAGTTTCAGGATTTTGAAGGAAGGACGATGAAGGAATGGCAACATAGTCAGGATGGTGTGTGACTGAGGATGGAAAGTGGTGGTTTTACCATGTACCTGTTGTCCTTGGCCTTCTACGTGGTAGAGGTCAGCGTTTGGGAGGTGCTGCTGAAGAAGATTTAGAGTTTGCGTTGCAACTCTGGTTGAAGGTGTGCGTGCCAGATTAATCACCTGATATTCTGTAATATATGATCACATGACTTCTACAAGCATTATTGCATTTACCTTATAAAGGTTGGGTCCCCTGTAGGTGTATATCTTTGCTCGTGGTTTTACTCAGCAACTGTTGTACCAGAAGATTGGAGCCACATGGGAATATGATGTTTTGGCGATAATGGAGACCTGTCTCAAAAAAGGGAAGGGAAGAAAGGAGATGGGATGGCAGTATCGATTAAGGAGAATATTACAATGCTGGAGCGAGGATGTCCTGGAAGGGGTCAAGGACAATCTATTTGGTTAGAGTTAAGAAACAACTGAGGTGCCATGTATCCTATATGCCACTAAGTGGTGGCAAAGATATATTGCAAATATGCAGGGAAATTACAGAGAGGTGCAAGACCTATAGAGTAGTGATAATGGGGGACTCCAATTATCTTAATATAGACTGGGATAGTAATAGTGTAAAGGACAGAGAGGGGGAAGAATTTCTGAAGTATGTTCAGGAGATCTTTCTTGATCAGTAGGTTTCCGGCCCAATGAGGAAGGAGGTATTGCTGGATCAGGTTCTGGGGAATAAGGTGGGTCAGGTGGATCAAGTTTCAGAAGGGGAACAATTAGGGAACAGTGATCATAGTATCTTAAGGTTTAGGTTGGCAATAGAAAAGGACAGAGAGCAATCTAAAGTTAAACTACTTAATTGGAAGAGAGCCAATTTCAGTGGATTGAGAACGGACCAGGTCCGGGTAAATTGGAATCAAAGATTGGCAGGCAAAATTATAATTGAACAATAGGCTGCCTTGAAAGAGGAGATAGTTCAGATACAGTCGAGGTACATTCCCACGAGGGGTAAAGGTAGGGCAACCAAAGCCAAAGCTCCCTGGATGATGAAAGAGATAGAGGGTAAAATGAAGCAGATAAAAGGGGTGTATGGCAGATGTTAGGTTGAGAATACAAGTGAGAACTAGGCTGAATACAGAAAGTTCAGAGGGGAAGTGAAAAAGTAAATAAGAGAGGCAAAGATGGAGTATGAGAATAGAATGGCAGACAGCATAAAAAGGAATCCAAAAGTCATCTATAGGCATATAAATAGTAAACGGGTAGTAAAAGGAAGAGTGGAGCTAAATAGAGGAGGTCGGTGAGATATTGGATGGGATAAAAATTGATAAAGAGGAGGTACTACAAAGGCTTTCTGTACTTAAAGTAGATAAGTCACCAGGAGCGGATGGGATGCAGCCTAGGATGCTGAGGGAAGTAAATTGCGGAGGTACTGGCCAAAATATTTTTGATATGGGGATAGTGCCAGAGGACTGGAAAATTGCAAATGTTACAACCTTGTTCAAAAAAAAGGTGTAAAGATACACCCAGCAACTACAGACCAGTCAACTTAACCTCAGTAGTGGGATTTGTTATGAATGGAGAAAGAGTCAGACTGAACACTGTGAGCTCAAAGTAACGTGTGACCTTAGTCTTATATTGCGGGTCTCCAGAGTGCCTCTCCAACCTGAGAGGCCTCTTTAAATACCTGTGCTCCCAAGGGATTATGGGATCCCTTGGGACGCCAGGGGATGAGCGCTCTGATGGCTATACAGAATAAGTACAAGTTTACACATATAACAACACTCCCTCCCCAAAGTCAATAGTGTAACTATTTACAATGTGAGTCAATCTGGGGCCCTTCTTGCCCTGGTTGATCATCTCGGTGTGAAAGCTGAATCATTTGTTGAATCATTTGTTGGGGCCTCGCTGGGCTACTGTGCAGCTGGCCTTGCTGGGCTGCCTGGTGTGTTGGGTCCTGCTGGGCTACTGTGGATGATGGACTTTGCTTCGTCATCAACCGTAGTGCCGGTTGCCACTGGTGTGAATGTTGGGGGATCAAAAAAGGTAGGGTCCAAGGTGGCTTGCTCAGGATAGTCCGTAAATCTGAGTTTGATTTGGTCCAAGTGTTTCCGGTGAATGAGTCCATTTGAAAGTTTGACCCGAAACACCCTGCTCTCCTCTTTGGCCAAGACAGTGCCGGGAAGCCACTTGGGACCGTGTCCATAATTCAATACAAATACAGGATCATTGATTTCAATCTCGCGTGACACGTTTGCGCTATCATGGTATGCACTTTGTTGAAGCCGCCCGGCTCTCTACCTGTTCATGTAGATCAGGGTGAACTAATGAGAGCCTTGTCTTAAGTGCTCTTTTCATGAGCAGTTCAGCAGATGGGATCCCAGTGAGCGAGTGAGGTCTCGTGCAGTAGCTAAGCAGGACCTGGGATAGGCGAGTCTGCAGTGAGCCTTCAGTTACCCTCTTCAAGCCTTGCTTGATGGTTTGCACTGCTCTCTCTGCCTGACCATTGGACACTGGTTTAAACGGGGCAGATGAGACATGTTTGATCCCGTTACGGGTCATGAATTCTTTGAACTCAGCACTGGTAAAACATGACCCGTTGTTGCTCATCAGGACATCGGGTAGGCTGTGTGTGGCAAACATGGCCCGCAGGCATTCAGTAGTGGCAGCGGACGTGCTAGCCGACATTATCTCACATTCAATCCACTTGGAGTATGCGTCTACAACCACAAGGAATATTTTACCCAAGAACGGGCCTGCATAGTCAATGTGTACCCTAGACCATGGTTTGGAGGGCCAAGACCATAAACTTAGCGGCGCCTCCCTGGGTACATTGCTTAACTGCGAATATGTGTTACATCTGTGAATGCAGACTCTAAGTCCGCATCGATACCAGGCCACCACATGTGGGATCTGGCTATCCCTTTCATCATTACGATGCCTGGGTGGGTACTGTGGAGGTCATTGATGAAGGTATCTCTGCCCTTCTTGGGAACCACAACTCAATTGCCCCACAGAAGGCAGTCTGCCTGTATAGACATTTCATCTTTGCGCCGCTGGAACGGCTTTATCTCTACCTGCATTTCCACTGGGACACTGGACCAGCTCCCGTGAAGCACACAGCTTTTGACTTGAGATAATAAGGGGTCCAGGCTCGTCCAGGTTTTGATCTGCCGGGCAGTGATGGGTGATTGCTCACTCTCAAATGCTTCCATAACCGTGGCTAAATCTGCGGGCTGCGCCATTTCCACCCCTGTGGTGGGCAATGGCAGCCTACTGAGAGCATCGGCGCAGTTTTCTGTGCCTGGCCTGTGGCGGATGGCGTAGTTGTATGTGGACAACGTGAGCACCCATCTCTGGATGCGGGCTGATGCGTTGGTATTTATCCCTTTACACTCGGAAAACAGGGATATTAGTGGCTTGTGGTCAGTTTCCAATTCGAATTTTAGCCCAAACAGGTATTGATGCATTCCCCATAGACACACGCTAATGCTTCTTTTTCAATCATGCTGTAGGCTCTCTCGGCCTTAGACAGACTCTTGGATGCATAAGCAACCGGTTGCAGTTTCCCGAAATCATTAGCTTGTTGTAATACACACCCGACGCCATATGACGACGCGTCACATGCTAGTACCAAACGCTTACATGGATCATACAACACAAGCAATTTGTTTGAGCATAACAATTTTCTCGCTTTTACAAAGGCATTTTCTTGGCTTTTGCCCCAATCCCATTCATCCCCTTTTCGTAGTAAGACATGCAATGGTTCTAACAGTGTGCTGAGATCCGGTAAGAAGTTAGCAAAGTAGTTCAGGAGTCCGAGAAACGACCACAGCTCCTTCACGTTCTGTGGCCTCGGTGCGTTCTCGATTGCCTCCGTCTTCGCGTTGATGGGCCTGATGCCGTCAGCCGTAATCCTCCTTCCCAAGAACTCCACTTCAGGCGCCAGGAAAACGCACTTCGAGTGTTGTAACCTGAGCCCCACGCGGTTGAGTCGACTAAGAACCTCCTCCAGGTTCTGCAGATGCTCAACTGTGTTCCGACCTGTGACCAAGATGTCATCCTGGAAGACCACGGTGTGTGGGACCGACTTCAGTAAGCTTTCCATGTTTCTCTGGAATATCTCCGCCGCTGACCGAATTCCAAAAAGACCTTTGTGCGTGTTGGTGCAGGTGAGGGCCTTTGATGATTCCTCCAGTTCATGCATCATGTAGGCTGAAGTCAGATCCAGCTTCGTGAACGTCTTTCCTCCCGCCAGCGTTGCAAAGAGGTCGTCTGCCTTTGGTAGTGGATATTGGTCCCGCAGGGAGAAATGATTGATAGTTACTTTGTAATCGCTGTCTCCCTTAGGACCGGGACAATGGGACTGGCCCACTCGTTGAACTCGATTGGTGAAATGATGCCCTCTCTTTGCAGCCGGTCTAGCTTGATCTCTACCCTTTCTCTCATCATGTACAGTACTGCTCTTGCCTTGTGATGGATGGGTTGTGCCCCCAGAATTAGGTGGATCTGCACTTTTGTTCTTTGGAATTTCCCGATGCCTGGTTCGAACAGCGAAGGGAACTTGTTTAAGACCTGGGCACACGAAGTGTCGTCAGCGGGCGACAGCGCTCGGACGTTGTCCCAGTTCCAGCGTATCTTTCCCAGCCAGCTCCTGCCGAGTAGCGTAGGACCCTTGCCCGGTACCACCCAGAGGGTAGCTTGTGCACTGCTCCATCGTAGGAGACCTTTACGGTAGCACTACCGATTACGGGAATCAGTTCTTTTGTATGAGTTCTTAGTTTCGTGCGAACTGGTGTTAAGACTGGCCTTGAGGCCTTGTTGTACCACAACCTTTCGAAAGTCTTTTTGCCCATGATGGACTGGCTCGCGCCCATGTCCAGCTCCATTGACACCGGGAGTCCATTTAGTTCAATATCAAGCATTATCGGGGGATAATTTGTGGTGAATATGTGCACCCCATGTACCTCTGCCTCCTCAGTCTGAGGCTCTAGTTCGTCGTGATCCTCCGTGGATCTGTCCTCCTCTGCAACATGGTGGTTTGCAGGTTTAGCAGGATTTGCAGCTCGCCTGCACATCCGTTGGAGGTGTCCCATTGTTCTATAGCCCTTGCAAACATACCCTTTGAATGGAAACGATAATCACCCCCGCAGCGCCAACAAGGTGTAAATAGCCTTGCATTCATCACCCTTGATGGTGGACTCTGAGACATCTGCGGAAGTGCAGTTGCCCTGTACGTTATGATTCGAAAACAACATCACTTTGTTCACAGTACATGTAGCAGCACTTGTGTGCTGAGAGATTTGCTTTGTATTGCCACTGGTGGCAATGAACGCCTGGGCTATCGCTATGGCCTTACTCAAGGTTGGGGTCTCTACGGTCAAAAGTTTGCGAAGTATGGTTTCATGGCCAATGCCAAGTACGAAAAAGTCTCTGAGCATGTGCTTCAAATGTCCTTCACATTCGCAATGTCCTGCAAGGCGTCTTAGCTCGGCGACATAACTCGCCACTTCCTGGCCTTCAGACCTTTTGTAGGTGTAGAACCAGTACCTCGCCATCATAACGCTTTTCTTCGGGTTCAAATGCTGTCGGACCAGTGTGCACAAATCATTGTAAGATTTCTCCGTGGGTTTCGCTGGAGTGAGCAGATTCTTCATGAGGCCATACATTGGTGCCCTACAGACGGTGAGGAGGATCACCCTTCGTTTGGCAGCGCTCTCTTCCCCATCTAGCTCGTTGACCATGAAGTATTGGTCGAGTCGTTCCAAAAAGTTTCCCAATTATCTCCCTCCGAGAATTTCTCCAGGATACCCACTGTTCTCTGCATCTTTGGGTTCACTATCTGTATTTTGTCGCAAGTTGTTATTTATGGAGAAAGAGTCAGACTGAACACAGTGAGCTCAAAGTAACGTGTGACCTTAGTTTTTTATTGCAGGTCTCCAGAGTGCCTCTCCAACCTGTGAGGCCTCCTTAAATACCTGTGCTCCCAAGGGATTATGGGATCCCTTGGGACTTCAGGGGATGAACCCTCTGGTAGCTGTACGGCCAGCTGCGCGATCTCCTGTGCTTTCTCCACCCACCATCTACTCTTTAGGTTGCGGGTTTTTTGTTGGACCTTGGCCTTCAGCCGTTTGTAAAGCTGCTTTGCTGCTCCCGAATTGGGTTGCTGGCTTAAGCTCAGAAATGCACTGCACTTGCGGTTTATTAGCTCCTGGATCTCCTGGTTGTTCTCGTCAAACAGTCTTGCTGGTTCCTGTTTGAGTGACCGAACGTCTCTTCGCAGGCATTGGTTATGGTGGCCTTGAGGGCAGACCAGGCGTTGTGCGCACTCTGCGTCTTGGGGTCATCGAGGGTCGCCAGGTTAGCAGTGAGGCGCTGGCTGTATAGGGCTCTCTTAACTGGGTCTTTGAGTGCCCCAGCATTGATTTTTCTGTGGCATTGCTTCTGTTGCCGTTGCCCCACAGCACAGCCGCCCCCCGGTAATCTTGAACAACTTGGACCATTTTCCGTACCTCGGGAGCCTATTATCAGCAAATGCAGCCATCGATGACGATGTCCAACACTGCCTCCAGTGTGCCTTTGGTCGCCTGAGGAAGAGAGTGTTTGAGGACTTGGACCTCAAATCTGGCACCAAGCTTATGATCTACAGGGCAGTAGTGATACCCGCCTTCCTATATGGCTCAGAGACGTGGACCATATAAAGTAGACAGCTCAAAGCACTGGAGAAGTACCACCAGCGCTGCCTCCACAAGATCCTGCAAATCCACTGGGAGGATAGATGCACCAATGTCAGTGTTCTCGATCAGGCCAACATCTCCAGCATCGAAGCACTAACCACACTCGACCAGCTCTGTTGGGCGGGCCACATCGTCCGCATGCCCGACACGAGACTCCCAAAGCAATTGCTCTACTCGGAACTCCTACACGGCAAGCGAGCCCCTGGTGGGCAGAGGAAATGTTTCCAGGACATCCTCAAAGCCTCCTTGATAAAGTGCAACATCCCCACTGGCACTTGGGAATCCCTGGCCCAGGACCGCCCTAAGTGGAGGAAGAGCATCTGAGATGGCACTGAGCACCTCGAGTATCGTCACTGAAAGCATGCAGAAACCAAACGCAGACAGTAGAAGAAGCATGCGGAAAACTAGACTACCCACTCACCCTTTCCTTCAACCACTGTTTGTCCCACCTGTGCAGAGAATGTAATTCCCGTATTGGACTGTACAGTCACCCGAGAACTCACTTTTAGAGTGGAAGCATGTCTTCCTCGATTTCAAGGGACTGCATAAAATTATGATGGATAGTGATAGACTTCAAGAGGACATAGACAGGCTGGTGGAATGGGTGGACACATGGCAGATGAAAATTAACGCAGAAAAGTGTAAAAGTGATTCATTTTGGTAGGAAGAATGAGGAGAGACAATATTAACTAAAGGGTACAATTCTAAAGCAGGTGCAGAAACAGAGAGATCTGGAGTATATGTGCACAAATTGTTGAAGGTAGCAGGGCAGGTTGAGATAGCGGTTAAACAAGCATACTGTATCTTCAGCTTTAAAAATAGAGGCATGGAGTACAAAAGCAAGGAAGTTATGATGAGCCTTTATAAAATATTGGTTCGGCCTCGACTGGAGTTTTGTGTCCAGTTTTGGGCACCGCACTTTAGGAAGGCTGTGAAGGCCTCAGAGAGGCTGCAAAATAGATTTACAAGAATAGTTCCAGGGATGAGGGACTACAGTTACGTGGATAGACTGGTGAAGCTGGGGTTGTTCTCCTTGGAGCAGAGCAAATTGAGGGGAGTATTGCTAGAGGTGTTCAAAGTCAAAAGGGGTCGCAAAGGGTCGCGAACCAGGGGACACAGATTTAAGGTGATTGCAGAAGATCCAAAAGCGACATAAGGAAAAATCTTTTTATACAGCGAGTGGTTAGGATCTGGAATGCACTGCCTTAAAGTGTGGTGGAGGCAGATTCAATCATGGCTTTCAAAAGGGAATTAGATAAGTACTTGAAGGAAAAAAATTCGCAGGGCCACAGGGAAAGAGCGGGAGATTGGGACTAGCTGAAGTGCTCTTGCAGAGAGCCGGCATGGACTCAACGGACTGAATGGCCACCCACTGTGCTGTAATGACTTTATAAGTACCAAGAACCAGGAGGCCACTCGTGAGCGGGTCAATAATGGAAAGCAAAGGTGGGGGAGCAATTCCCCAGTTGATGCCACTTTCAACAGGCCATATCTCTTTTCCCAGCTCTTTGAACTGTTGGTTCTGTGTGAAGGTGACAACTCTGAACTGGGAACCTCAGTTAGAGGTGAAATAAAAACAGAAATACTGAAAATACTAAGCAGGTCGGGCAGCACCTGTGGAGACAGAACCAGTTAACGTTTCTGGTCGATGACCATTCGTCAGAACTAGAAAAAGTTAGAGATGTAACAAATGTTTCCTTTCATTTTTGGGGGCCACACAGCCCATTTCTTCTTCTTAGACAGTCCCTCGGAGTCAAGGCTGACTTGCTTCCACACTAAAACTGAATTCGTAGGTGACTGATGAGTCCAATGCGGGACCTACAGTCTCTGTCATAGGTGGGGCAGACGGTGTTTGAAGAGATGGGTGGGTGGGGTGCTTGGGTTGTGTGTGCTCCTTCAACTGTTTGCGCTTGGCTTCTGCTTGCTCCCGGTGGAGAGACAGGGGAGGTGTTCGGAGCCTTCCCGGATGCTTCTCCACTTTGAGCAGTCTTGGGTGAGGGATTCCCAGGTGTCGCTGGGGATGTCGCACTTTTTCAAAGAGGTTTTGAGGGTGTTCTTGAAGCGTTTCCTCTGACCATCTGGGGCTCGCTTGTTGTGTCAGAGCTCTGAGTAGAGCGCTTGTTTTGTGAGTCTCGTGTCGGGCATGCAGACGATGTGGCCCGTGTATCAATGCTTCGATGCTGGTCTGAGTGAGAACACTGATGTTGGTGCACCTATCCTGCCAATGGATTTGCAGGATCTTGCGGAGGCAGCTTTGGTGGTACTTCTCCAGTGCTTTGAGGTGCCTGCTGTACATGGTCCATGCCTCTGAAGCACATAGGAGGGCGGGTATCACTACTGCTCTGTAGACCATGAGCTTGGTGCTGGGTTTGAGGTGCCGGTCTTTAAACACTCTCTTCCTCAGGCGACTGAAGGCTGCACTGGCACTCTGAAGGCGGTGTTGGACTTAGTCATCGACATCTGCCCTTGTTGACAGTAGCTTCTGAGGTATGGGAAATGGTCCATGTTGTCTGAGGCCTCGTTATGGATTTTGATAATTGGGGGGCAGTACTGTGCGGCTGAGGTAGATTGGTAGAGGACCTTTGTCTTACGGATGTTTAGTGTAAGGCCTATGCTCGCGTACACTTCAGTGAGGGTGTTGACGATGGTTTGGACTTTGACCTCCAAGTGTGCGCAGACGCAAATGTCATCTACATACTGTAATTCAATGACAGAGGATGGGACGACCTTGGGTCTGGATTGGAGGCGGCGGAGGTTCAACAGTTTCCCGTTTGTTCTATAGATTAGCTCCACTCCAGCGGGGAGCTTACTGAGGATGAGATGGAGCATTGCAGCAAGGAAGATCGAGAATAGCATTGGTGCGATGACACAGCCTTGTTTGACCTAGGTCCGTACGTGAATTGGTCTGTGGTGGATCCGTTGGTCAGGATCACGGCTTGCATGCCATCGTGAAGCAGGTGGAGGATGGTAACAAACTGTTGAGGGCAGCCGAATTTGATGACACGGTTGATGGTTGAAGGCCCAATGACCGTAGCACACTGGTTCCGGTCTAGGCTGAGCCTAAGAGTCATGAGGCGTTCATTTATTCTGCAAGGGATGTCTTTGAGATACCCAACTAGCTAATTTTTTATGGTGAAGCCTAGCCCATGGAGGCGGCGTTCTTCTTCTGATTAACCTTCCCAGAAAAAGATGTAACCACCACCTTGTTCCTTGAGCTGGCCTTCCCCTTCCAACTGAGTCTCACTTCGGGCGGCGATGTCTATGTCGAAACATCTGAGCTCCCAGGCAACGGCCCCTTTAACGGGCTGTGCGACCCATTCAAAATTCCATTTAAAAGCCGGTGAGCCAGCTACGCGGAACTTACGGAGTGCTGCAGCTTAAAGGGAATATTGGATGTAAGTGGTTTTAAGCAAGTACACAGGCAGGGAAAGAGGAGAGGGAAGGGGCGGGGAGGAAAGATCAAAAGGAAAGGTCTGTGATAGGGTAGAAGGCAGGAGAGATTAAATGACAAATGGGATGATGGTGCAAGGCAAAAAGAGATGGTAATGGGACAAGTAAAGGAACAAAAGTTGGGTCTCGTGGAGGTGTAAATGGAAATGGCAGTTTCATCACAGTTGCTGCCTGAAAAAATGATGGCAGAGTTTACGATCTGAAATTGTTGAACTGAATGTTGAGTCCAGAAGGCTGTAAAGTGCCTAATTGAAAGATGAGGTGCTGTTCCTCGAGCTTACGTTGAACTTCTTTGGACCAGTGTAGGAGACCAAGGACAGAAAGATCAGAGTGGGAGTAGAACGGAGAATTAAAGTGACAGGCGACCGGAAGCTTGGTCCCCCCAGTGTAGAGGGGACTGAATAGTGAGCAGCAAATACAGTATATTCAATTGAAAGAAGTACAAGTAAATCACTGTTTCACCTGGAAGGAGTGTTCGGAGCTCTGTATGGTGGGAAAAGAGGAGTTTAAAAGGGCAGGTGTTGCGTCTCCTGCATGGGAAGGTGCCATGGAAAGAGGAGGGGTGTTGTGGGTGATTGAGGATTGAACCAGGATGTTAAAATCATAGAATAGAATCAACGAATGGTTACAGCATGGAAGAAGGCTGGATCTCAGCTAGTCCCACTCCCCCGCCCTTTCTCCGTAGCCCTGCTATTTTCTTCCTACAGATACTTATCCCAACTCCCTTTTAAAAGATAAGATTGAGTCTGCCTCCACCACCCTTTCAGGCAGTGCATTTCATCTCTGCCTCCATGCATAGGTCTCCTTTTTGGTCCCTAATCGCTCCCACCCCTCTTACTACCCTTTTACTATTTATATGCCAAGAGAAGACTTTTGGATTCCCTTTTATGTTGGCTGCCATCTTATTCTCATGCCCTCTCTGTCTTTCTTTTTCACTTCTCCTCTGACCTTTCTACATATAGCCTGATATTCAGATGTATTTGCAACTTGACATCTGTTATACACCCTCTTTTTCTGCTTCATCATATTTTCTATCTCTTTCATCAACCAGGGGGCCCTGACTTTAGTTATCCAGCCTTTCCCCCTAGTGGGAATATACCCCAACTGTATCTGAACTATTTCTTATTTAAAGGCAGCCCATTGTTCAATTACAGCCTGCCAATCTTTGATTCCAGTTCACCTGGGCCAGATCCGTTCTCATCCCACTGAAATTGGCCTTTCCCCAGTTAAGCATTTTACTCCAGATTGCTCCCTGCCCTTTTCCACAGTGAATCTAAACCTTATGATACTATGATCACTGTTCCCAAAATGTTCACCGACAGACACTTGTTCCACTTGACCTACGTCATTCCCCAGAATCAGATCCAGCAATGCCTCCTCCCTCGTCAGGCTGGAAACATTCTGATCAAGAAAGTTCTCCTGAACACACTTCAGAACTTCTTCCCCTTCTCTGCCATTTACACTATTACGATCCCAGTCTATATTAGGATAGTTGAAGTCCCCCATTATAACTACTCGATGGGATCAAAATTGCCCTCTCCGAGAAATTGGGGAGGGCACTTCGAATTAGCTGGAAATTTAGCATGTGGCGAGACGGTCTGCTAAATCGTCGGTAATTCGGCACTTAGAGTAAAAAAAATAGTGGGGGCGGTAACGTTCGCTCAGTTCCACGCTCTGCACATCAGCGTCACGCGCGTAGCAAAGTTCCTCCCCTTCTCTTAAAGGGAAGGGGCTGCGGCATCGACTTCAGTGGCACCCAATGAGCCACCAGGGAGGGTTCGGCTGGGCCAGCGGCCTGGCACCGAAGTGGGGGTGCCGGGCTGCCTGTTGCCGGCCCGGCAGGCTAGCGGCCAGCGGCCGCCATTGTCAATCCGACTGTAAAGTCAGCCGACATAGAAAAGGCTCCTCCAGGCTCTGATTTGGCGAGCCGTCATGGGCAAACCTATGGATTCAAAGGCATTGATTGCCATGACCATCTCACAGTCCTGTTCATCGGACCCTTCTGTGGTCACCAGGGGTAGCCTGCTAAGCGCGTCGGCACAGTTGTCTGTGCCTGGTCTGTACCTTATCGTGTATGACCTCTGAATGCGTGCTGAGGCGTTGGCGTTGATTGCCTTGCACTCAGATAGTTGGGACGTGAGAGGTTTGTGATCGATTTCTAACGCAAACTTGGCCACGAAAAGGTATTGGTGCATCTTTTTGACACCGTACACGCACGCGAGCGCCTCCTTCTCAACCATACTGTACCCGTGCTCCGCCCGCGAAAGTGACCTGGAGGCATAAGCAACGGGCTGCAATTTACCCGCATCATTGGCGTGCTGTAAAATGCACCTGACCTCGTACGCTGACGCATCACACGTAAGGACTAACTTTTTACCTGGGTCAAAAAAGGCTAAAACACTCTTGGAACATAGAAGGTTGCGTACCTTATTGAAGGCGCGTTCTTGGGCGTCACCCCAAAACCAATCGTACCCCTTTCTGAGTAGCATATGGAGAGGCTCCAGCAGCGTGCTCAAGTTCTGCATAAAGTTCCCAAAGTAATTGAGTAGCCCGAGAAAGGCGTGCAGTTCCGAGACATTCCGGGGCCTGGGTGCCAAGTGAATCGTTTCGGTTTTGGATTCGGTTGGGCAGATTCCATTAGCGGCAATCCTTAGTCGCGAGAAACAGACACTTGGATTTCTTAACTCTTAGGCCTACCCGATCTAATCGACTTAGTACTTCCTCAAGATTGCGGAGATGAGAATCGGTGTCCCTGCCCGTGATGAGTATGTCATCTTGAAACACAACCGTCCCCGGGATGGACTTGAACAGACTTTCCATGTTGCGCTGGAATATAGCAGCTGCCGACCTGATGCCGAATGGGTATCGATTGTACACAAAAAGGCCTTGATGTGTGTTGATGGTGGTGAGTAGCTTAGACTCCTCGGTCAGTTCTTGCGTCATATACGCAGATGTGAGGTCAAGTTTCGAGAAAAGTTTTCCTCCAGCCAACGTGGCAAATAGGTCCTCCGCTCTGGGCAGCAGGTATTGGTCCTGTAAGGAGACTCTGTTTATGGTAGACTTGTAATCCCCACAGATTCGCACGGATCCATCAGGCTTCATGACGGGGACGATGGGGCTTGCCCAGTCGCTGAATTCCACGGGAGAAATTATGCCTTCCCGCAGAAGCCGGTCCAGTTCGTTTTCAATCTTTTCCCTCATCACATAAGGCACAGCTCTAGCCTTGTGATGGACCGGTATGGCATTCTGTGCGATGTAGATCCTAACTTTAGCCCCTTTGAATGTGCCCACACCTGGCTGAAAGAGATGTTCAAAACAGCTTCAAACTGTTGAGCAGGAGGTCCGTTCCTCTGACGACATGGCATGAACATCATCCCATTTCCTATTAAGTTCTGCAGGCCAGCTTCTTCCCAATAGGGCTGGGAGATCCCCGGGGACAATCCACAGGGAAAGTCGGTTCACCATCCCTTTGCGTGTGACTGAGAGCATGGCGCTGCCAAGGACTGGGACAATTTCTTTAGTATAGGTCCTTAGTTTGGTGTCAACCTTTGTGAGTTTTGGTCTGTTGCTTTTGTGCGGCCACAGCTATTCAAATTGTTGAATGCTCATGAGGGATTGACTGGCCCCCGTGTCCAGTTCCATGTTGACGGGTATCCCGTTGAGTAGAACCCTCATCATAATTGGAGACGTCTTGGCGTAAGAACAGTGGACATTGATCGTGTTAACCCGCTGTACCTCAGTGTCCCGTGCACTGTTCCAACCATCTTCTGGTCCGCTTTCCGACCCTTCCGATTCGTTTACCAGCCGAGCTGCTGTTTTTCTGCACATGCGAGCCAGATGCCCTGTGTAGTTGCAGTTTCTGCAAACGGCATGCTGAAATCGACACACCCTGGTTGAGTGCCTTCCCCCACATCTCCAACACAGACCATTTCCATCCTTTCCGAAGGATGAGCTGATCTCCCTTGAGCTTCTCTCAATCTGTTGTTGATTGCTCGTATTGTGGGTTGATGAGGTGTGTTCGGCCATTCATGTGGCCCTTGATTTTGATGGCTTCTGGCACCACTGTCTGCTGTTGAAGGCCTGCTCTCCTGCCTTTGTCTGTGTGTGGGAGTAACGGTTTGTTTCACAATGTGAACCCCTTGTTCCGATGCCTCGTTGGTTGTCGTACGCGAAATATAGATAAGCCTTGTTTCTTCTTCGCCTGCCAAGAACGTCTGTGCGACCAGTGCTGCTGCCTCTAGCGTCAAGTTCTTAGGCCCCAAGTTTCCACATGATTTGCTCCTGATTTTTAGGAGCAACTGGTGTAGAACGGAGTATCTTAGAAATCGGAATTCTCGTCATTTAGTTTGGTTCGGTTCTAGTCAGTTAGAACAGTTTCATTTTGGAACAGAATTTTATTTTCAAAAGGGGGCGTGTCCGGCCACTTACGCCTGTTTTCAAAGTTTCGTCAGTGAAAACTTACTCCAAACTAACTTAGAATGGAGTAAGTGAAGATTTTTGTACGCTGGAAAAAACCTTGTCTACACTTTAGAAAATCAGGCGTAGGTTACAAATCAGGCTTAGGGAATGGGGGCGGGGGGGTTTAAAGGGAAGTTTACAAACATTAAACACTTCAGTTTTACAAATAAAGAGCCATCATCAATGATAAATGATAAATACATCAATAAATCAACCAATAAATCATTCAAAAAAAATTAGTAAGAAAATTTTTTTTAAATCAATAAATAAAACATTTTCTACTTACCGACTGCAGCACCGGGAGCCCTCCAACAGCATGCTGGGATGCCTCCCAACCCCCCCCCCGCCAGTGTGTCTCTGTCAGTGTCTCTATCTCTCTGTCTGTGTGTGTGTGTCTCTCATTCTCTGTCTGTCAGTGTCTGTGTTTCTGACAGCGAGGGGAGGGGGAGGAGGGGGGTAGAGGGAGAGAGGGGGGGAGCAGAGGGAGGGAACGGGGAGGGATGGGGGAGAAGGGGGAGGGATGGGGAGAAGGGGGGCGGGGGGAAGAAGGGGGGAGGGGGTGAGAGAAGGGGATAAAGGGGAGAAGGGGGAGAAAGGAGATGGGGGGAGAGGAGATGGGGGGAGGAGATGGGGGGAAGGAGATGGGGGTGGGAAAGGAGATGGGGGGAAGGAGATGGGGGGGAAGGAGATGGAAGGAGATGGGGGGAAGGAGATGGGGGGGAAGGAGATGGAGGGAAGGAGATGGGAGGGAAGGAGATTGGGGGGGGGGAAAGGAGAAGGGGAGGGAGGCTGAACGGGCCGGGCCCGAGACTTCGGGCCGGGCCTGTCCCCTTCACCAGATTTACAGGTAGGTGGCGTTGGGTTGGGTCGGGGGGGTGGTGGGAGGGAGGTCGGTTCGGTCCGGGTCGGGGGGAGGGAGGGAGGGAGAGGGAGGTCAGGTCGGGGAGAGGGAGGTCAGGTGGATCCAGTCCGGGGGCGGGGGGTGAGGGAGCGGGAGTCGGGTCGGGTCCAGTCGGGGGCTGGGGGGGAGACCGGGAATTGGGTCGGGTCCGGTCGGGCGGAGGGGGGGGGGGGAGCGGGAGTGGGTGTCGGGTCGGGTCCGGTCCGGAAGCGAGCGGGAGTCGAGTCGGTTTGGGAGGAAGCAGGAGCTGGCCGTGGGAGGAGCCTTATTCACGCAGCCCCAGTGAGACCATTGGGCCAGGGCTAGGGGCTGCGTGCTTCGGCCCCTCCCACACAGTTTCGGGCGCCTGGAGCTACTGCACTTGCGCGTCCACTGTAGCGCGCATGTGCAGAGGTCCCGGCACTGTTTTCAGCACGGGGACCTGGCTCCGCCCCCTACAGCTCCTGCTGCGCTGCGCCGAGAGCTAGAGGACCTGCAGGGAGGTGGAGAATACGGAGGGTTTTTTTAGGCGCACTTTGTGACGCGAAAAATGGGCGTCCAGGTCGGGACTGCGCCGTTCTAGGCGCGGCTCGAAACTTGGGCCCTTAGTCTCTATAAGTTTTCTGAATATGCCTGCATGGCCTATTCCTTCAATAAAAAAGTCTCTCAGTACTTCTCTCCTTAGTTCATCGGGGAACTCACATGAACTAGCCAGCCTCCGAAGTTCCGCCACAAAGTCGGGTATGCTTTGGCCCACACAGCGTCTGTAGTTGTAGAACATGTGTCTGGCCATGTGTAGGCTGCTCGCTGGCTTTAGGTGGTCTCTCACCAGTGTGCTCAACTCCTCAAACGACTTGCTTGCTGGTTTCTCGGGTGCTAGCAGGTCTTTCATTAAAGCGTATGTTTTCGAGCCACAGCTGGTCAAGAGATGGGCTCTTCTGCCTTATCGTCGCCCAGCCAGTCTTTGGTCACAAAGCTTTGCTGGAGCCTTTCTATAAAGTCATCCCAATTGTCTCCAGCATTGTATTTCTCATCTGAGATGTTGGTGGCCATTCTGTGGATTCTGTGATCCCGTAACTCGTCGCCACTGTTAAGTCCTGACTCTAATGTACTGACTTACACGAGACACATGCTGAAGTCAAGGTCACTCAGGACCTGCACGTTTAATTCCAGCTCTCCAGTGCTGCACTTGCCTGAGACCTCCCTTTATATACCTCAGTGGGACAGGTATGAAGTGTCTCCTGCAAGTGCACCCCTGGTGGCAAGGTATGCTTATTGTTACAGGTCATATCCAGTTACAGTCATGTATAGCATAGTAAGATACAGTTTTATACAGTAATGTGAGATACATGACAGGTATATCATATTCCCATGTCCCTGCAGCTCATTTACCTTGTTTACTATGCTTTGTGCTTGTATATGCATGCACTGTAAACCCATCTTAAACCCATCCTGTATTCTCTCTTAGTTTGACACCACCCAATACCTTACTATTTCTTACTCTCTGCCTTTCCCAATCCTTTGAATGCTTTATTTCCCCTTTCTAATGGTGCCACCCTCCCCTCCGCCCCCCCCCAACAAATTAGTTCAAACCCCTAACAGAACTAGCAAACCTCCCTGCGAGGATATTGGTTCCTGCCCTGTTGAGGTCCCACTTCCCCCAAAACCTGTCCCAATGTCCCAGGAATCTGCACCATCTCTCCAGCCACGCATTCATCTTCGCTATCCTATTTCTATACTCACTCACGCGTGACACCAGAAGTAACCCAGAGATTACAAACTTTGAGGTCCTGCTTTTTAATCTCTTTCCTAGCTCCCTAAAATCTGCCTGCAGGACCTCATCCCTCTTTCTACCCATGTCATTGGTACCGATATGAACCACGACCTGTTGAGAAACAGTCCCTTTAGAATGCTGAGAGGGGAGGTGAGGGGAAGATGTGTTCGGTGGTGGGATCATGCTGGAGGTGGCGGAAATGGCGGAGGATGATCCTTTGAAAGTGGAGGTTGGTGGGGTAGAAGGTACGGAGAAGGGGAACTGTACCGTGCTTCTGGGAGGGAGGGGAAAGGGGTGAAAGCAGAAGTGCAGGAAATGGAACAGACACGGTTGAGAGTCCTGTCAACCACAGTGGAGGGGAATCCTCGGTTGTGGCAAGGTCAGCATTTATTACCCATCCATAATTGCCCTTGTGAAGGTGATGATGAGTTGCCTTATTGAACTATTGTAGTCCATGTGGTGAAGGTACTCCTACAGTGCTGTTAGAGAGGGAGTTCCAGGATTTTGATCCAGCTACGATGAAGGAACAGCAATATATTTCCAAGTCCGGATGGTGTGTAACTTTGAGGGGAACTTGCAGGTGATACTGTTCCCTTTGGCTGCTTACCATGTCCTTCTAGATGGTAGAAGTCGCAGGTTTTGGAAGTGCTGCTAAAGAAACCTTGGTGAGTTGCCACAGTACATCTTGTAGATGGTATGTACTGCAGCCACAGTGCACCTGTGGTGGAGGCAGTCAACGTTTAAAGTGGTGGATGAGGTACCAATCAAGCGGGCTGTTTTGTCCTGGATGGTGTTGAGCTTCTTGAGTGTTGTTGGGGGTGCACTCATCCAGGCAAGTGGAGAGTATTCCATCACACTCCTGACTTGTGCCTTGTAGATGGTGGAAAGGCTTTGGGGAGTCAGGAGGTGAGACAAATACCCAGCCTCTGTCCTGGTCTTATTGCCACAGTATTTATATGTCTGGTCTAGTTAACTTTCTGGTCAATGATTACCCCCCAGGATGTTGATGTTGGGGGATTCGGTGATGGTAATGGCGTTGAATGTCAAGGGGCAGTTATTAGACTCTCACTTGATAGAGGTAGTCATTGCCTGGCACTTGTGTATTGTAAATGTTACTTGCCACTTATCAGCCCAAGCCTGAATGTTATCCAGGTCTTGCTGTATGCGGGCATGGATTGCTTCATTATCTGAGGAGATGCAAATGGAACTGAACACTGTACAATCATCAGCAAACATCCCCACTTCTGATCTTATGATGGAAGGAAGGTCATTGATGAAACAGCTGAAGATGGTTGACCCTAGGACACTGCCCTGAGGATCTCCTGCCGCGATGTTCTGGGGTTGAGATGATTGACCAACCACAACCACCTTCCTTTGTGCTAGATCTGATTCCAGCCAGTGGAGAGTTTTCCCCAATTCTCACTGACATGGACTTCACAGACCGGCCTGAACCAAACCGAGAGATTGCACAAAGGGCAGCAGGCTCAGTGTTTCTCCCAATGGACATCATCCTCAACTCAGCTCAGCACCATTATTTCTAAACCACTCTCTGGGCTCGGTCTCAATAAAGGAGAATGTTCATAGAATTAAAAAAAATTACAGCATAGGAGGTCATTCAGACCTATGCTGGAATTCTCTCCTGTAACCCCATTCCCACAGAACCTTTTATATTGATCCTTTACAAATATTTATCACCTTCCCTTTTAAATTAAGTTTCAGTCCCTATCTCAGTAGCCACATGGTGAAGAATCCCATGGTGTAATAGTCCTCAGTTCAAGAACCTTCCTCCTCCATTGCCCCTTGCTTCCTCCAGTGATAATCCTTGGTTTCTGTCTCTAGTTCCCCATTCGTTCTTATGCACAGTAATACCCCCAAGTTTTACTTACCCCTGTATTGGCTGCTCCTCTCTATGCTGCTCCCACTCACCACATTGCTGTTGCTGCTCCCGGCTCTGCAGAAAATGCCACCCACATCTCATTCTTCCTCCAACCACTTGAGTCCCAGTCTCCTTATTTCCCCTATTCCCAGTCTCCTGTGCTTCCAGAGCCCCCATTCCTCAGTCTCCATCTCTCTCCAAGCGCCCATTCCGAGCTTTCTGACAGATGCTTATCACGGTGTTGCTTCTTTTTTCTCCAGTAGTTATCGATGTTAGTCTGCTCATTGGGGTCCAGCTTGGGGTCTTTCTATGGGCTGACCTCTCAATAACAGATTCTGGAGGAGGAGCAGAGGAAATATGCTTATACCAGACAACTTTGATTATACCATTCAAATTCCATTCAGACACATTCTCATTCTGGGACACATGTGGGGCAAGGACGTCTTATCTGAACCTCTTCCCCCTGCCCCCCCCCACCCCCTCCACAATGCAAGCGATCACTGAACTCTACATATTGTTGCAGCCAGACATGGGCCCACTCCTGGATGGTCATTTGCTGCTTTGGACTTTAATACAACAGACTCTTTCCACAACCTGTGGGAGATCGCTGCCATATTTCCTAATCTTCAATCCATAACTGCATCAAGTGGGAAACTGTTACATTATTTGTCAGTGCCACTAATTTCATTACATTTCCAGTGAAGTGCAGCCAGCATACCCATAATAAGGAATCAATAATTTAAGTTTTATAAGTAGTGAATTGTTGAGTATAAATAAGGTGACTTGAATGGCGGTGAGTGTCAGTCAATGTGAATATCTAAGAGATCCTAGTTAAATGTATAAAGACTTTGACAAAAAAGTAAAAGTTTGTTGAATTACAGTTACAGGATGATATCCTAATTCATGTATGAGATTTGAGAAATAAATCAATTATATTCTTTTCACGTAAATTTGAAGAAACTTTACAGAATTGAAATCTGAGAGTCTGCAGCATTGCAGTTGGCTCCGCACCCTCTTTTCACACACAGTGATTTTTTCCCCCTACACAATGCAAGCTGTACAATTAACCCATTCGTGGATCTCAAGTGCCACAATAGATTTTCTTTCAAGTGACCATGGCTTTTGGGACCGTCGGGGGGTGACACGGGATTACAGCGATCATTTCCTTTACATTAAATTAGTTCCTGAGTTATGGAGCAGCCTTTGTTAGAAAGTTGTTGGTGCAAGGAGGAGATCCAATCGTAAAGAATTTAAAATTCTTCTGCAGATCTAATATCAAATGTCATAGCGTGGTGACAAGTTGGAGTAAAGCTCACCTCTGAAAAGCCTAGTTTTAACTCATTCAGTGTGCTCTATGAGCTTCTGAGACAGAGAGCTCGGTAGGCGGGGTGGGAAGGGGGCGAAAAGAGTTACCTCTAAATGTAATTGCAAGCACTCCTGACTCTGCTGTAAAACCACCAAGTCTGGGTATCATTTGTTTCCGGAATAAGATATGTTGATATGAGTTACTGTTCAAGAGACTGTTTTGTTAAATGTAACTAGCATCTCTCTTCTTACAGACTGGATTGTCCTCTGGAAATTGGTACAATCATAAAAAGATAAAATGGACTCGGGTACAATAAAGCAGGATATTTGGAGAAAAAAAGGTCGAAGAAGAGTTTAAGTTAAATAAACAGAAACATTGGACTGTAAGTTTCCTCTGGGCTCATGAATGAAGTGAAATGATGATATAATGGGATGTATAAATTGGACATGAGAAAGTGACTGATGGTATAAGATAGAAACAGGAAAATGACACCACCAAATGGGGTTTAAAGTCAGCGCCCTCGGTGATTATGGGTGAATTTCAGGAGACTGAACAGAAGGATGTGGGGAAAGTTGTGTGAGTGCACCCATGAGTAATATAAATCACCTGGGTACAATTGAAAAATATTAATCTGGTATCCATGCACAATCTAATGAAAGTCAGGAAAGTGTAGTTAAAAATAGTTCAGTGCTAGCTTTCTCTTGGAGATGGTTGTGTTCTTGGCTATGTTCAATAGTCAGGAAAATAGTCGAGAGCCTGGCTACTACGAGACATCGGGAATATGCAGAGGGAGATAAGCAAAGCACTCTAGGCACCCCCCAATGTTTTGATAAGATAGCCTGAATGCCAGATAGCCCAGGCGTCATCCTGGGATACCGCTGTACATGTAAATGTGATATGTTGTGCAAGGCAACGAGCATACAGAATGCATGGTGAAGATGCACTGAAGGACAAGTCTCAGGCATGCTCAGAGCATCACTACTTGAAATTGTTAATACAGCTCAGAAGAACACATACCGTATCACTATTGATTCTAATTTTTTAAATTAAGTCACCGACTGACACATGCTCCATAGTGAAAATCACTAAATAATGGTGAAGCAATCAGGATTCAGTTAAACACACTGATACCTATCAGAAAAAATTATATCAAATGAAAGAGGGACACGGGAGATCGGGGTCGAAATTTGGTGCCGACATTTTTGAGGCATAGTCACATGAGAGAAACTTTTAATGTCTCGCTTCAGGCGCCTTCCCTAAACGCGAAGTTCGGTGTTGACACCTAAAGAATTGATAGGAGCATTAAATCATGGCGTTGCACACTTACCTGGATGCGCTACGCTAAGTGGGCCGTCTAGCCTTGGCTCAACATCCGGTTCTTGGGCATCATTTGGAGTTGGGCCACAAAGTCGTGCCACCTCGATTTAATTGAAACATTGATTGGCTGGCTCAACACCACATGCCTATATTTGCCTCCTATGCACTCACTCAGAAGTGAGCATGGCAGACCCAGCAGCAGCAGCTAGTCAGCGTGCCCATTGGTTTTTGGACACCGCCCTGGATGCACCCCTTGATGCCCTGGAGAGGTGGCGGCTACCAACTGACAGAGGCCTACGATGGGAAATTGCTGCGATTGACATGGTGGCCACGAAAGCCACTGAATGTGTACAAAAGTGGAAGGACATGATGCGGCTGGTGAGGGTGAATATCTTATATTTGAACTGTAAAGATGCTAAGCTCTGATCTCACGGTGCACTCTCTCATTGTAGGGTCTGGGAATCCATGTTCTACGTGGGTGAGGCCAGATGGAAGGTGCTCATTTGAAGCCTCAACCACTGCAAGGGCCTGCATTCGCCGTTAACCTTGCTACTCGGTTCTGCAGACACACCCCTCATGTTGTTGACTCCTCAGTCTTCATATGCATCTCGAAGATGGTAGTCTCTCCATTACTGTTAGGTCCTGGCCCTTGAATTCAAGCATTGCCACAGCAAGACCACACAGCGAATGGAAGTTACATCGAACTGTGAAGAATGTCATACAGTTATATGTATTAAACTATGTAAGACACTTTGGACACACTAGTAGAATGTTCTCTTTCATCTCATAGGACAAGCTCGACCACAACCGCAGGGAGCAGATGAGGACTGGAGGAGGGGACTCTGACCTGCAGGTTCTGACTCTGTTTGAGGAATGTGTCTCGGTGCTAATGGCCATTCAAGTTGGTGGTATGGCGGTGGGTGAGGCTGACCTCCCTGGGGACAATGACGGTATGTTGAATTCTTTTGCAGCATCCTCTAGGACACTTAGGCCTGACACCACAATCCTTCAGCTCTTTCCATGAGACTGGCATTCTCAAATGTATTTCCCACTCCTGGTTCCATCCCCTACAGCTAACCACTCTTCCATGGTTTTGTGTTTTCAGATGATGACTCAGACGGCCAGGGGCCTGCACGTCAGCCTTCGACTGCGGGTGACAGTGGAGAAGACGAGGAGGCAGAGGACACCTCTCTGGACGTGACTGGTGATCCAGCATCCTCAAAGAGCAGGGCCATCAGCTTTTTGTCAGAAGATGTGGTTGGGGAGATGTAGGTGGGTGATGCTCCAGGACCCAGTGGCCTGCAGCAATGCCACAGGAGAGGGGAGATCAGGGGGCCAGCTCCCTAGAGGGTGAGTGCGAGCCCGAGTGATGCTCGGCAACACTTTGATGATCAAGCCAACTTCGAGGATCTACCCAGTCATTGCAGATGCACAGCGATCTGCTGGGTGTTTTGTCAAGGGTGCCCGAGAATGTCGATGCACTTGCTTTGATTGTGGTGGAGGCCCCCTCAACTATTGCATTAGTGTCTCAGCGGCCCATCGAGCCGATCCATGATAGATAACAACAGATGTTGGATACTTCAAGTGACCATGGGGTCCCAGACATGGTGGCATGCGGTATGGCCGGCATGGCAGTAACCATTGAGCACCAGGCCGACGCTATGGTAACCTGCAAACGGTCATGTTGTCAGCTCAGTGGTGTGCTGCAGTCGCAGTCTGCCCTGATGCTGAACCAACTTCAATCCACGCAGGCACTGACCGCTGCCATCGTTTCTGGAGCCCCATCAGTGCACGGGAACTAACGTTGGCAAAGTACGGCAGCAATCTGTGCTCAGCCAGATAGCTCCAGATGCTGAGGCTCTGCCTCGGGGGAGCAGCAGTGTGTGCAATCGATGGCTCCTTGAATCCTGGGGAAGGCCACTATCATGGCAAAGCCACGGGTGCGCTTATGCACATCTTCCCTGAACATGCTGAACTTGATCTAGTGTATTCGTTTGCTGCGGAGAGCATCGGTAACCCGGTGAATGGAGCAATGTACTGCAAACTCAGAGATGTTGCATATATTGCCTACAGGAGACTAAAAGGAGCCGGTACCATAGAAGTCGAGTGCTGCGGTCACTTTCACTGCCACTGAGAGAGGTCCTGATGCTGATGCCATCTGCCAGGTATATCTGCAGAAGGTTGAAAAGCTTCGTGACTACCTTCTTGTGGAACCTCAGCCTTCATAAGCAGTGCTCCTCGGACCTCTCAAGATAAGAGTAATGCGCACGGTAAAGCCTGTGTCTGTACACCCGCCCGCCCTGCCGTTTGGGGCGTCTCCTCTGGGGAAGATCCACATTTGACCTAAGCTGTTTCTGTAGCCAGCGCCTTTCACGCCGTCGCTGCAGGACGATGGGTGTGCAATCACTGTTCCCAAACTTTGCAGAGATCACAACGAAATCCAACATTCACTTTTTTCCAATATCGAACCCAGCAATGTGTCTGAGATAGTAATAATCAATCTGACCAGTCAACAGCAGTGCCACACCCTACTATCTGTGAGTATCAAACGCAGCACTGACCGAGACTTCAGAGCCACGGCTGCAACTCCCTTTAAATAACGCCCCGGTTTATTTTCTCCGCCTTGTGCATTCCAACTTTTTCAGGCGTCATGGACGCCAGTCGTTAAGTGAGATGGCAAAAGTGAATGTGGCGAGAAGGGCGCCAAGGAGGCGTTGCATGCGTACTGACATCATGATTTCCATGGCGTTAGCCGGCGGTACGTTACATTTTAACGCCCCCTAAAAAATTTCAAGCGAATTTTGCGTCAGGCGTGAACAGCATCGAGCGCCACTCCCAAATGCCTAACTCCCAGTCAACACCCAACATGCATTATCAACCGAATTTCGATCCCAAAGAATTTCAAAATTCAGGGTTGTGTCTCTTTGAGTTAACAATGAAATTGGGAAAATTGTGGGGGAGGGAGAAATTATGCTAAGCCAAAACTATCCACAAGATGGATAATGGTAAAAGGAGTTATGGAAGATCTTTTAAGTCCAAGGGATGATTTCTTGATATGATAGTATTGGGGGGAGCCGAGTTTCACTGTAGTTTTCTGTAATTTCTTTGTCTGTATCATGATGTGTAATATTAACCAAATAATATTATACTGGAAGAGCAAATGGCTTGGGATAGGTTTGTGATGCTAATAAGATGCGATGTGGATCTTAGATGAAGCCCCCTAGACCCTACAAAGGATCAAACTTAGTGAAACCACACTATTTATGATTACAGACTCCAAGAGGAAATCTAATTTGTTGAACATGACAGATCAGCAATCTATCCTGTTTAATATTATAAAAATCACTGCCTTATATTTTTCAGGTGCAGATGAGTAGCTGTGCCATTATTGTCATAATTTTAAACTGGTTACTGCATTGATCGGAACAGCATGTCTAGATGAAATACGCATTTTATGGACTAGGACTCCAGCATCAATGTGACTGAGTTTCATTTCTTCTCTGATATCTAATTATCTTTAAGGAAATATTTGGGCTGGTAGGAGAGACGTGAGGGATTCATATCATTGTCCAGTAACGATCAATGCAGAAGACAATAGGATGAAGTGCCATGCCAAACCCTCAGTTGGTACTTACCCTCCTCCTTCCCAACCCTGACTCTTTGGCTTCCCAGATTCTCCAAGATTCATCCTTATAGGAAGCAAGAGATCTCACATTGGGTGGGGGCGGGGGCTGGCACCATTCGCTGATCCCTCCCTACTGCCTTATCTTTTGCTCCTAGATGTAAGGATGTGAGTGAAGGACACCTTCCAGATGAAGCCTGTGGATGTAAGCTATCTTAGCAATTTAACATAATGTATTGGGGTAAGGTAATTGCACTCCTTCAGTGCTTTCATGGAAGATGTAGCTGACTGCTCTGACCTCATTAAACCTTTTCCAGCACTGAATTGAGGTGTGTGGAGTGACTGAACTGCCACTTGCTGCCCTCGGCACGTCCTTCCACTGGCTTTGAGCATCGTTCCTTGGAACCAGTCTGTGGGCTAGAATTTGCACTGGTTCACCACCCGGTTTCTCGGCGGTATTGGCCGTTTTAGCCGAGAACCGGGTCGGTGAAAAATTCCCCAGCTGAGGCATGCTGGCGGTTTTGAAGTCCCGCTGGGGAGCGGACCATCGGCATGCACCGTCTACAGATCGCCCTGGCGCAATTTTTGGCCGAGCAGGGACCCGTAGGTAAGTATGACATTTTTTTAAACACTCATGAGGATCAGCGGAGCTGGGCGGTGGTTAAGTAGGTCTGCAAAAAAAAGGTAAGTGATTGTTTTTTTTAATATTTATTTTCAAAATCTGTTGGAGTGATTTAATTTAAATGAGTTGGGAATGTTTTTTTGATTTTTTAATTAGGTTTTTTTTTAAATTATTTTTATTCTTTTAGTCGTGTTAGGCCCAACTCACAGCCTCGGGGTAAATTTTTCATAGATTTTTTAATTTATCGCCAATTTTCTTTAGGCACCGCCCAAACCAGCTGAAATTGCACCTTTTCGCCCAGATTGGGGGTGCAAGGCCCATATATTTCGCTGGACGGATTTTTTTTTCCGGTAAATTTTCACTGGCGATAATCTTCCCAGTCTTAGCGGTTTTTTGGATGGCAATCGGGCGCTGGCGGGCTTTGGGGAAATTCTAGCCTTTGACTTTTCCAAAAAGTGTGCCTCGCTCTTCGGTTAGCTTCCTGCTACAGTATTTCAACAGCAGGATCTGCAAAATGTGGAGGGTCTCTGTCTCCTCTGGAAGACTTAATTGACATCCAATAAAAAAAAAATGATCTTTTACAGCCAAAATGATATCTGGCTCTTTAAATGCTACAGCAATGTATTTTTCCACCCCACAACGGTCAACTCTCAATTGAAGGTGTTTCCAATGCAATAATCATCCAAATGAGCCTGTCTCTGGAGATTACAGAACACTGAAAAATCAGGGCATAGTGAAGGTAACAACAGCATTGACCTAGATAAGGTTACAGTATAAAGAAAAATGTTAAAAAAATGTTAATTGGAGACAAATCAACATTTTCCAACTAAACATAAGCTATCCCATTTTGAATTTTGGTCCATACACCTTTTTAGGTAAATTTTAAAAATAATTCAGACTTGTGTATCTTTTATATAGAATTTCTTTGATATTAGTGCTACACTCTCAAACAACTGATCCTGCTGCCACCTACTATCATACAGCAACAGACATAATTACCTGGAATTTACAGTCCTGATGATGGCGAACTTGCAGCGTTCGCGTCATTTCGCCTTTGAAACTGACAGCAACCTCAGGATTTAGCGCCTGCGCAGTCTAATGTGGATATCCTGAAGTTGCGTTCTGTTGTTCACTGCTTCTCCACAGGCTGCGCTGTGAGCCCCCCACCACGACACCCACCCACCCCACCTCGAGCCGGCAATTTGTAATCGGGGCCAGCGGCGAACGCCTTCATTTTGCCGCTGACTGTAAATTTCTGCCCAATGTGAGTCCTGGGCTTTATCCCTTGTACAACAGTGAAACTGGGTCATAATGTAGACAGGTGAGAATGACTATTTGTAGTTATTCCAGAATAGTGGACCTGGTTAAATGAGTCAATCTTACTGTTCTTTAAAAGCACTTAACTTGACCAGCCACATAAATACTGTGGCAACAAGAGCGGGTCAGAGGCTGGGTATTCTGCAGCGAGTGACTCACCTTCTGATTCCCCAAAGCCTTTCCACTATCTACAAGGCACAAGTTAGGAGTGTGATGGAATACTCTCCAACAACACTCAAGAAACTCGACACCATCCAGGACAAAACAGCCCGCTTGATTGGCACCCCATCCACCACCTTCAATGTTCACTCCCTCCACCACTGGGACTGCAATGTGTACCATCTAGAAGATGCACAGTAGCAATGGGCCACGGCCTCTTCGGCAGCACCTCTCAAACCCACGACCTCTACCACCTCGAAGGACAAGGGCAGCAGGCACATGGAAGCACCATTACCCGCAAGTTCCCCACCAAGTTGCAAACCATCCTGACTTGGAAATATATCACCGTCCTTCATCGTTGCTGGGTCAAAATCCTGGAACTCTCTCCCTAACAGCACTGTGGGAGTAGCTTCACCACACGGAGTGCAGTGGCTCACCACCACCTTCTCGAGGGCAATTAGGGATGGGCAATAAATGCTGGGCTTGCCAGCAACGCCCACATCCCGGAACAAATTTTTAAAATGTCAATATTTCAGCACAAACAAAATACAATATGTACATAAGACTGCTGATCTAGATAGCTAACTAGATCCTAATCAAAGAAAATGTTAAGTATGGAAGAACTCCACAAGATTGAGTACTGTGAGCTAAAAATGATGTGACCTTAATCTCTTTAATACAACTCCAGAGTGCCTAAGCAGCATAGCAGACAACCTTTTATATTCCCTTGCACGAGGTGTGCAGGTGACCCTTGGGCCTCCAACAGTTGCGCCCTCTGGTGGAAAGTCTTACACAGTTACAATGTCTAAATACATAACATCACTCCCCCCCACCCCACCCCCCAAAGCCTTTGATAGCAATTATTTACAAGTTGAGATGATCCGGAGCCCTACATACCTGGTTGATCGTCTGAGTTCAAACTTTGGCATGGGTGAGTTGGTCGGACCAATGTTGCACTGCGGCGTGGCTGGTCTGACAGGACTGTTGGGAATGGTGGATTCATCCTCTTGATTGACATCGAGGTAGATTGCTGGTTTCGTGTGTGTTGGTGGATCGATGATGGTGATGTCCTCCTCAGGTTGTTCCTGGTTGTCGGTGAACCGCAGTTTGGTCTGATCCAAATGCTTTCTGCACGTTTGTCCATTCAATAGTTTTACTATAAACACTATTCCCCTCCTTGGCCAAGACCGTGCCAGCAACTCATTTAGGACATGACCATAATTCAGGACAAACACAGGGTCGTTAGCATCAATGTCACGCGATACAGCCATGCAATCATGCTATATGTTTTGCCGGTGATGCTGGGTTTCCACATGATCATTTAGATCCAGGTGGACTAGGGAGAGCCTGGTTTTGAGTGCTCTCTTCATTAACTTCTGCAGGGGGAACCCCAGTGAGCGAGTGGGGTCGTGTCCAGTAGCTGAGCAGAACCCGAGATAAGCAGGTCTGCAAGGAGCCTTCCGTCACGCGTTTCAAGCTCTGTTTGATAGTTTGGACTGCCGTTCTGCTTGTCTGTTGGATGCGGATTTAAACGGGGTAGACCTGACATGCTTGATGCCATTGCGGTCATAAACTCGTTGAATTCCGAGCTGGTGAAACACAGTCCATTGTCACTGACAAGGACATCGGGCAAGCCATGGGTGGCGAATATAGCCCGGAGGTTTTCAATAATGGTTGTGGATGTGCTGGATGACACAATTACGCATTCAATCCATTTAGAGTAAGCGTCCACTACAACTAAAAACATCTTTCCGAGAAAGGGGCCAGCAAAATCTACGTGGATCCTGGACCACGGTTTGGAGGGCCATGACCACAGACCTTCCTTGGTGCATTTCTCAATTGTGAGCACGTGTTGCACTGGTGTACTCATAACTCTAAGTCCGAGTCAATGCCGGGCCACCAAACATGCAACCTGGCTACAGCCTTCATCATGACTATGCCTGGGTGGGTATTGTGTAGGTCGTGTATAAATGTTTCCCTGCCTTTTTTTGGCAAAACCACGTGATTACCCCATAAGAGACAATCCGACTGGATGAACATTTCATCTTTGCGCCAGTGAAATGGCTTAATTTCATCGTGCATTTCCCCGGGAACGGCCGACCAGCTCCCATTAAGGACAAGTGATAGCACAGGATCCTGGCTGGTCCAGGTCCTGATCTGGTGAGCAGTGACGGGTGACCCCTCGCTCTCAAAAGCATCCATGACCAGATGCAAGTCTGTGGGCTGCGCCATTTCCACCGCGGTAGTGGGCAATGGTAGCCGACTGAGGGCATCAGCACAGTTCTCCGTGCCTGGTCTGTGGTGGATAACAGTCATAGGCGGACAATGTTAGTGCCCATCTTTGGATGCGGGACGAAGCATTGGTGTTTATACCTTTGCTTTCTGAAAACAGCAAAATGAGCGGTTTGTGGTCAATTTCAAGCTTAAACCGAAGTCCAAATAGGTACTGGTGCATTTTCTTAACCCCGTATACACATGCTAATGCCTCTTTCTCGACCATACTGTAGGCTCTTTCAGCCCTAGACAGACTTCTAGACGCGTATGCAACTGGTTGAAGTTTGACTGATACATTGGTTTGCTGTAACATACAGCCGACCCCGTACGAAGACGCATCACAAGCTAGCACTAATCGTTTACACGGGTCATACAGTACAAGTAACTTATTAGAACAAAGTAGATTTCTGGCCTTCTCAAAGGCTGTCTCTTGAGATTTACCTCAAACTCAGTCATCACCCTTACGTAGCAACATGTGCAACGGTTCCAGCAAAGTGCTTAACCCGGGTAGAAACTTACCAAAATAGTTGAGGAGTCCCAGGAACCAACGCAGCTCCGTCACATTCTGTGGTCTGGTGCATTCTTGATGGCCTCTGTCTTTGAGTCCGTGGGTCTGATGCCATCTGCCGCAATCTTTCTCCCCAAAAATTCAACCTCTGATGCCAGGAAAACACACTTGGAGCGTTTCAGCCTGAGTCCCACTCTGTCTAGTCGACTTAGAACCTCTTCTAGATTGTGCAGGTGTTCGATAGTGTTACGATCGGTGATCAGGATGTCGTCTTGAAACACATCGGTGCGCAGAACCGATTTCAGCAGACTCTCCATGTTCCTCTGGAAGATGACAGCAGCCAAGCGAATCCCAAAAGGGCACCTGTGGTATATAAACAGTCCTTTGTGCGTGTTGATGCACGTCAATCTTTTCGAAGATTCAGCCAGCTACTGTGTCATGTAGGCGGAGGTTAGGTCCAACTTGGTGAATGACTTCCCCCCTGCTAACGTTGCGAACAGGTCATCCGTCTTGGGTAGCGGGTACTGGTCTTATAACGAGACTCGGTTGATTGTTACCTTGTAGTCTCCGCAGATTCTGACCGTGCCATCACTTTTCAACACCGGAACAATCCGACTGGCCCACTCGTTGAACTCGACTGGCGATATGATTCCCTCTCGTTGAAGTCTGTCCAGTTCGATCTTGACTTTCTCCCTCATCATATATGGAACCACTCGAGCCTTGTGATGAACGCGACTTGCATCAGGGATTAGATGGATCTGCACCTTGGCGCCTGTGAAATTGCCGATGCCTGGTTCAAATAACGACAGAAACTTGCTCAGCACTTGGGCGCACGAGGCATCATCCACTGAAGATAGTGCTTTGATGTCGTCCCAGTTCCATCGAATCTTTCCCAGCCAGCTACTGCCGAATAGCATTGGGCCATCGCCTGGTACAATCCACAGTGATAAATCATGCACAGCTCCATCGTACGATACCTTAACTGCCGCACTGCCAATGACTGATATGAGCTCTTTGGTGTAGGTGCACAGCTTTGTCTGAATCGGGCTCAGTTTGGGCCTTTGTGCCTTGTTGCCCCACAGTTTCTCAAAAGCCTTTTGGCTCATAATTGACTGACTCACCCCCGTGTCCAACTCCATTGATACCGGAATACTGTTCAATTTGACTTTCAGCATAACAGGAGGGCTCTTGATGGTGAAGGTGTGTACCCCATACACTGCTTCCTCGGGTTGAGTTGCCTCTCGTTTGTTCTGCGTGATCCGCGCTGGATCGATCATCCTCTGGCAGCACTCTTACACATTCGCAGGAGGAGCCTCATTGCTTCGCAGCCTTTGCACATGTAGTACTTGAATCGACATTGATGGACTCGATGATTAACCCCGCAGCGCCAACATGGTGCTAATGGATTTGCATTCACACCCAATGGCGGACACAGTCATCCTAGGTCTTGCAACTGCAGACGTGTAGGCCCTGCCATATGCAGTTCTGCCTAGTGGTGATATTATTTTATGCATAGTGCTTGCCGGTGAGCAGGGTAATGACATCACGATCTCCGGGCGAAGGCGATCGGGACGCAACGTCCTTCTGCCACCGCAAATCTTCGCACTCGGTCGGTAATTGGTTAGTGCCCCATTATCGTCTCCCGGAGGACAATTTCTAGACGAATGTTTTATCCCATTTTATTGGATATGAGTTAACAGCAAATCAAAGCTATTTTTCAATAGAACACCGATCAGTAATCCACACAGGCCAGAGATACATACCAAGTGGCTTTTTGGACACATGCCATAAATAAACAATAAATAAACTCAGTAATGTACACTAAATTCACTTTCTTTCCCTAAAAGAAACTTATCTATGTACTCTAGTACAACTCACATCCTGGAGCAGACAGAAAAAAACAAAGGGATACGAAGAAAATGGTAAGAGCCACAAAATGGGAATAGGAGAAAAAGCTTGTGAGGGATATCAGGCGTTATACTAAAGGATTTTACAAACATATTAGGAAAAACAGGTGGCTAAAAGTAATGTGGGCCCCTTAATGACACATGCAGGTAATATTGTAATTAGAAATCAGGAAATGGCAGACTTACTAAACAGCCACAGTAGAGGATGAAGATAAAATACCAGAGGTACAAGCAAAACTAAAAATAAATCAAGAGGAGGAACTAATTAGATTCAATACTGTATGTGCAAAAAAAAATGGTGCTTAAGAAACTAATCTTAAAGATAGACAAATCTACAGGACCCAATGGTTTCTACCTCAGGGTATTGAAAGAAGTGAGAAAATTGTAGATGCTCTAGATATGATCTTCCAAAGTTCTCGATTCAAAAATTGTCCCCTTGGATTGAAAAATTGCCATTTAAAGGTAAGAGAGATAAACTCAGAAATTATAGGCCCATTAGTTTAATGTTTGTTGAGGGAAAGTTATTAGAATCTGTTATTAGCGACAGAGTGACTGAGCATTTGGACAAATATGAGCTGATCAGAGAGAACCAGCATGGATTTGTAAAGGGTAAGTCATGTCTAACAAAATGAGTTGAATTTATTTTGAGGAGCTAACTCACATGATAGATAAAGGAGTAGCTATGGATATTGTTTATATGGATTTCCCAAGGCATTCGACAAGGTTCTACGTAAGAGATTTAACAAAAATTATAACACATGGAATTGGAGCCAATCTATTGGCTTGGATAGTTAATTGGTTAGGATGCAGGAAAAAGGGAGTAGGAATAATGAGTAAGTATTCAAATTAGCAGAATGTGAACAGTGCTGTCCCCAAGATCTATACTGAGACCACAGCTTTTCACTATATTTAGAAATGACTTGGATGTAGAAATAGAAAGCTGTATATCTAAGTTTGGTGCTGGCACTAAATTAGGTGCCACAGTATATTGCATAGATAAGAACAGAAACTTACAAAGGGACATTGAAAAATTAAGTGAGTGGGCAAAACTGTGGCAGATGGGAGTCCAATGTGGGAAAGTGTGAGGTCATCCACTTTGGATCCATGAACGATAGAACGATAGATCAGGGTATTTCTAAATGGTAAGAAGCTAGGAACTGTGGATGAGCAGAGAGATTTAGGGGTCCAATTCGAAATCACTAATAGATAGTGGGCAGGTACATGAAATGATGGTTGTTAAATCAAGAGGGCTAGAATACAAAGGGGTGGAAGTTATGTCACAGTTGTTCAGTGCTCTGCTCAGACCCCTTCTGGAGTAGTTCGTTCAGTTCTGGACCCCACACCTCAGGAAGGATCTGCTGGCCTTGGAGGGGGTGCAGCGCAGATTCACCAGAATGTTACTGGGGCTAAATAGATTACATTGTGAGGCCAAGTTGCATAGATTAGGCTTGTATTTCCTTGAATATAGAAGATTAAGGGGTTATCTAACTGAGGTGTTGAAGATGATTGAAGGATTTGACAAAGAGCAGCTATTCCCTCTGGTAGGAAAGTCCAGAACAAAGGGGCAAAAATTAAAGCTAGGCCATCTAGGGGTGATATCAGAAAGCACTTCTTCACACTAAGGATGACAGTCCTGCCATCCCAGGATCAGTCTGGAGAAACTTCGCTGCACCCTCTATGGCAAGTGTATCCTTTCTTAGGTAAGGAGACAAAAATGCACAAAATACTCCAGGTGCGGTCTCACCAAGTATAACTGTACGCTGCTCCCTCCAATGCCACTGCAGGAGGGCGACGGCTGCGAAGCCAGGTCACTGATTGCAGTGCGGGCAGGCATAGCAGGAGAGGTGAAAGAATGGCAACAGTTTGTAGAGGGAAGTGACCGGGGCCTAGGAGAGGAGTGAGTTTGGGGCCCAGGGGCAGCACGGGCCAGCCCACACTGATGTGTGCGCACTAGGTCCGTGCAGCAGAGCTGGTCTCCAGTCGTCCTGGTTAATTCGTGCCACTGGACCAAGACCTAGCTCTGTCAAGCCCGTGTGGTTGCTGGTGTGCAATGGCCACCACACATTAAAAAAAATCCACGCACAGGCATCTTCCACCCTTCAACATTGAAGTACCCCTAAAAAGCCCCAAAGTAAGGTGCATAGCCTGGGATCATTTAAACCTATGTATGGAAGCTGGGCTGGAGAAAGCACTGTATCAATCCTCATATAATTATGCTAACTTGCATTCTCTGAAGGCTAGGGTAAAGAAAAACACAATATCATATAATTATGCTAACTTGCAAAAACTAAAACCGAAGCAGCAAGACAAATCAGTGATATAATAATCACGAAACATCCAAGCAGATGAGGCCTTGAGAAGGACATGGTTACTATCTGCACAAGATAAAATGTAACTCAAAAAGAATGTTCAAGACACACAATGCTTTAATTAAGAAAAATTATGAGATGCAGGCTTTGCCTGCGAGATAAGCTTGTACTAAAAGATATATAATGCTATAACTTAGATTTAACTTCGGAGTTGTATCCGAGAATAAAGCGTTTTGAACCACTACCGGAGTCTGTCTTCTCTGCCCGAGTGTCGACCCTGTATATCACTTGGTCCACTCCTCAGTCACCACAATTTGGCGCTGCGAGCAGAGGCGTGACGTCTTGCCATTCCCCAGGAACGTTGAGCGAAAGAGGGCGAGTATTTTTCATTTACCACCCATAAATTAGAGTGCTCAAAACAGACTGTGGGATTTGACAAGATCGCGACAAAGAACAAGTGGGGACAGACTCAAGTAAGTGGTGCGATTGGTTCGGTGTAGCTGGGGAGGCGTCAAAATCCTAAGCAAGCGCACGACAGTAACGAGAAACAGGGGTGCTGAAGGTGGATGCTGGTTGATCGACACGAGCAGACGGTCTAATATCTCTAACGCCTAGCCTGAGCCTGAATTAAGAGGACTTAGTCCCACGTGACGGCGAAGATCAAGTAGGTGTAGGGAACACACTTAGACCGTAGGCTCGTGATACCAAGTGACATCTCCTGGACCCAGTATAGAAATGGCATGTAAAGATACACTAGATTGGGGCCGGACGGCTCGCTTAGAACACACACTGGTGGAAATGCTAAATGGGAGGCTGTCCTATTACCACATGATTGACTCGGATCAAGGGACTCATTTCACAGGTCAAGTGATGAAAGAAACTTGTAGAATATTCGGCATTAAGCAGAAGTTTCACATCCCATATCACTCCTAGAGTTTAGGGATGGTAAAGAGAATGAATCGGACCCTTAAAACCGCACAGAGTGAGGCAATGAGGTTACCAGAAGGAATAGTGACCGGAGGAGCCGACTTAGGCCCCCTACGAGACAGAATCAAAAAGTATGTGAGGGAATTGAGTGTGCAGTTGAAAGGTATGCGACAGGAGGTCTGCGAAAGGCAGAAGGAGGAGGACGAAGGTGGTGTGATAACCGCCTTGGCTATAATCCCCGAGGTGGGGGTGAAGGTAATGGTTAAGGAGGTGGCAGAGAAACCAGGGTTCACACCTAGGTGGAGCGGACCATATGAGGTGAAGTACCCCTAAAAATTAGTGGAGATACATGTGCTTGCATGAATATGAAAGGTAGGGGTCGATGGAAGCACTGGTCCCAGCTGAAAGGATATAAAGATACGACAGATGGACTTTTTAAGAGGATTAGTATGGATATTTCCAATATTAGGGGTACTGGCTATAATGAAATGGATCTAGAAAAGGGACATGCCCGGAGAAACGGTGCAAACATTCCGGTTGAAATAGAAATGGTAAGACTAACTAAAAACCTGGAATATCCAGGATGTGTTTCATCAACAGAATATAAACGTGATCACCACCGCCCTTCCAATTCTACAAAAACAAGCTACAAGGCTGCCCCTAGGGGGCCCAGAAGCATTTACCCACACAGGAGGCTACAACAACGATGTAAAGCAGCCCCTAGGGGGCAGCATCTGAGTGTCAGGAGCGTTTACCTTGAAGCCACAAGAGAAGTGGGTAACAAAATGTTACCTGAATATTGTAAACCAGGGGAATTAACCTTGGGGAAGCGCGTGGTAGTTAAACCTGGAACAGAAGTAATGTTGTTATTTGACAATGTGCAGCATGAAATGTTACCTGTGAGCATAAATTTAGCAGCCCTATAACTGCCAGAAAAGTTTAGCCCCAAGACTAAAGCGTTGTACACATGATTGCTAGACACAATCCTGAGAAAAGCTAGTGACACATCAGGAGCAAGGGAGTAACACAAGCAGCTGAGGCACAAAGGAGGAAGACAGAGATCTACAGGGAATGACGTATTAACTGTACAGGGACCTCTTTAGTAGATGCACTAGATATACAGGCGATCCAGGCAGATATAGATAGTTTGAGGGGAACGATGGAAGTGCTAATGAGGAAACAGGCCAGGATAGGGATAGAATCTTCAGAGTTAGGATCTAAAACATCCAAAAAAAACTGCTAGAGGGTATATCTGTATTGGAAGGCCATGCACGAACAATGAATGAGCTAAATAAGCAGGAATGAGAGAACAATGCCGAGGATAGGAAAAGAGACACATGTCATGCCTATGGGAGATGAATGATCGGTCAGGAGAGACACAATCTGGATCAGATACAAACCGGGCAAGTTTCAGGTTGAATAAATAGCACCCAGTTGAAAGAAATGGCACAGCACAATGGGCCATTCGACGCTTGCACCTTGAAAGGAATGACTAGGGTGTATGCAGTTACAGGAGGATGTGAGGGGAAACAAAAATACGAGGGGAAGAGTACATCCGCAATAGACCAGTATGAGATTTTAAAAAATGGAAATAAGCGGAATATCTTTATCCGGGTGCGGGAGATAAGGAAGCCCAACTATGTGCCCTCACCCAGTGGGAGACGGGAGCAAGGATAGCTGCGGGTTTGACAATACTACGGAAGGATGGGTCATTGGAATAAGCCCTGCCCGAACCGAACCCACACATTATTCTCCTCGCCCTTGATAGGCGTATTGTGTGGTAACGAGCCTGGGAACTTAGGATTACAGAGGTTTGACTTGTAACATTACAATGCCTAACTTTTGCTTTACTCCCAGAATAAAGCAAAAGTTAGGCATTGTAATGTTACAAGTCAAGCCTCCGTAATCGTAAGTTCCCAGGCTAGTTACCACACAATATTCTCCTTGGTGGCAGTGGGAAGAGTACACATGACGTATATACACACCAGGAAGACAATGACATTAAATATAAGCGATGAGATTAAGCAAGATATTGATGTTTACATGGAAGAACAAGTACCACCAATTCCTCTGTTACTTAAAGATTTAAATGAGCTCAAAGAACTATTAAGAAATAACATTAAAAGATATTATGAGCTAATGGATAAAGCAAAAGAACTGGACAGTGAAATAAAGGATAACCTGAAAAATCCACCTTGGTACTTGAGATTATACATCCGTGGATAAGGATCCTTTTACATACCCTAGTGGCAGTACAGATAGTAATAGCCTTGAGTTGGTTGGTGATGTATGTAACAAGTGCAAAGACAGGCGAGGCATACCCAAGTAAAATTACAAGATAGGGATTAGAATTATATCCCATGTGTTAGTCCTAGTGCAGCTGATAGTGGTGCTGATGCTCCTGGGAGAATGTGCAGGCAAATACAAGAGACGCAGAACGAAGAATTTGGCCAAGGCCCATACCCCCAGTTCGAAGAAGATAACGGGGTATTCCGACAGGACAAATATTTACAATACTATCCTACCGACGGATTTGCCATAAAATGCAACAAGACAATGATGGGAATATCCTTGGAGGGGTGTAGACGGAGGAATCGATTAACTGTATATCCTCACCTGGTGGGACAGGGGGAGCGAGACCAATGTGGTTATAATCAAACTGATAACTGTGTCTTTGGTTGAAAGTCCAGCAGACACGGAGGCCACCTACTCCGCTTATCGAGGGAAGGGAGAATACTGTGTGGCAATGACCCTCCGGGAATATACGTATGGTGAAACTGTATGTAACATCACTAACCCAAATTTCTGCTTCACCCCTAGAATGCGCTCGAATAGTCTATATACATGCGCGGGAGGCAATTACAATAAATGTAAAAGACAGTTTACCGGACGAGCTGGAACAATACGCAAGTGATATTGCACCACCAATGCTACACCTGCTGGAACACTTGAACCGGCTTAAGAACTCACTTGTTGCCAGTATCAAACGATATCATCTCATCAAAAGAAACCTTACGAAATTGACAAAGGACATTGGGAAAGAGCTGGATACGGTCCCTTGGTACCGTAAACTATGGGATTGGGGAATGAATGTGATTAGAATTATATCCCATGTGTTGGTTTTCGTTCAATTGTTCTTGGTTCTGTGTTGGGTAGTAATGATATGTATAATGCCACAACAGCACAAGGGGCAGAAGCATCACTAGGCAAATGCAGCATCACATCATGATTATGTAATAATGGCAGAATTACAACACAGGAAGGAAATTTGCACAGACATGTTGTCAGCAGAGAGCGCCTAGAAGTATTCTGGTAAACTGGGAAGCTTGAGTCAGGATGACTGATCACCGTTTGTACAGATCAGGTGGACCAGATACCCCAGAAAACGTGAGGGGGCAAAAAGGGGGGCCATGGAATGGGAAACAGATGGAACATGTATTTACAATAAGTGTCCATATTGGGTATAGTGACCAATGTGCCACAAGGGGGAACTGAAGTAGCCCCAAAGGTGCATAGCCTGGGATCATTTAAACCTATGTATGGAAGCTGGGCTGGAGAAAGCACTGTATCAATCTTCATATAATTATGCTAACTTGCATTCTCTGAAGGTGAGGGTAAAGAAAAACACAGTATCATATAATTATGCTAACTTGCAAAATCTAAAAAGCACTGTATTATATAATTATGCTATCTTGCAAAAACTAAAACCGAAGCAGCAAGACAATCAGTGATATAATAATCACGAAACATCCAAGCAGATGAGGCCTTGAGAAGGACACGATTACTATCTGTACAAGATAAAATGTTACTCAAAAAGAATGTTCAAGACACACAATGCCTTAATTAAGAAAAATGACGAGATGCAGGCTTTGCCTGCGAGATAAGCTTGTACTAAAAGATATACAATGCTGTAACTTAGATTTAACTTCGGAGTTGTATCCGAGAAGCGATCTCGGAAGGTTCTCCCCAGGCCTGCGAATAAAGCGTTTTGACCCACTACCGGAGTCTGTCTTCTCTGCCCGAGTGTTGACCCTGTATATCACTTGGTCCACTCCTCAGTCACCACAAATATGTAGTTCGTGATCTGGAATATTAGGTCCTTCATTGAAACACCTGTGAACTCATCCCTTTTTGGCGTGGAAGCAAGTCATCCTCGCTTCGAGGAACTGCCTATGATGATGATGATGATACAAAGGGTAGTGGAAATCTGGAACACTCTGCCCCAAAAAGCTGTTGAAACTAGATCAATGGTAAATGTCAACACTGAGATTGCTAGATTTTTGTTATGCAAGGGTATTTATTAAGGCTGACAAATACAGTTAAGATACAGATCAGCATGATCTAACTGAATGGTGTAACAGGCTCGAGCGGCTGAATGACCTACTCCTTTTGCTATATTTTCTAGTGTTGCACAACTCTGCTCATTTCCATCAGAGAGAAAACTTGATCAAATAAGTTCAGTGAAATGCAATTGTTAGAAATACAAGGATAGAAAATATGGCAATAAATTGGGACAAAACATTTGTAGCAAGAATGGAGTATACTTCCATTTGTGCTGTTCCTGTGTGCTGTTCCATTGCTCTCATACTAATTCCCTATGTACATTTTTTTAATGCAGATGTTTAACTATTTTAAATGGATTAATATCTGTATTTAAAAAAGAACAGACAGGAAATTCAGTATTAGCACATCAAGTCTTTGTATGAGAAGAGTGCCAATTGGAAACTGTACCCCAATGAACAGAAAATAAATTGCGTCAGTTCAGCTGCTCTGCAGAAAGCCAAAATATTATCAGAAATACAGTTACATTTAGTATGATGAGCAGTCCATATTGTTGACCTATAGGAGGGAAAACAGTAAAATTAGAAAAGGTCTTTAAATTAACATGAAAAATAGTAAGACAGTGACAGCTACATCAGTATAGAAGTGATCAGCAGAGGCCTGAAATACAGGAGTCAATTTCTTTGTTGGGTGACCGGTATTTTAACAGTCAGCACGGATTTTAAAAATGGCAAAACTAGCAGTAACATTTGGCATTTTCAGTTCATTTAGAAAATTTACTTCACAAATCTTGTTATTAATTCATTAGACCACCACCAACTTGATGCCACACTTTTCAATCTTGGATCTTTGCGCTGACTTTAATGCTGGGTCCTAAGGTCACTCAGAAAAGATAGCGTGCAGCAGACCGACAGAGACGCTGTCACTTTAAAAGGGCCACACACATCTTCCAGGTAAGTTTGCACTTAAGCTTTTGCATTGTATTATTTGTATTTTATTGAAGTAGTGGCTTGGCGCAATAAATGTTAAAAAAATATTTTAAGTGTGCAGGGTGCGCAGTTGGATGCTTGCAAGGTTTCGGAAAAAACAGAAAATGCTGAAAATACTCAGCGGCATCTGTGGAAAGAAAAACAGAGCTGACTTCTCAGGTCAAGATGCTGCCTGAGCTGCTGAGTATTTCCAGCATTTTCTGTTTTTATTTCAGATTTCAAGCATCCGCTCACAGAGGGTAGAGGAAGACACAGAAGAGGAGGAAGCGGAAGAAAGGATGCAACCAAGACAGCCCCTTTCTGGCCGAGATATCTGGGATGGAATCAAACGCCTGCGGTACTAGTGACCACAACCCCAATTCCCCCTTCAACATTTGTCCCACAGCTCACCTTCCCTCTGTTACTGTCCATCACAGTGTCCTCTTGGCCACAATACTGAAATACAAGCCACCAGAAAACAAATTTTCCAATCCAACTTCATCCATATATGCATCAAATAGGACATCAAGAAAACAATTAATCACCCTTGTGCATTCCCTTAGGGTCTGTTTTGTGTCTTTGCCTATCCTACTGATGTCACGGACAGCTTATGCAGTGGCTGCAACATGGTTGGTGGAAGGCTGCTGACTTTCTGTGGGGGACACTGTAGATGGACTTGCAGGATGACCTCGAGGAACTGGTGGCTGGGCAGTGTCAAATCGAGTGACGGTGTTTCTTCTTCACTCTCCTCTCGCTTCTCTTGGTCAACCGCTGGCTGGCAGGCTGGGTTTCTTGGGTGTAGAAAGGAGTAAGACACAAGGGTGGAGTTGTGGTAGGTGATAAGCTCATAATAAAGGATGAAACTGAATACTGTGTATAGAAACATAGAAAATAGGTGCAGGAGTAGGCCATTCGGCCCTTCGAGCCTGCACCACCATTCAATAAGATCAAGGCTGATCATTCCTTCAGTATCCTTTTCCTGCTTTCTCTCCATACCCCTTGATCCCCTTAACCGTAAGAGCCATATCTAACTCCCTCTTGAATATTTCCAGTGAACTGGCATCAACAACTCTCTGCGGCAGGGAATTCCACAGGTTAACAACTCTCTCAGGGAAAAAGTTTCTCCTCATCTCAGTCCTAAATGGCCTACCCCTTATCCTAAGACTATGTCCCCTGGTTCTGGACTTCCCCAACATCGGAAACATTCTTCCTGCATCTAACCTGTCCAGTCCCGTCAGAATCTTTTATGTTTCTATGAGATCCCCTCTCATCCTTCTAAACTCCAGTGAATAAAGGCCCAGTTGATCCAGTCTCTCCTCATATGACAGCCCAGCCATCCCTGGAATCAGTCTGGTAAACCTTCGCTGCATTCCCTCAATAGCAAGAACGTCCTTCCTCAGACTAGGAGACCAAAACTGAACACAATATTCCAGGTGAGGCCTCACTAAGGCCCTGTACAACTGCATTAAGACCTTCCTGCTTCTATATTCAAATCCCCGAGCTATGAAGGCCAACATACCATTTGCCTTCTTTACCGCCTGCTGTACCTGCGTGCCCACTTTCAGTGACTGATGAACCATGACACCCAGGTCTTGTTGCACCTCCCCTTTTCCTAGTCTGCCGCCGTATAATGAGCAAGTGTGACCTTAGTTCCTTTAATGAGACTCCAGAGTGCAGGTACCTTGTGGGTGGCCTGCTTATATACTGTGTTCCCAAGGGATGCTGAGATCCCTTGGGACTCCAACAGGTGGGCCCTCTGGTGGTAGTGTAATACAGGTTGCAAGGGGTCAAATACATAACATTACTCCCCTGTGAAGTCAATAGTACACTTATTTACAAGGTGAGATGATCTGGCGCTTTTCGCTCCTTTGTCGATCGTCTCGGTACAAATGCAGGTGTGGGCAAGTTAGTTAGTTCTTCACTGGGCTGCTAGGCAGTCGGCCTTGCCGGGCTGCTGGGGATGGTGAGTTCGGATTCGTGGTCAACCATGTCAGTTGCCACTTGTGTGTGTATTGGAAGGTCAAAGTTGGTGGTGTCTTCTTCGGTTTGTTCGTAGCTGTTGGTGAACCGCAATTTGATTTGGTCCAAATGTTTTCGGCACGTTAGTCCATTGGCCAATTTGACCTGAAACAACCTATTCCCCTCTTTGGCTGTGACCATGCAGCAAGCCATTTGGGACCATTTCCATAATTGAGTACAAACACAGGATCATTGATCTCAATATCGCGTGACAAATTTGCGCGGTCATGGTACACACTTTGTTGATGCCGCCTGCCCTCCACGTGATCATGGAGATCAGGGTGGACAAGAGAGAGCCTTGTTTTGAGCGCCCTTTTCATGAGCAGCTCGGCTGGGGGACCTCCAGTGAATGAATGGGGTCTGGTGCAGTAGCTGAGCAGCACTCAGGACAGCCGGGTCTGCAGGGAGCCTTCCGACACATGTTTCAATCTTTGCTTGATGGTCTGAACTGCACTTTCTGCCTGACTGTTGGATGTGGACTTGAACGGGGCAGAGATGTGACGTGCTTGATCCTGTTGCAGGTTATAAATTCCTTGAATTCAGCACTGGTGAAACATGGTCCACTGTCACTGACCAGGACATCAGGCAGGCCGTGCGTGGCAAACATGGCTCGTAGGCTTTCAATAGTGGCCGTGGATGTGCTTACAGACATTATCGCACATTCAATCCATTTTGAGTAAGCGTCCACGACAACCAAAAACATTTTGCCTAGAAATGAGCCCGCATAGTCCACGTGGATCCTCGACCATGGTTTGGAGGGCCACGACCACAAACTTAGCGCTGCCTCTGGGTGCATTGCTCAGCTGATAGCAAATGTTGCACTGGCGCACGCATGACTAAATCAGAGTCGATGCCGGGCCACCATACATGGGATCTAGCTATGGCTTTCATCATTACAATGCCTGGGTGGGTGCTGTGCAGTTCACAAATGAACGTATCTCTGCTTTTCTTGGGCAAGACCACGCGATTGCCCCACAATAGACAGTCTGCCTGCAGGGACATTTCGTCTTTGCACTTCTGCGAAATCTGTTTGGTGTTGTTGCTGGTGGACGTAAATGCCTGGGCTATCGTTATGGCTTTACTTAGATTCGGAGTTTCAACAATCAACAATTTGCGAAGGATTACCTCATGGCCAATGCCCAGTACAAAAAAGTCTCTAAGCATTTGTTCCAGGAATCCCTCACATTCGCAATGTCCTGCGAGGCGCCTTAGTTCGGCGACATAGCTCGCCACTTCCTGGCCCTCCAACCATTGACACGTGTAGAACCGATATCTTGTCATCAAAACGCTTTCCTTAGGATTTATATGCTTCCGGACCAGTGTACACAATTCTTCATAGGATTTAACTGTTGATTTTGCCAGAACTAGGAGATTCTTCATGAGGTCATAGGTTGTTGCCCCACAGTTAGGAGGATCGCCCTTCGTTTGGTAGCGTTCTCGTCCCCTTCCAGCTCGTTGGCCACAAAGTATTGGCCGAGTCTCTCCACGAAGGCCTCCCAATCGTCCCCTTCTGAGAACTTCTCCAGGATACCAACTGTTTTTTGCATTTTCGCGCGGTTGTTCATTACCTCGTTGCCAATTGATAAGCTCATAATAAAGGATGAAACCGAGTACTGTGTACAATGAGCAAGTGTAACCTTAGCTCCTTTAATAAGACTCTAGAGTGCAGGTATCTCGTGGGTGGCCTGCTTATATACCGGGCTCCCAAGGGATGCTGCGATCCTTTGGGACTACAACAGGTAGGCCCTCTGGTGGTAGTGTAATACAGGTTGCAAGGGGGCAAATACATAACAGGAGAGGAGGGTGGGAAAGCAAGAGCTGCCTATGAGAAGGAGAACAACGTGTGAGGCTACCAATAACTTGCACCCATTCAGCCCTGCCACTGGCCAAGGGCTCAGCCATGCGCCTGCCAGGAATAAACAGCACCGTCTCCTCCAAGGGGGTGAGGTGACGCTAGGAACTGGCGTGCCTTGTGTTTGGTAAAGATTGTAGGTTGATGAGTGATGATGGGATGGGGAGGAGGGAGATCATGCAATTGGTGCAGTTGGTAGGAGACATCTTTTGATGATGCATTCACTAACCTTGATCAGTGGTCTGAGGACACTGGAGCCAGATCGTCGGGTGGACGACACTGCTGGCAGTGACGGTCTTGGCAATCTAGTTTCACACCTTTCTTTTTAGTGGACCTCCTGTCCCCTTATGGGTGGAGGAGCTCTCTTACAGTGTTCATCCCCTACACATAGCTGGAGTACTGCATGCGAGACCCTGGGTGCCCCTTCCCTGGCTATTCAGCCATTTAGGTTCGTGCTAAAGCACTTTTACCATTATTTTAGGTGTGGAAGGCAATTTAGCTTTAAGAGCTGAAATCTCCCACTTGCAACTTATTTTTAAATGTTCATTTTTCCAGAAGACAATTCAGCTGCAAGGACTTAAAAACTATTTTTTTTATAAATGATTTTAATTTTTTTCCGTTTTAGAAAGCAGTTCCCCTGTAAGGGGCCAACACTACTTTCTAAAATAAAGTTTTCGCTGAATGCCATTCTTGCTCCAGGGACACGAAGGCCACGCTGTATTGGGCCTCCTGCTGAGTTGCGCCCACAAACCAGCCTTACACGGTAAGTTTAACGCTGTGCTGATGTTAAACAGTAGGCAGCACAAATATAAACGGGGCCACCTGCGCGATTAATTTCGGCGGCTGATAACTGCAGCCCGGGATGGCACTAGCAACTTTTTGGCCCACTGGAATTTTTAGCCCAAGATCTCTACAAAATGTTTTAGAGTTCAATTCAAAGTTGCCTGCTAATCTTTTCTCATAACCTCTCTTTACCTCCCATATTAAAATTTTCAATTCCCTCCTGAAGTTTCCATAATCTTCCTGGTTATTAACTGAATCTTTCTCCTGACATTTGTCATTAGCATTCTTTTGGTGCTTTATTTGAACTTTTATTTACTGTGTCATCCAGGGCACATTAAGCTTTAGATTATCTATATTTTCCGTTTAAAGGAATATGCCTAGTATGTACTTGAAACATCTCTTCCCCTGAATGCCCTCCATTGCTCAGTAACTGCTTTACCCTGCAATCACCTTTTCCAATCTACCTGTGCTACGTCCCTTCTTAAAATCACTGAAATCAGCTGTCCTAAAAACCTGTGCTCTAGAACTAGCCTCACCTCCAGCCAAACTGTTCCAGTACAGCTACAACACTGGCATCTACCCGACAATGTGGAAAACTGCCCAGGTATGTCATGTCCATATAAAGCAGGACAAATCCAATCCAGCCAAGTATCGTCCCATCAATCTACTCTCAATCATCAGCAAAGTGATGGAAGGGGTCATCGACAGGGCTATCAGCACTTACTCACCAATAACCTGCTCACCGATGCTGAGTTTGGATTCCGCCAGGACCAATCGGCTCAGAGACCTCATTGCAGCCTTGGTCCAAACATGGACAAAAGAGCTTAATTCCAGAGCTGAGGTGAGAGTAACTGCCCTGGACATCAAGGCAGCATTTGACTGAGCGTGGCATCAAGGAGCTCTCATAAAATTGAAGTCAATGGGAATCAGCCCCAAAACATCGCTGCAGAGTTCCTCAGGGCAGCGTCCTAGGCCCCCAACCATTTTCAGCTGCTTCGTCAATGGCCTTTCCGCCATCATAAGGTCAGAAGTGGGGATGTTGGCTGATGATTGCAGTGTTCAGTGCCATTTGCAACTCTCACATTATGAAGCAGTCCATGCCCACATGCAGCATGACCTGGATGACATTGAGGCTTGGACAGATAGGTGGCAAGGAAAATTTGCACCACATAAGTGCCAGGCAATGACTATCTCCAAGAGGCCCAACCACCATCCCTTGACACTCAACGACATTACCATTGCCAAATCCTCCACTATCAACATCCTGGGGGGTAGGGGGAAGGGGGGGGGGCGTGTCATCATTGACCAGAAACATAACTGGACCAACCACATAAATACTGTGGCTGTAAGAGCAGGTCAGAGGCTGTGTATTCTGCAGCAAGTGTCTCACCTCCCAACTCCCCAAGGCCTTTCCACCATCTACAAGGCACAAGTAGTGTATGAATAAAGAGTCTGACCAGATACTGTGAGCTCAAAGTAAAGTGTGACCGTAGTCTTTTATTGCAGGTCTCCAGAGTGCCTCTCCAGCCTGTGAGGCTTTAAGTACAGGTGCTCCCAAGGGATTGTGGGATCCCTTGGGACTCCAGGGGATCAGCCCTCTGGTGATCAAATGGCATGTTGGTCTTCATAGCTAGGGAATTTGAGTATAGGAGCAGGGAAGGCTTAATGCAGTTGTATAAGGCCTTGATGAGACCTCACCTGGAATAGTGTGTTCAGTTTTGGTCTCCTAATCTGAGGAAGGACGTTCTTGCTATTGAGGGAGTGCAGCAAAGGTTCACCAGACTGATTCCTGGGATGGTAGGACAGACATATGAGGAAAGACTAGATCGAATGGGCCTGTATTCACTGGAGTTTAGAAGAATGAGAGGGGGATCTCATAGAAACATATAAAATTCTGATGAGATTGGACAGGTTAGATGCAGGAAGAATGTTCCCGATGTTGGGGAAGTCCAGAACCAGGGGTCACAGTTTAAGGATAAGGGGTAAGCTATTTAGGACCAAGATGAGGAGAAACTTCTTCACTCAGCGTTGTTAACCTGTGGAATTCTCTACCGCAGAGAGTTGTGATTGCCAGTTCGTTAGATATATTCAAGAGGGAGTTAAATATGGTCCTGACGGCTAAAGGGATCAAGGGGTATGGAGAGAAAGCAGGAAAGGGGTATTGAGGTGAATGATCAGCCATGATCTTATTGAATGGTGGTGCAGGCTCGAGGAGCCGAATGTCCTACTCCTGCATCTATTTTCTATGTTTTTATGTTTGAACAAGGTATTTACAGGTTTACATATATAACAAGTGTGATGGAATATTCTGCACTTGCCTGGATGAGTGCAGCTCCACCAACATCCAGTACAAGCAGCCAACTTGATTGGCGCCCCTTCCACCACCTACAAGATGCATTGCAGCAACTCCCCAAGGCTTCTTCGACAGCAGCTCCCAAACCTGCAACCTCTACCGCCTAGGACAAGGACAGCAGGCACATGGGAGCATCACCACCTCCATGTTGCACTCCAAGTCACATCGTCGTTGGTTCAAAATCCTGGAATTCCCACCCTAGTAGCACTGTGAAAGTGTACTTTCACCACATGAACTGCAGCAGTTCAAGACAGCGGCTCATTACCCCCGTCTAAAGGGCAATAAGTGCTGGCCCACCTCCCTGGAACAAATTTTTTTTTAAATGATGTTAAACCAAATTATATTAACTATAATTTATTCACAAAGCACCTTTAACATAGTAAGATGTCCCAAGGCGCTTCACAGCAGTGTTACAAGAAAAAAAGATAAATTTGACACCGAGCCACAAAAGAAATTAAGACAGGTGACCAAAAGCTTGCTTAAAGAGGTAGGTTTTAAGGAGCGTTTTAAAGGAGGAAAGAGTGGTAGAGAAGCGGAGAGGTTGGCGAGGGAGTTCCAGAGCTTAGGGCCCAAACAGTTGAAGGCACAGCCACCGATGGTTATGCAGTTATAATGAGGGATGCTCAAGAGGGCAGAATTTGAGGAGCACAGACATCTGTGGGGTGGTGAGGCTGGAAATGATTCTAGAGATAGGGAGGGGCAAGGCCATGGAGTGATTTGTTAACAACGATGAGAATTTTGAAATCAAGGTGTTGTTTAACCGGGAATTCAGAAAGCACAGGGGTGATGTTGTGGTCACTGTAAAGCTGGATGATCTCCAACTTGCCCTACTTCTTTCCTAGAACCAGATCTGACACTGCTTACTTCCTTGTTGGACTGGAGATATATTGATTGAGAATTAGCTCCATCCCTCAGTTTCCTCCATTTAGGAGAACCGCTCAATTATGAGCTGGCGACATGCGACTTTTAGTCCGGCAGCATCTCCACACTGCCTTCCCAGTGGATGGTGTGGCTATCCAATGGGGGCCTCGCCAGGCTCCTCTTTGTCATCCTCCTCCCTCATGCAATCCCCACTGGCAATGCCAGGCCCCTCATGATGGCCAAGTTGTGCAACATGCAGCACACCACAATGAATTTGGATACCTGGTGAGGGGAGCATTGAAGGCTGCCTCCAGAGCGCTCCAGGCATTGGTCTGCCTGTAGGACATGGCATATCTCTGACAGGACCTCCTTTTGGAAGTGCAGCCTTCTCTCAAACTGCTCCTTAGAGAGGTGGAAGTATGAGCATCGGTGCCTGTAAAGCTGTGGGGGACCAAGCCCTCCTTCTCCGATGTCTTTGGTCTCTCCTTGCCATGTATTCAACCAGCATTGTAACCCATGTATAATCTGACCTAAGTTGTACACTGTGAGAACAATGACCACTAGGTGGGAGACACTCCTAACCTGGACCTTCAGGTATAAAAGGGGAAGCTCCACCCACCTTCATCACTTGAGTGCTAAGAAATAAAGGACAGGTCACAGACTGACCTTCTCTCAAGCATGGGCCTCGTGTGCATTTATAATATATAGTAAGGACATATCAATGGCGACGTGTGCATTTATAATATATAGTAAGGACATATCAATGGCGACGAGAAACTGGGATTTAAACCACGCGAGCATGGCCACTAGCAGAACAGACGAGAGACACTGTGTTCAGGAATGGTTGGGACAGAGATTCAACATTGTTAAAGCAGCACACAATTCTCCAGGCAGACAAGGGCAGTCGGGCATGCCCCAACATGTAGTCGAACCCAGAGGGGGAGTTCGACAGAGGCAATGGCAAGTTGAACGGCGATTCACACCATTGCAAGGGACAATGCGGCCAGTAATGGGGCCATCAACACCTGTTAATGGCGCACTCAAGGTCAGTCACAGGGGCAGTCAGGGACGATCGACTGGCAAGAGATCTTTTGTTTCCAACAGCAGCTCATGTTGGAGGCGTGGAGGCACACACTCAGCCGGAAGTTGCAGAGATGAGCAAAATACCTGCAGAAATTGCAGAAATGAACGCTGGGGGAAATCGCTGGAAGCTGAAGTTCAGCGGGTTCATGTGGAGCACGTATACAGTTCATACACCAGGGCGCCATCAATAATGATGAAAGTGCTCCTCAATGGCATTCCAATATCAATGGAGCTAGACACGGGGGCCAGCCAATCCCTGATGGGTATCAAACAGTTCAAAAGGTTTTGGGCGTCCAAGGCCAGGAGGCCAAAATTATCGGCGATTGACGCACAGCTGCGGACTTACACAAAGCAGACCATTCCGGTGCTAGGCAGCGCCACGGTAGTCATGACCCACAAAGATTCGCAGAACAGGTTGCCACTCTGGATTGTCCCGGGGACGGTCCCGCACTACTGGGAGGAGTTGGCTTGCTGTCATGAACTGGAAATGGAGCGATGTCAATGCAATTTCCTCTGTGGAGCGAGTATCATGCTCACAGGTCCTGGACAAATTTGGCTCATTATTTCAACCTGGCATCGGCACTTTCATGGGGGCCAAGGTAGTGATCCACATAAACTCGGACGCCAGGCCAGTACACCACAAGGCCAGAGCGGTGCTGTACATGATGCGGGAAAAGATAGAAGGCGAATTGGACCGCCTGCTGAGGGAAGGTATCATCTCGCCAGTCGAATTCAGTGACTGGGCGAGCCCGATCGTGCCGTGCTCAAGGCGAATGGCTCAGTCAGGATATGTGGTGATTACAAGGCCACCATCAATCGGGTGTCACTCCAAGACCAGTACCCGCTACCGAGAGCGGAGGACCTCTTTGCGACGCTATCCGGGAGCACCCAGGCCCCGTAACACGACGGAGCTGCGTTCGTTCCTGGGGCTCCTGAACTACTTTGGCAACTTTCTTCCCAAATTGAGCACGCTGCTAGAGCTGTTACATATGCTCCTACGCAAAGGTCGCGAATGGGTCTGGGGGGACAGCCAGGAAAGGGCTTTTAATAGAGCACGCAATTTGTTATGTTCCAACACTCTGTTAACACCATACGACCCATGTAAGAAACTTGTGTTAATGTGCGATGGTGTCGGGTGTGTGTTGCAGCACGTCAATGTCAAGGGTCAGTTACAGCCGGTAGCTTATGCCTCCAGGAGTCTGTCCCAGGCAGAAAGGGGTTACGGGATGGTAGAAAAGGAGGCGCTCGCATGTGTATATGCGGTAAAGAAAATGCACCAGTACCTGTTTGGCAGGAAATTTGAGCTGGAGACAGATCACAAACCCCTAACGTCCCTTTTGGCCGACAACAAGGCCATAAATGCAAATGCATCGGCCCGCATACAGAGGTGGGCACTCACGTTAGCCGCCTATGACTATACAATTCGGCACAGACCGGGCACTGAAAACTGCGCCGATGCACTCAGCAGGCTCCCACTAGCCACCACTGAGGGGGCTACCGAGCATGCTGCTGAGATGGTCATGGCTGTTGAAGCTTTCGGAAGCGAAGGCTCACCCATGACAGCCCGTCAGATTAAAGTCTGGACAAATAGAGACCCGCTATTGTCTCTAGTCAAGAAATGTATCCTGAATGGGGACTGGGCAGCCACGTACAGGGCATGCCCTGAGGAATTTAAACCATTTCACAGGCGCAGGGATGAACTCTCGATTCAGGCCGATTGCCTACTGTGGGGAAACCGCGTAGTCATGCCTCAGGTGGGCAGAGAGGAGTTCATCAGAGGACTCCACAATGAGCACCCGGGCATTGTCATGATGAAGGCAATTGCCACATCACACGTTTGGTGGCCAGGGATAGACGCAGATCTGGAACGTTGTGTTCGCAGATGCAACACGTGTGCCCAGCTGGGCAATGTGTCCAGGGAAGCCCCCCTTAGCCCCTGGCCATGGCCCGCCAAGCCTTGGTCACGCATCCATGTGGACTATGCAGGTCCTTTAGTGGGAAAAATGTTTTTGGTTGTAGTAGACGCCTACTCCAAATGGATCGAGTGTGACATTTTTAATTCAAGCGCATCCTCTGCCACGGTAGAAAGTCTACGGGCAATGTTCACTGCCCACGGTCTACCGGACGTCTTGGTCAGCGACAATGGCCCGTGCTTCACAAGCACTGAATTCCAGGACTTCATGGCAGGCAATGGAATTAACCATGTCAGAACAGCACCGTTCAAGCCGGCCTCAAACGGCCAGGCAGAACGAGCAGTGCAGATAATCAAACAGGGGATGCTCAAAATCCAAGGGGGTTCCCTACAAAGGCGCTTATCATGCCTCCTGTTGGCCTATAGATCCCAACCACAATCGCTTCCAGGGGTTCCACCTGCAGAGCTGCTAATGAAAAGGACGCTCAAAACGCGGCTATCCCTTATACACCCCACCATGAAAGAAATTGTCGAGAGCAGGCGCTAGCCACAAAATGACTACCATGACAGGAATGCGAGGGCGCAATGTATTGATGTAAATGATCCTGTTTTTGTCCTCAACTACGCTGCAGGGCCCAAATGGCTCGCAGGCACTTTGATTGCCAAAGAGGGAAATAGGATTCTGGTAGTTAAATTTACCAATGGACAAATCTGCTGCAAACATGTGGATCAAACAAAAAGGAGGTTCAGCAACCCCATAGAAGAAGCAGAGGAAGAACATGATGTAGAGTTCACTCCACCACAGGTGACCGAACACCTGAACCAAAGGGAGGAGAGCCCAATCACTGTGGGCAGTCTGGATAGGCCTGAGGCACCGCAAACAGCAGACACTCAGGCCAGCGCCCAACAACCGGAGCCCCAACTCAGGCGCTCTACAAGAGAGCGTAAACCACCAGAGAGACTCAACCTGTGATCCCAATAAGACTTTGGGGGAGAGGTGATGTCATGTATTCAACCAGCATTGTAACCCATGTATAATCTGACCTAAGTTGTACACTGTGAGAACAATGACCACTAGGTGGGAGACACTCCTAACCTGGACCTTCAGGTATAAAAGGGGAAGCTCCACCCACCTTCATCACTTGAGTGCTAAGGAATAAAGGACAGGTCACAGACTGACCTCTCAAGCATGGGCCTTGTGTGCATTTATACTGTGTAGTAAGGACGTATCACTCCTCATCCTTGGGCCGACATGGCCAAAAATCTTTCTTCTAGCTTGACGCCGCCTGGCAATAGCATGGAGCGTTTTACACAGTTGAACTAGTAATGCCCCCATTAAATTCTCACTGAAGTTGTAAGGGCACTGTAATAGCAAATGTCATTTCCATGTCGGAGCTTCACGCAGCATGCTGTGCGCAACCGTTGCAATCAATGTGATCTGCGATGTAGGAGCCTCATCCCTCCAATTAAATATGCTGCCAAAACTGCCTGCTGCATCCTGGGAACGCCTGGTTTTTCAGACCTGGGGCGGGTGCTCTGGAGACCTGCAATAAAAGACTCAGGTCACACTTTACTTTGAGCTCACAGTGTTCAGTCTGACTCTTTCTCCATATACAACAACTTCCACATGTGCACCGACAACACCCAGCTCTACCTCACCACCACTTTTCTTGACCCCCTCCAGTGTCTAAATTGTCAGTTCAGGATGGGGAGACATTTTCTCCAATTTAATATTGGGAAGACAGAAGCCACGGTTTTCGGTCCCCGTCACAAACTCCGTTCACTAGCCACTGACTCCATCCCTCTCCCTAACATCGATCCGAGGCTGAACCACACTGTTCGCAACCTTGGTGTCATATTTGACACTGAAATGAGCTTTCGACCACCAATCCGTAGCATAACTAAGACCGCCTATTTCCACCTCCATAACATCATCCGGCTCCGTCCTTGCCTCAGCTCATCTGCTGCTGAAACCCTCATTCCACGCCATGGTTACCTCTAGACTTGACTAATCCATTGCACTCCTGGTTAGCCTCCCACAGTCTACTCTACATAAACTTGGTCATCCAAAACTCGGCTGCCCACGTCCTAAGTCGCAATAAGTCCCATTAAGCCATCTCCCCCCGATGTTCGCTGACCTACATTGGCTCCTAGTTAAGCAACGCCTTGATTTCAAAATTCTCATCCTGGTTTTCAAATCCCTCCATGGCCTCGCTCCATCCTATCTCTAATCTCTTCCAGCCCCACAAACCCCCGAGATATATGCGCTTCTATAATTCTGCCATCTTGAGCATCCCTGATTATAATTGCTCAACTATTGGTGGCCAAGCCTTCTGTTGCCTAGGCTCCAAGCTCTGGAATTCCCTGCCTAAATCTCTCTTCCTTTAAGATATTTCTTAAAACCTACCTCTTTGACCAAGCTTTTGGTCACCTGCCCTAATTTCTCCTTATGTGGCTCGGTGTCACATTTTGTCAGAATACTCCTGTGAAGCACCTTGGGACGTTTTACTAAGTTAAAGGCGCTTTTTAAATACAAGTAGTTGGTGTTGTTAAAAAAAGCTGTTAAGGGTCTGTGTACGAGTAGTTAAGTGCCTCAATGAGGTTACCCGTCTCACCTGAGCGGGACTCGAAATGCGCCCGTCAAAAGCAAAAGTCGGTGGGATGATGGCGAGTTCCCAACGCGCTGCACACTTCTGTGCTTTTAACAGCGGACCCGGCCCCAAACCCACATAATCTTCAATGTGAAAATTCCGGCCAAAGTGTCTAAATTGGCTAGAGGAACAGAGGAACCTGGGGGTACAGATACACAAATCACTAAAAGTAGTGAAGCAGGTTAATAAAGCCCTTAAAAAAGCAATCAAACCTGCATAAAACCTTGGTTAGAGCACACTTGGAGCACTGTGAACAGTTCTAGTCTCCATATTATAAAAAGGATATAGAGGCACTGGAGAAGGTGCAAAGATTTATGAGCATGACACCAGAACTGAAGTTATTAAATCAGGAAAGATTGCACAGGCTGAGGCTCTATTCTCTAGAAAAGAGAAGGCTGAGGGGTCACCTGATAGAGGTCTTCAAGACTATGAAAGGGTTTGGTAGAGTATACGTAGAGAAAATGTTTCCACTTGCGGAAGAGACCAGAACAGGGGGCCATAAATATAAGAGAGTCACTAATAAATCCAATAGGGAATTCAGAAGAAACATCTTTACCCAGAGAGTGGTTAGAATGTGGAACCCACTATCACAAGGAGTAGTTGAGACGAATAGCATAGATACATTTAAGGGGAAACACATGAGTGAGAAAGAAATAAAGCTGGGTTTCGATGAAGAAGGGTGAGAGTAGGCTCGTGTGGAGCATAAACATTGGCACGGACCAGTTGGGCCGAATGGCCTGTTTCAGTGCCGTAAATACTTTGTTAATACTTTGTAATGGTACTCTAGGAGATAAGGTACTGCTACAGATACAGAATCCAGGTATAGCAAATCACCAAAGCATTTATAGATTCAGCAGGAGTTTGCGTAGAAACAGATCTTGTGAGGAATTGCAGAACCAGAATGAGCTGGTTTGAGTCAGTTTCAAATAAAGGAAAGAGCACATGGTGTTAAAGGTACTGCAGGTTGATTTTATCTATTACAGTGAAGATCAGCTCAGACCTGGGATTGTGCAGAAGCTAAGACCAATGAAAGAGGTTTAAGAATATGATAGACAAGACAATGGAGCTGGGATCTGGAGGCCTTGGCTTATAGACTGGATTAATCAGATTGAGAAGCAGACCTAATATACACGAACAGTTAGGATATGTAATAATACAAAAGATTAGATTTTACTGTATAAAAGCGAAATACCGCGGATGCTGGAAATCTGAAAAAGTTTTTACTATAAGTATGCGAAGCCTGTAAGGGGCAATAGCAAACCCTATCGTTCAGAGCTCACAAGGCAGTCCTTGGTTCTTGGGAAATTTCGGATGGATATTCCATTTGTAAGTAACTAGAAATAGTGCTTGCCCTTGTGTAAACCGCTACTGTTTAACGTAATAAAATTGTGCAGAAACTCTCTTTAGTCTTGGAACCTTATTTAGAATTCTGTTTTCCCACATCCACTAGTGAGGAATTGGCAATGCCCCGATTCCACTGCAGCAATAATACTTGCATCTTTCTTGCAAATATTTTTGGATCAACAATTTATTGTTGTAATTATTTCCAATGGATACAAAGGGCTGGACCTTGAAGTCTCTGACATGGCAGGAGTGGGGGAGGGGTTGTGTGTGGGCGGTATACCGTGGGAAACCCGGAAGACTGGGTTTCTCCGCACGCTGTGGAGTCCACAGCATGTGTGTTACGTCATGGGCTGGTTGCCCACCTGGAAGGCAGCCTGATCGACAGGCTTCTAGTCGGACGGGGAATGCTGGCTGGACAGGACACCACAGCAACAGGTAAGTGCTGGGTTCAAAAGTGGGGATGGGGGGAGACGGTGGTACCAAGTCTGGGCGGGGGGCGGTGGCTAGGAGGAAGCACTCATACTCCGCCCGGCCCACAAGAATTGCTTCCCAAGGCTGTGCTTGTCTTGCTGCAGCTACCTCGAATCCCGAGCTCTGGGATTTCTGGTCGGCTGCAGTTAAACCTGCACAGCAGGTTCAAGCAGAGGCTTCAGGGCCTCATTATCTTATTTAAAATGCCAACCCACCTCCTGGAAGCGGGTTAGCTGCCCCACCCCACAAGTAAAAGTTGAAAATGGGCGGGTTGAAGGCAGGTTGGCGTCGGGATTTAGATTTTTTTTTAAACTTTAACTATCCCCATGCTCCCAACCCAGCCATGTTTTTCATGTTAAAATTCTCCCCTAACTGTTCACAATACAATTAGAACTTCTTTAGGTATTACAACAAAAAAGTGTCCAGCTAGATAGTAAATGCCAATGCCTAATTCAAAATAGCATCCAGATTGAAGATTTATATACTTAGCTTGAATATTTGGAATGTTATTTCAAGTTGCGAGTCTCAAATAATTTTATTCCGAAGTGGTCAACTGTCAGTACATACTAAAAAAAAAAATCTATTGATGAAATTTGTAAATGTATAAACAAAGGCTTGTGTTACCAGTTTTCCTACTTACCAACAAATGTTCCTGCAACTCCATTCCTTCCTGCAATATTAAAAAAAGAAATATTTTAAGCTGATCTTAAAAACACTCGCAGTTGTCTAATGCATATAATAGCAAACAACCACTCAAGTCTTCCGCTTTTTAGCAATTGGTAAGCTTTTGATTCCTCTACCATGCCAGGCTTCATCAGTTGGAAGGAGTTGCTGCTCTGTCTACTCTCTGCCTTCACTAAACATAACATGTGTCATTTACATTCTTGTGTAAAAACCTGACCAGTTATTATCCAGCAATGGAAAATGTACACGTGCTGATACTACAAGATCAGTGATGTACAAGACATGGCCATCTCTGCTGGTTAACTACTTTTTTACAATTGTTATTCCTCAAAGTAGAAGCCTTACCATGCCACCAAAATTGGCAAGCTGGTTACTAGACAAAAAGCAGAGTAGGGTTAAAGGGCAGCTATTCAGAGTGGCAGGAGGTGGGAAGTGGGGTCTCACAAGCAGTGTTGGGACCACTGTTCACAATTTATATTAATGATTTAGACTTTGGAATAAGAAACACAATTTCTGAATTTGCGAACAACACTAAAGTGTGTGGGGTGAGACAGTTAACACTGAGGCGGATGGGAACAAATTATAAGACAACCTTAATAAATATGCAAAATGGGCATATAATTGGCAAATTCATTTCAACACATAATTGTGAGGTGTTCCATTTTGGTAAGAAAAATGAGATCACATTTTACTTGGAAAATACAAATCTAAATGGGGTAGAGGAGCAAAGGGATCTAGGAGTACAAATTACACAAATCACCAAAAGGAGCAGATTAATAAGGCCATTAAAAAAGCAAACCAAGCACTCGGGTTTATTTCTAGAGGGATAGAATTAAAAGAGAAGTTATGCTAAACTTGCATCGACCCTTGGTTAGATCACATTTGGAGTACTGTATATAGTTCTGGTTGCCATATTATCAGAAGGATATAGTGACACTGGAGAGGTTGCAAAAACGATTTGCAAGGATGATACCAGAACTGCAAGGTTATATCTATCAGGAAAGAGAAGGCTGAAGTCTTTAAATAGAGGTCTTTAAAACTATGAAAGGTTTTGATAGAGTAGACACAGAGTGTATTTCCACTTATGGAGAAGTGCAAAACTAGAGGCCATCAATACAAGATCATCACCAAGAAATCAAATAGGAAATTCAGAAGAAACTTCTTCATCCAGAGAATGGTGTGAATGTGGAACTCACGACAGGGAGTAGTTGAGGTGATTATAGAAGCATTTAAGGGAAAGCAAGATAAGCATATGAGATTGAAGGGAATAGAGGGTTATCCTGATAAGATTTAAAAGAAGACGGGAGGAGGCTCGAGTGGAGCATAAACTCCGGCATGGACTGATTGGGCTGAATGGCCTGTATATTCTGTGTGTTAGTGGTTGTAGCCAGATCTCTCCTGCTGTTAACATTTACACAGGAATTGTCTTTTCAAGTGGAGAGTCGTCTTGAAGATGTAAAAGGGCTGAGAGTTGGGGGTCAGGCGAGAGAGAGATGGGGAGGGTGGGCGAGAGAGACAAGGCAAATCCAATGACTGGGAGAGAGACGGGGAGGGCGAGAGATACGGAGGAGGGCGAGAGCATGAGGGAGGAGGAAAGGGAGGTTGGGAAGAGCGAGGGACACGTGACAAGGCCTCCCTGGTGGCCCGAAGTTTTATAATCGCGGAGGCTCTCCCCTTTAAGTGAAGGGGAGAGCCGTGGTGACGTAACTGCGGCAGTCACTCCAGTCCGCACCCACCTTCTGCCCCTCAGTTGCTGTCACCGCCGCATATCCACTCCTCAGGTGTAGTCACTGACCCCATTATGATCGAGTTCTGGATTGGGTGGAGAAAAACAAAGAGCCGAATGTCGCTCAAGAGGCGACCTGAACCGCAGCTGCAGTAAAAACCATCGTAACGGGGTGGGAACGCGAGTTGGGGGCGTGGGGGGGGCATTTTCTACCCGTGACTACATTTGAAGCAATGTTCAAAGCTGTACACTTAAAGCAATGTTACAACAAATTAATACCGAGTCGTTACTGGCCTCAATGTTTTAATTACAAACTTCATTCTTGTACAAATACTGTTTTAACAAAAATATATGTGCCCTCTCCAAGGCCTTGAGGCCTTGACATCCTTCCTACTGTGTGGTGCCCAGAATTGTACACAATACTCCAGCAGAGGCCGAACCATTGATTTATCAAAGATTTAGCATAACTTCCTTTTTTTTAAAAAAAGAACCGTTACCGCCACAAACGGAAAGGAGTTACTGCTCAGTCGGGGCGGAGTGGCCGGCATTCAGGACATTGTCCTTGTCCCTTTTTCTGGCGGAGAAAGTTACCGCCCCGCCCGGCGGCAACCCCTTTCTGTCCCGCGAGGGAAATGGCTCAGTGCCCCCCGATAGCTTCCTGCTGGGGAAAGCTGCCAGTGGTGGAGCGGCGTGTCTGCCATTAAAGGGGAGGAAGCACCGCCGCGGCCACCATTTTATTTTAATTGTTGGCCGACTCGGACGTCGGCCCGAAAATGATAGCCACAGGTTCGGCCGGGCCAGCCAAAACCCTCCCTGGTGGCTCAATGGGCACCACTAAAGTGGCTGCAGAGCTCGCAGCAATCCTCCCTCCTCTTTAACTGAAGGGAAGTGAGATTGTGACGCGTCAGCGCGATGCAACACGTCCGCGTGGCGCTATCATAAGCGTGGCACGGACACCATCTGCCTTCCACTTCGCTCCCAACCCACTTCTACCCGAAATTCCGCCCCAACGGAATCATACCCAAAAAGAGGGCAAAAATCGATCAATTCACTGCCCCATCGATTGGGGCGGTGAATCAACAACGAAATCGGTAAGCGCGCCCTGTTTGGAGCGGAGGGCAATTTTGGTTCCTATATCTCTATTTATAAAGCTAAGGATCCCATATGCTTTTTTAAAAAAAAACCAGCCATATCAACTTTTTTTTTATTCGTTCATGGGATTTGGGTGTCACTGGAAATGCCAGCATTTATTGCCCATCCCTAGTTTCCCTTGATAAGGTGGTGGTGAGCCGCTGTAGTCCGTGTATAGGTACTTCCACAGTGCTGTTAGGGAGGGAGTTCCACGATTTTGACCCAGCGAAGATGAAGGAACGGCGATATACTTCCAAGTCAGGATGGTGTGAGACTTGGAGGCGGTGGTGTTACCATGCGCCTGCTGCTGCCCTTGTTCTTCTAGGTGGTAGAGGTCACGGGTTTGGGAGGTGCTGCCGAAGAAGCCTTGGCAAGTTGCTCCAGTGCATCTTGTAGATGTTACACACTGCAGCCACAGTACGCCAGTGGTGAGGGGGTGCTTAAGGTGGTGGATGGGGTGCTAATCAAGCAGGTTGCTTTGTCCTGGATGATGTCGAGCTTCTTGAGTGTTGTTGGAGCTGCACTCATCCAGGCAAGTGGAGAGTATTCCATGACTTGTGCCTTATACATGGTGGAAAGTCTTTGGGGAGTCAGGAGGTGAGACAATTGCCACAGAATTCCCAGCCTCTGACCTGCACTTGTTGCCACAGTATTTGTGCTTGATCCAGTTAAGTTTCTGGTCATTGGTGACCCCCAGCATGTTGATGGTGGGGGATTCGGTAATGGTAATGCCGTTGAATGTCAAGGGGCGGTGGTTAGACTCATTTGTTAGAGATAGTTATTGCCTGGCACTTGTGTGGCATGTTACTTGCCACTTATCAGCCCAAGCCTGAATATTGACCGCTTCATGTCCAGTCACCTTCAAAGAGTTGAGTACATAAACCCCCAGGTCCCTTTTTCTCACACCTGCATTAAAATTGTATCATTTAATTTATATTGCCTCTCTCCCTAACAGCACTATGGGAGTACCTTGACCGCACGGACTGTGGTGATTCAAGGCGGCGGCTCACCACCACCTTTTCAAGGGCAATTAGGGAATGGCAATAAATGCTGGCCTTGCATGCGACGCCCTCATCCCAGGAACTATTTAAAAAAAAATTAGTATGTGTCAGCACCAAGGTCACAAAAGATGAGGAAAATCTTTAAGGTTCTTATGCTAGAAACACTGTTGTGCAACTACAAAGCTAGGTGGGAATGTAAGTTGTGAAGAGAATGCAAAGAGACTTCAAGGGGATATAGGCAGGCTAAGTGAGTGGGCAACATGGCGAATGAAATATACTGTGAAGAAATGTGAAGTTATCCACTTTGGTAGCAAAAATAGAAATTTTTTAAATGGTGAGGAATTGGGAACTGTTGGAGGCCGAAATTGCCACTCTCCTTAAGGCCTGTTCGCAGTGTGGCTGCCGATTTGCGGTGTTGAATGCCGTGCCGCAGTTGTCCAGCGGTGTGCATCATCGCTTGCCGCCCATTTCCACAGCGGTGATGGCCAGCACTCCTAAATGCGTCATCACTGCGCGCACCGCCGAGGTCCCAGGCCGGAAGCCCCATTGACCTATAAAAGTCGTGGCACCACTAGGTGGTGTCAAGATTTGTTTTTTTTCGAGTGGTGCATAATTCCTGATGCACACCACTGGAGTGCCTTAAAGGTGTGTTACTTTCAGTGGATTTTGAGTCGCCGATTTTATGCATTGTTTCACTAGCAGTGCAAGGATCGAGTGCGCGCTGCTTTGTGACTGCTGGAGGCACCTTACACCTGCAGAAAAGGGAGGCCACTTCGAGGAGGCTGGGTCTGTGGAGGTCTTTGAGATGGGGACAGTGCTTGCAGGCCAATGCCTCTTGCACATCGTGCGTGCCGCCGAGGCAGAGGAGAAGGTGGCACCGGGGACAATGGTTGCAGAGGCAGCGGACAAGAACCGCAGGCATCATTGCAGCCCAACTTGGAGGGGGCCAGGGAGGTGGCCACAGAGGGTAGGCAAGAGAGGTGCCACACGAAAGCCCTCAACAAGGGCGTCCCCTAAGGAGGAGAGTTAGGTACATCAACCCCCCACATCAAATACTGGGTGAGTAGGCCAGGAGGCAGCCTATAAAGATGGAGGAGGCAGCAGAGAGAAGCCAATGATCCACCTCACAAAGGAAGACAGCCACACAGACGTGGGGACGACAGGCCTTATCGAGAAAAGGTCTTCCGCCAGCAATTCTCATGCACGGATATGAATGATGATCAGTGCCTGCGCAGACTGAGCTCTAATCTCCTGCAGGCAGAATTGGAGCCACAGACACAGGTAAGGGCAGCCCTGAGCTTGGCATCCAAGGTAACTGTCGCCTTCAACTATTATGCCACTGGGTCCTTCCAAGCTGCCACTGTGGACATGTGCAACGTCTCGCAGTTTGCAACCTTCACATCGATATGGGAAATAACAGATGCTCTGTATGGGAGGAGGACTGACTACATCTCCTTCCTCATGATCAGGGACAAGCAATTGGAGTGCCAGACTGCATTCCTGTGCATTGCAGGCCTCCCCTGGGTCCAGGGGGTCATTGACTGCACCTATGTTGGTCTCAGGGTACCCCAAAAAACTCCAGAACGATTCAGAAACCGCAAGGGCTTCCTGTCCCTCAATGTTCAACTCATTTGCGACCACAACCGCAAGATTATGCAAGTGGATGCCCGGTTTCCTGGCAGCAGCCACGACTCTTTCATACTGCACCAGAGTGGTATGCCACACCTCTTCACTGGTCCCAATCAAGATCGTGGCTAGCTCCTGGGTGACAAGGGCTAATGGCTGAACACTTGGCTCATGACTCCTCTGCATAATCCTAGAACTGCTGGGCAGCTCGTGCACAATGAGAGTCTGATGGCCACCAGGACTATCACCGAACACAGTATTGCCATTAACAGAGGTTCCGTTGCCTCGACTGCTCAGGGGGTGTGCTGCAATACTCGCTTGAGCGTGTCTCCATATTCATGGTGGTGTGCTGCATGCTCCACAAACTGGCCATCATGAGGGTGCAGCCATTGGAGGACGAGGCAGCAGTGGCACCTGTGGAGGAGGAGGAGCCACAGGAGGAGGAGCAGGATGCGGTTGGGCAGTCACGCAGGAGACGGCGTCGGCATCGTCACCCTGCAAGGGAAGCACAAAGCACATAGCTGCGAGGTTCACATAACTCAATGCCCAGTTGACCCTGCATTTGGCCGTGTCCATGGGCCAACCTGTGAGCCCTCTCACACATCATGCCACACAGTAAAAATGAGAGACCTGATCACAAATTAAAAACACAAAATAAAAATGTATTAGAAACCAAACAATGGGTTTACAAAACAGTCACATAATTAATTCTTACCCTTGTGCAACTCCCTATTACCCCTCTTACGCAGACCTATCCTTACACTATGCCGCAGTGTCTCCCCTGTGGCTGGCTCATGGCTTTGGGAAGACTGCTGTGTGTCAATAGGGGAAGCTACAGATGTCCTTCTTGGACATCCTCAACCAGCTCTGGCCCTGGAAGAGTCATCCTTCTGTATGCCTTCAGTCGGAAGTGGCTGAGGCAATGCCATGGTTGGCAGCAATTGCGGAGTGGCAGGTCTCGGCTCAGGGCTGCTGTGAACCGGAGAGCCCACATTAGTATCCTGGTCCGAGGAGCTAGCACCACTCCCCCGGGGCAGCATCCCACCAAATTGCTTGAGCACCGTTCGGCCCCTGGTCCACTGTGGTGGACACAGCCGCAAAGGCAGCAGTTACATCTCGTGGCCTCCAGCTGAGACTGCACGACAGCAGCCACACTCTGGAACCCATCAGAGACAACAGCAATCAGACGTTCCATGTCCTGTTTTCCAGAGTTCATGAGAGCATTGAGCTTCCGGGGCAGCAGCCACCCTGTCCAAAGCAGCACAGCCACGATCGCTCCCTCGCGCCTGTGCTGCAATGGTAGCTGTCACCTCCGCCTAGAGACGTGCCATCGTAGCTGGAGCCACACGCTCACTCTTGAGATTCCACCATCGTCTGCACACTTACAATGATAATCCCCATGGTGTGCGCAGAGCTGTCCACGATGCGGGAGGCGGACTCCTCCATGCTCGCGACAGCCCATCGGGCACCCCTTGCATTGCCGCCAAGAGCTGCGATTGCATGGCCTCCTCCCTTTGTTCATAAGCCCCAACATCGATGGACTCGTCTGAGTCCTCCTCAGCAGGACTCGGCTGTGCACTCGCCCCCTGGAGAGATGGCAACAGAGGTTCCCTTGGCCCTACACTATGCTACAGCCCGCTAGGCCTCAGTGCTTCACCCAGTGCAGAACCCTCTGCTAAATCTAAGATACCTGACCGTGGACTCCCATTATCTGAGCTAGTGCGTGGGACTGTTGCTGGTAGAGCTCTCCCCTTCTCCATCTCCCTCATCCGAGATGCCGCCAAGATCACCGAGGATGCTAACTGTCTCCTCCTGACCTTGGCTGCCAATCACGTCAAGGGTGTCTGTGTTGCTCATGATGACACAGGAGATATCATCTGCAAGCATAAAATGGAGCAGGGATGTTGTGAGTGCGAGGAGCCGCATTGCACCATGCAGCAAGCAGCTTGCACAGAAGCATAAGCAACAGCTGAAAGCAACCATTACCACCAGGCATCATCACTCCACTCCCATTTCAGGCCCGAAAAAAGCGAATTTCTATCATGATACCACCCCATCCATATCGGTGATACCGGACGCTCAAATGCAGTGCGTGCGCCCCGTTTCGGACAGGGAGCAATTTGGGCCCCGGAGCAATTTGGACCCCTTGGTATTCAGAGGGACCTGGGTGTCCTTGTACACAAATCACTGAAAGTTAACATGCAGGTATAGCAAGCAATTTAGAAAGCAATGGCATGTTGGCCTTTATTACAAGAGGATTTGAGTACAAGCGTAAAGACATATTTCTGCAATTATATAGGGCCCTGGTGAGACCACACCTGGAGTATTGTGTACAGTTTTGGTCTCCTTACCTAAGGAAGGATATACTTGCCATATGACTGATTCCTTGGATGGGGGGATTGTCCCATGAGGAGAGATTGAGTAGACTAGGCCTATATTCTCTAGAGTTTAGAAGAATGAGAGGTAATCTTATTGAAACATACACAATTCTTACTAGGCTTGACAGGGTAGATGCAGGGAGGATGTTTCCGCTGGCTGAGGAGTCTAGAACCAGGGGTCACAGTCTCAGAATAAGGGGTCGGCCATTTAGGACTGAGACACTTCTTCACTCAGAGGAAAGTCTAGCCCATAGAATATACGCTGACTCAAAGTTTCTCATGCAAAGAGAGCGTAAGACTCAGGGCTCATTACAGGCTGCCAGGTCAGATTAAGAGAGAGGACATTATGAAGAAATAAGGAGGGTGTGTGAAAAACACAAAAATTGAGAATGCCCAGGTGCAGTAGTCAGATTTGGCAAATGTAATGCACGATTCCTTCGTAACTCAGTGCCTCAGGGAAACCACAAGAGGCAGGTCTCGGGTTAAATTGCTGATGGTTAGTGCCCCAACAGCATAAAAAAAATAAAATTATATGAGCTCTCGGTGGCAATAACCACAACATGCCTAAATTTGATATGATTTGGGATTCAGCATTGCCGAAGACCAATAGCCAAGTATTCAATTTCTCAAAGCCAATTATGGAGGATAGGAAACTTTCAGAAGCAGCTTAGAAGTTTGATCAGAGAAGCAGAGGGAACTGGAAAACAGTATAGCTGCAAATGCCAAAAATGAAGTGGGAAGGGATCGCAGAAGCTAAAGTTGACAGCCCTCAAAATCGTGGACAGCTCTGTGCACACCATGGGGATTAGCTGTCTGCTAATTTAAATGATTGCTGCGTGCAGCCAGCACTAACCATGCTTTTGAGTCGCTGCACGCCTCAACAGGGGTCCAAAATTGAGAGGTCAGCACTACTTAAATCTAGCCTGCGCCTCTTGAAGGGGAGGTGCACTGTGGCTGGAGCAGGCGGTGGAAGTTGTTGTGCAATATATTGTGAAGTGGATAAAGAAATGCACAACATGGCAGAAAGCGGGCTCCAAGATTTTCCGACGCTGCACTTGAGGCCTTGGTGGAGGAGATGGAGAGGAGAGCTGTGCTCCATCTCCAGAAAAACTCTCAGAAGGCTGTCAACACCAGGAGTCAAGGACCTGGATGCAGTGCTGCAAAAGGTTCAATAACCTCACAGGAGTGGTCACGGTCAGTGAATGCATCTTCAAGTGCTATATCTCACCAGCTGCACCACTAGCCTCAGCAACTGCTCAATGAACCTCACCCACGAACAATCAGGGCTCATTCCTTCAACTCACCCTCATACACTTAGCACTGGTGCAAGCCTCACACCCACATCTTGCCCACACTGCCAGCTATTCAACCATAACAACCACATCACCAAAAGAGATTGCACCACACTAACTGACACACTTCCCTCTCTGTTGGAGGACAAGGTGGCATGTAACTGTAGGCAGGAGTTAAGCGGCGGGAGACGGGCACGGCTGGCATGTCCTTACCCCCACGAAGGAGACGGTGCTTACCATCATTGGAGCGGCCATTGCTGAGGCTATGGCCAGCGGTGGGGCTGAAACCACAGGAGATCGCAGTATCCTCAAAATCTAATACTCCTTCTCACAGCCCACTTCCCCCTCATCCCACAATGTCCTCTGATTTAAAAGCTGCAGATGGTGTAAACATAAAATCATAGAATGGTTAAAGCACAGGAGCTATTTGGCCCATTGGGCCTGTGCTGGCTCTCTGCATGAGCCTTTTCCCCTTCAGGTACATATCCAATGACATTTTGAAAGCCACTATTGAATCTGCCTCTACCACCCTCTACATAGAAAAGTCTTCCCTCATGTCGCCTTTAGTTCTTCTGCCATTTCCTTAAATCTGTGCTCTGTGGTTCTCAGCCCTTCCGCTAAAGCAAATAGTTTCTCTCTACCTACTCTGTTCAGACCCCTTGTGATTTTGAACACCCCTATCAAATCTCCTCTCAACCTTCGTTGCTCTAAGGAGAATAACCCCAGCTTCTTCAGCCTATCCATGTAACTGTGAAGTCCCGTATCCCTGGAACCATGCTTGTACATTTTTTCTGCACCCTCTCTAAAGCCTTCACATCCTTCCTAATGTGCGGCACCCAGAATTGGATACAATACTCCAGTTGAGTACGGAGCAGTGTTTTATAAAGGTTCATCATAAATAGAATACAAAAGCAGGGAAGTTATGAAGCCCAGGAACCCGTATACGTTTTTAACCACTTTCTCAACGTGCTTGTCACCTTCAATGATTTGTGCATATATACCCCCAGGTCCCCGATCAAGCATCCCCTTTAGAATTGTACCCTTTATTTTATATTGCCCCTCCTCGTTCTTCCTACCAAAATGTATCACTTCGTACTTTTCTGCATTAAATTTCATCATCCACGTGTCCACCCATTTCACCAGCCTGTCTGTGTCCTCTTGAAGTCTATCACTATCCTTCCAAGTTTTGTGTCATCTGCAAATTTTGAAATTGTGCCTTGTAAACCCAAGTCCAAGACATTGATATACATCAAGAAATGCGGTGAGCCTAGTACCAACTCCTGGGGGACACCATTGTATACCTTCCTCCAGTCTCAAAAACAACCATGCACCACTACTCTTTGTTTCCTGTCACTTAGATAATTTCATATCCATGTTGTCACTGCCCTTTTATTCCATGGGCTTCAACTTTGCTGGCAAACCTATGGGCCCCAAGTTTCGGCTCGAGTTGCTCCTATTTTTTTGGAGCAACTAGTTTAGTATGGAGTATCTTAGAAATCGCAATTCTCAGCATTTAGTTTGCTCCAGTTCTAGTTAGGAAGAATAGTTTCGTTTTAGTACAGTTTTTTTTTCAAAAGGGAGCTTTACCAGCCACTTACGCGTTTTTCAAGTTTAGGCAGCGAAAAGTTACTCCAAACTAACTTAGAACGGAGTAAGTTTTGATTTTTGTACGCTCAGAAAAACCTTGCCTACACTTTATAAATTAGGCACAGGTAGTGAGAAATGGGGGGAAGAGAGAAGGAAAGTTAGAGGGAAGTTAAGGGATTTTACAAAGCATTAAGCACTTAACTTTTACCAATAGAGCCATCATCAATAATAAATGAAAATAAATCAATACATCAACCAATAAAAAAAATAATAAAAAAATTAAAAATTAAAAGTTTCTACTCACCTACTGCAGCACCGGGAGCCCTCCAACAGCCTGCCGAAGAGGTGCTGCTCGGGCGGGCCCCACCGCCGAAGAGGTGAGGGCAGGTAGGCCACTCGGCCCGGGATAGGGGCGACGTCCCTTCGGCCAGGGATAGGGTCACCCGGCAACAGGACGCGCTGGGAGGGCCAGGTGCTATTGCGCACGCGCGCAGCTGCTGGCACTCTTTTTGGTGCAGGGCTGTAGCTCCGCCCCCAGCTGCTTGTGTTGTGCTGCGTTGACTGTGAAACAGGCCTGCTGGACTCGGAGAATCGCGATTTAAGTTTTAGGCGCTTTTTTTAATTCTAACAAATAGGCGGGCCTCTCGGAGTGCGGCATTCTGGGAGGACATCTGAAACTTGGGCCCATTATGTGGCACTTTATCAAACACCTTTTGGAAGTCCATTTACACCACAGCACCTAAAGGAATCAAGGGGTATGGAGAGAAAGCAGGAAAGGGTGAATGATCAGCCATGATCTTATTGAATGGTGGTGCAGCTCGAAGGGCTGAATAGCCTACTCCTGCACCTATTTTCTATGTTTCTATCAACCGCATTGCCCTCATCAACCCTCTCCGTTATTTCAAAAAACTGAATTAAGTTAGTTAAACACGATTTGTCTTTAACAAATCCATGCTGGCTTTCCTTAATTAATCCACACTTGTCAAAGTGACTGTTAATTTTGTCCCAGATTATTGTTTCTAAAAGCTTCCCCAATTCCGAGGTTAAACTGACTGGCCGGTTGTTGCTTGGTTGATCCTTACACCTTTTTTGAACAGCGTGTAACAATTGCAATTCTTCCGTCCTCTGGCACCACCCCCTTATCCAAGGAGGATTGGAAGATTATGGCTAGTACCTCCACAATTGCCAATTTTACTTCCCATAAAACGGGGGAAAAAAGTGGTTAAAATTAAATGTTGGTCCCCTGGAGGATGAGACTGGAGAATTAATAATGGGGAACAGGGAAATGGCAGAGACGTTGAACAAATATTTTGTATTGGTCTTCACGGTAGAAGACACTAAAAAAATCCCAATAGTAGGTAATCAAGGGGCTACAGGGAGGGGGGAACTTAATACAATCACTATCACTAATGAAGTAGTACTAGGTAAAATAATGGAACTAAAGGCTGACAAGTCCCCTGGACCCGATAGCTTACACCCTGGGTTCTTAAAAAAAAAGTGGCTGCAGAGATAGTGGATACATTGGTTGTAATCTACCAAAATTCCCCGGATTCTGGAGAAGTCCCAGCGGATTGGAAAACCGCAAATGTAACGCCCCGATTTAAAAAAGGAGGCATACAGAAAGCAGAAAACTATAGACCAGTCAAGCTAACATCTGTCGTTGGGAAAATGCTGGAGTCCATTATTAAGGAAGTAATAGCAGGACATTTGGAAAAGCATAATTCAATCAAGCAGAATCAGTATGGTTTCTGAAAGGGAAATCACATTTGACAAATTTGCTGGAGTTCTTTGAGGATGTAACAAGCAGGGTGGATAAGGGGGAAAACCAGTGGATGTGGTGTATTTGTATTTCCAGAAGGCATTCGATAAGATGCCATATAAAAGGTTACTGCACAAGATAAAAGTTCACGGGGTTGGGGTAATATATTAGCATGGAGAAAGGATTGGCTGACTAACAGAAAACAGAGAGTCGGGATAAATGGGTAATTTTCCGGTTGGCAAACAGTAACTAGTGGAGTGTCGCAGAGATCGGTGCACCACTATTTACAATCTATATTAATAACTTGGATGAAGAGGCCGAGTGTAATGTAGCCAAGTTTGCTGATGATAAAGATAGGTGGGAAAGCAAATTTTGAGGACACACAAATCTGCAAAGGTATATTGACAGGCTAAGTGAGTAGACAAAAATTTGGCAGATGGAGTATAATGTGGGAAAATGTGAGGTTATCCATTTTGGCAGAAGTAATAGAAAAGCAAATTATAATTTAAATGGAGAACAATTGCAAAGTGCTACAGTGCAGAGAGATCTGGGGTTCGTTGTGCATAAAACGCAAAAAGTTAGTATGCAGGTACAGCAAATAATCAGGAAGCAAATGCAATGTTGGCCTTTATTGCAAAGGGGATAGAGCATAAAAGCAGAGAAGTCCTGCTACAACTGTACAGGGTACTGGTGAGGCCACACCACGGGGCTGAAATTGGTGGACATACCTGATACGTTGACAATAAAGGATGAAAATGAGTACTGTGTACAATGAGCAAGTGTGACCTTAGCTCCTTTAGGTACAAATGCGGATGTGGGTGAGTTGGTTAGTTCTTCACTGGGCTGTGGGCCTTGCCGGGCTGCTGGGGATGGTGAGTTCGGCTTCGTGGTCAACCATGATGACAGTAGCCACTGTGTGTGTATTGGAGGGTCAAAGTTGGTGATGTCTTCTTCGAGTTGTTCGTAGCTATTGGTGAACCGCAATTTGATTTGGTCCAAATGTTTTCTGCACATTAGTCCATTGGCCTATTTGACCTGAAACACCCTACTCCCTTCTTTGGCTATGAACGTGCCAGCGAGCCATTTGGGACCATGTTCATAATTGAGTACAAACACTGGATCATTGACCTCAATATCACGTGACAAATTTGCGCAGTCACGGTACACACTTTGTTGATGCCGCTTGCCCTCCACATGATCATGGAGATCAGGGAGGACAAGAGAGCGCCTTGTTTTGAGCGCCCTTTTCATGTGCAGCTCGGCTGGGGAAACTCCGGTGAGCGAGTGGAATTTGGTGCGGTTGCTGAGCAGCACACGGGATAGTCGGGTCTGCAGGGAGCCTTCCGACACGCGTTTCAGGCTTTGCTTGATGATCTGAATTGCCCGTTCTGCCTGGCCGTTGGATGCGGGCTTGAACGAGGCAGATGTGACGTGCTTGATCCCATTGCAGGTCATGAATTCCTTAAATTCAGCACTGGTGAAACACGGCCCATTATCGCTGACTAGGACATCAGGCAGGCCGTGCGTGGTAAACATGGTTCGTAGCCTTTCAATAGTGGCCGTGGACGTGCTTACAGACATTATTGCACATTCAATCCATTTTGAGTAAGCGTTCACAACAACCAAAAATATTTTGCCAAGAAATGGGCCCGAATAGTCCATGTGGATCATCGACCACGGTTTGGTGGGCCACGACCACAAAATTAGCGGTGCCTCTCTGGGTGCATTGCTCAGCTGAGAGCAAGTGTTGCACTGGAGCATGCATGACTCTAAATCTGAGTCGATGCCAGGCCACCACACATGGGATCTGGCTATGGCTTTCATCATTACAATGCCTGGATGGGTGCTGTGTAGTTCACAAATGAACGCATCTCTGCCTTTCTTGGGCAAGACCACGCGATTGCCCCACAACAGACAGTCCGCCTGCAGGAACATTTGGTCTTTGCGCCTGTGGTTTAATTGCCTTCTGCATCTCCGCTGGGATGCCGGACCAGCTCCCATGGAGGACAGTTTTTTTTACTAAGGACAGTAAAGGATCATGGCTGGTCCAGGTCCTGATCTGGCGGGCCGTAACGGGGGACTTTTCGTTTTCGTTTTCGAATGCATCCATTACCATGAGCAAGTCTGCTGGCTGCGCCATTTCCACCCCGGTGGTGGGCAATGGCAGCCGACAGAGCATCTGCGCAGTTCTCTGTGCCCGGTCTGTGGCGGATAACATAGTTGTATGCCGACAGCATAAGCGCCCATCTTTGGATGCGGGCAGAGGCATTGGTGTTAATCCCTTTGTTCTCTGAGAACAGCGATATGAGCGGCTTGTGGTCAGTTTCAAACTCAAACATGAGATCAAATAAGTACTGGTGCATTTTCTTTATCCGCTAAACGCACGCCAGAGCCTCTTTTTCAATCATGCTGTAGGCCCTTTCGGCCTTGGACAAACTCCTGGATGCATAAGCGACCAGTTGCAAAATCCCCGATTCATTAGCCTGTTATAACACACACCCGATCCCGTATGACGACGCATCGCAAGCTAGCACTAATCTTTTAAAAGGGCCATACAGGACAAGCAGTTTGTTTGAACACAACAGATTTCTGGCTTTCTTAAAGGCAGCCTCTTGTGAATTCCCCCATGTCCAGTCATCTCCCTTGCGCAGTAGCGCATGTAGGGGTTCTAGCAGGGTGCTTAACCCAGGTAGGAAATTACCAAAATAGTTAAGGAGTCCCAGGAACGACCGCAGCTCCGTCACATTCTGTGGTCTCGGCGCGTTCTTGATGGCCTCCTTCTTGGCGTCGGTAGGTCTGTTGCCATCTGCTGCGATTCTTCTTCCCAAGAACTCGACCTCCTGTGCCAGGAAAACACACATCGAGCGTTTCAACCAGAGCCCCACGCGATCCAACCGACTGAGAACCTCTTCCAGATTCTTCAAGTACTGAATGGTGTCCCGACCTGTAACCAGTATGTCGTCCTGGAAAACCACGGTGCGAGGAACCGACTTTAGCAGGTTCTCCATGTTCCGTTGGAAGATTGCCGCCGCCGACCGAATCCCGAATGGGCACCTGTTATAGATGAACAGACCGTTGTGCGTGTTGATGCAGGTGAGGCCTTTCGAAGACTCCTCCAGCTCCTGCGTCATGTAGGTCGAGGTCAGGTCCAGCTTGGTGAACGTCTTCCCTCCAGCCAGGGTCGCAAATAGGTCGTCTGCCTTGGGTAGCGGGTACTGGTCCTGTAGCGAAAAACGGTTAATCGTTACTTTATAGTCCCCACAAATTCTGACCGTGCCGTCCTCTAAGTACCAAGACTATCGGACTAGCCCACTGGTTCAATTCCACCGGCACGATGATGCCTTCTCGCTGCAGCCTGTCCAGCTCAATTTCCACTTTCTCACGCATCATATATGGTACCGCCTGTGCCTTGTGGTGGATGGAGCGCGGACCCGGAACCAAATGGATCTTCACTTTCGCTCCCGAGAAGCTTCCAATGCCTGGCTCAACAACGATGGAAACCTGCTCAGAACCTGGGCACATGATGCATCGTCGACAGATGAAAGCGCTCGGATGTCTACCCAGTTCCAGCGGATTTTTCCCAGCCAGCGTCTACCAAACAATGTGGGGCAGAACCCACAGTTGGAGTTCGTGTACTGGTCCATCACAGGAGACTTTGACTTCTGCACTGCCAATTACAGGAATTAGTTCCTTGGTGTTAAGTCCTTAGTTTGGTGTGAATGGGGCTGAGCTTGGGCCTGTGTGCCTTTTTGTCCCACAGCCTGTCGAAGGCCGTTTTACTCATTATGGACTGACTCGCACCCATGTCCAGTTCCATTAATACTGGAATTCCGTTCAGTTCAACTTTCAACATTATTGGTGAACATTCCGTGGTGTGTGTGTGTACCCTGTACACTTCTGCCTCCTCGGTACGAGTCTCCAATTCAGCCTGATCCACAGTGGATCGATCTTCCTCTGCAACATGGTGGTTTGCAGGGTTTGCAGCTCGCCTGCACATTCGCTGGAGGTGTCCCATTGTTCTGCAACCGTTGCACGCATAGAGCTTGAAGCGGCAGTGATGAGCTGACAATCACCTCCACAGCACCAACAAGGTGTTAACTGCCTTCATTAACGATTGATGGCGGACTCTGGGTCACCTGAGGTCGGACAGCAGCAGCCGGCGTGTACGTTCAGCCATGTATATCCCTGCTCAAAACGACATTGCTTTGTGCACAGTACTGGCCGAAACTTCTTTACTCTGCGAAATCTGTTTGGTGTTGTCGCTGGAGGACATAAATGCCTGGGCTATCGTTATGGCTTTACTCAGATTCGGAGTTTCAACAGTCAACAGTTTGCGAAGGATTAACTCATGGCCAATGCCCAGCACAAAAAAAGTCTCTAAGCATTTGTTCTAGGAATCCCTCACATTCGCAATGTCCTGCGAGGCGCCTTAGTTCGGCAACGTAGCTTGCCACTTCCTGATTTAGGTGCTCCCGGACCAGCTTACACAACTCTTCATAGGATTTAGCTGTTGGTTTTGCCAGAACTAGGAGATTCTTCATGAGGCCATATGTTGTTGCCCCGCAGACAGTTAGGTGGATCACCCTTCATTTGGCAGCGTTCTCATCCCCTTCCAGCTCGTTGGCCACAAAGTATTGGTCGAGTCTCTGCACGAATGCCTTCCAATCGTCCCCTTCTGAGAACTTCTCCAGGATACCAACTGTTCTTTGCATGTTCGCGCAGTTGTTAGTTACTTCGTCGCCAACTGATATGTTCAATAAAGGATGAAACTGAGTACTGTGTACAATGAGCACGTGTGACCTTAGCCTCTTTAATAAGACTCCAAAGTGAAGGTAGCTCGTGGGTGGCCTCTTTATATACCGTGCTCCCAAGGGATTCTGGGATCCCTCGGGGCTCCCAACAGGTAGGCCCTCTAGTGGTAGTGTAATATGGGTTACAAGGGGTTAAATACATAATACCACCACAGACCGCTGACATACCACCTAAAATCGCAAATTCATCATCCTCCACCATCCCCCCCGGCCCCTCCTGCGATGTAGGGTCCCCCCCCCCCCGTGATCCAGTCTCTCCCCGCCCCCCCCACCCGAGATCTAATCCCCCCCCCACCCAAAACGATGTAGCCACACCCCCCCAAAAACAATCGAGCCACCCCCCCCCCCCCCGCAAGAGGCCTAGCCCCACCGCCCCCCCACCCCCCACCGCAGAAAAACGTGAAAGTAAATAAGTATAATAAATAAATCAAAAACACTGCACAAAACAACTGAAATTCTAAACTTACCTGGAGACACATACCTGCGATCCAACGTCAGCAATCTCTGGCCTCCGGATTGCTCTTCTCCGGTGGGATAGGGTAACTGAGGTCGAGGTTAGAGTGCACGTGCGCAGAACTCGTGACCTGAAGAGTCCCGAATCCCAGACAATTTACCCTGCACCACCGGAGCAGACCGTCTGTCACACTCCGCTGATGCACCGCTCAGGACTGCCCAGAGCAATGTTGCCAGCACTCCTCCCCAATGGTATTGGGCAGTGAAGTTTGACCGACCACCGCGAGACTGCCGAGAAGTGGGCAGTCCACCAAAGTCCGGTTCCAAGAGTGCTGCATACAGTTTTGGTCTCCGTATTTAAGAAAGGATATACTTGCACTGGAGGCTGTTCAGAGAAGGTTCACTAGGTTGATTCCGGAGATGAGGGGATTAACTTATGAAGATAGGTTGAGAGTAGGTTGTGCCTATACTCAATGGAGTTCTGAAGAATGAGAGGTGATCTTATCGAAACATACAAGATAATGAGGAGTCTCGACAAGGTGGATGCAGAGAGGATATTTCCACTCCGAGGGAAACTAAAACTAGGGGACATAATTTTGAATGGGCGGCCCCTTATTTTGAGACTATGAGGAATTTCTTCTCTGAGGGTTGGAAATCTATGGAATTCTCTGCCCCAGAGAGCTGTGAAGGCTAGGTCATTGAATATATTTAAGGCAGAGATTTTCAAGCGATAAAGGAATAAAGGATTATGGGAAGTGGGCAGGGAAGTGGAGCTGGGTTCATGATCAGATCAGCCATGATCTTATTGAATGGAGGAGCAGGCTCGAGGCACCAAATGGCCTACTCATGCTCCTACAGCTTATGTTTTAATGTTCTTATTAGCATCCTAGGATGCATCCTATCCGGTCCTGGTGACTTATCTATTTTAAGGACAGCCAGCCTTTCTAGTACTACTTCTTTATCAATATTTATTCCATCCAGTATCTCAACCACCTGCTCTTTCACTATGACTTTAGCAGCCTCTTCTTCCTTGGTAAAGACAGATGCAAAGTACACATTTAGTACCTCAGCCATAGCCTCTGCCCCAATGCTTAGGTCTCTTTTTTGGTCCCCATTTGGCACCACCCCTCTTCTTACGACCCATTTACCCATTTACTATTTATATGCCTATAGAAGACTTTTGGATTCCCTTTTAGGTTAGCCGCCAATCTATTCTCATACGCTCCCTATGCCCCTCTTATTTCCTTTTTCACTTCCCCCCCTGAACTTTCTGTATTCAGCCTGCTTCTCACTGTATTCTCAACCACACAGCTGTCAAATGCTCCTTTTTATGCTACATCTTACTCTCTATTTCTTTCATCATCCAGAGCTCTGACTTTGGTTACCCTACCTTTTTCCCTTGTGGGAATATACCTAGACTGTAGCCGAGCCATCTCCTCTTTAAAGGCGGCCCACTGTTCGATTACAGCTAATCTTGGATTTCAATTTACTCAGGCCAGATCCATTCTCAACCCACTGAAATTGGCCTTCCTCCAATTAAGTATTTTTACTCTAGATTGCTCTTTTCATAGTTTAATCTAAACGTTAGGATCCTGTGATCACTGTTCCCTAAATGTTCCCTTACTGGCACTTGCTCCACTTGACCCACCTCATTTCAAGAACTAGATCCAGCAATGCCTCCTTCCTCGTTGGGCCGGAAACATATTGATCAAGAAAGGTCTCCGGAATACATTTCAGAAATTCTTCTCCCTCTCTGCCCTTTACACTATTCCAGTCCATATTAGGATAATTGGAGTCCCCCATTATCACTACTCTATAGTTCTTGCACCTCTCTAATTTCCCTGCAGATTTGCTCCTCTATATCCTTCCCACTGGTGGCCTATAGAATACACCTAGTGGTGTAATGGCACCTCTATTGTTTCTTAACTCTAACCAAATAGATTTTGTCCTCAACTCCTCCAGCACATCCTTTCTCTCTCACACTCTAATATTCTCCTTAATCAATACTGCCACCTCTCGACCTTTCTTTCCTTCCCTATCTTTTCTAATCACCATATATCCAGGAATATTTAATACCCAATCCTGCCCTTTTTTGAGCCTGGTCTGTTATTGCCACGTCATCACGTGGCTATTTACGTCTGCAGCTCATCAACATTATTTACCACGCTTTGAGAGTTTACACATGTGCACTGTAAACCTATCTTAGACCACCTTCTATTCTCTCAGTCTGACCTCACCTAATAAACATGCATATCTTGCTTCCCATGTCACCCACCATTTCCCCCGCTCCCCCCCTCCACCAACCCTCATAAGACAAACCTTGTGCCTGACTTCTTTCAGATACCCAAGATCTGTAACCTGGCCAGGCAGTGGAAGAGCAAGACTGCGATGAAGAAGAAATTCTGTCACACTATTTCATAATCGCAGCCACCAGCTTAGATACTGCACGTAATTTAGAGGATAGCTTTTGGGGGGGGGGCGGGGGGGGATCTGCACGTAGTGAGAAATCAGGCACGAGTGGCTTGCAGGGATCAAGGGTGGCACAGGTGCCAGTTCATCAGGGGGCAAGGTCACTATAGAGGACTCAGACAAACACTTCGGTGGAGCGGACTACAAAAGGCAGCTGATGGGTATGCACAATAAACTCATTGGTTCATTGCCAAGCCTGCCAGAGAGCCTGGGTGTAATGTCAAGGAGCACAAAGTCGTCCAGCACCAACTTAGCATAGGGCTTTGTGCAGAGCTTGGAGCCCATGATTTCCAGTATGTAAGTGGTGACCAACTCCATTGGCACAATTATGGACACAACCATGGTGCAATGTTTGAAGGTCGATGTTTCAGCTTCCATTGCAGCACAAGCAGAAGCCCCCATGTGTGTGCTGCAGTGGAAGCTCAGACGTCTGCCATACAAGGTCAGCTTCCTTCCCTGAAAGCTCAGGCTACTCTTGTGCAAGCTCAGACTAATGCCATCATGGCTGCGGATACCAGGGTTCAAAGGGGCTTGCAGAGCAGTCCAGCAATCTGTCCTCCCAGCAGATTACTAGGATTGGTAAGGCCATGTCCAGGAGGACTGGAGATGGGTCTGTGGAGCACAAACCCATTGTCCTCTCTCAGGATGACAGTACTCGTGCTCCTAGTACTGCCACCCTGCCAGTGTCCTTGCTGTTACCGGTCAGCCAGTCAGCAAGACTGCTGCTGCCCATGCCAAGATGGTGCAGTCTGAAGCCAGGCCTTCAAGATCTAAAGCCGCTTGAGGTCATCCTCCAAGGCCATCTGCAGTCTTCCGCATTGAAAGTCAGCAGTCTCCCACCAACCATGCTGCAGTCACTGGGGTAGCACTACGTTGGAGTACTAGGACAGGGAAAGGCACACAGAAGATAGGCACACAGGGAAGACACAAGGGTGATTAGTTGATGTTTGTATGCAATATGGGATGGTTTGATGTATAAATTTGGTTTGGAATGTTTATTTTGTGTTGGCTTTTATTTTTGCATTGCAGCCAAGCGGATGCTGTGATGGTCAGTGTCAGAGGGACGGTAAGGTGCAAGACTGTTGGTGAATGGGGAGAGTTGAATTTAGTGGTATCGCGGTTGTTCATGGACAGCCTGGCCATAGAGAGGCTGGCTAGGTTGCCTCATGCCTTCCTGTTCCTGCTCGCCACATAGCTGGTGGCATGGGCTGTGCCCCAATAATGGCACGGTTGTGCAGCTTAGAAACATAGAAATCCACAACAGAGGAGGAGGCCATTTCAGCCCATCATGTCTGCGTCAGCCGACAAAGAGCCACACGGCCATCAGCCCTGAAGGTTACATATAAACCTATGAACAATGAACAATGTCGGAAAGGCAAAGAACACCCAGCCCAACCAGTCCGCCCCATACAACTGCAACACCCCTTGCACCGAAACATTCTACACTCCACCCCAACCATGTGATCTCCTGGGAGAGGAAAAAAAAAGATAAAAACCCAGGCCAATTGGCGGAAAAAAATGTGGGAAAATTCCTCTCCGACCCATCCAGGCGATCGAAACTAGTCCAGGAGATCACCTTAGCCGTATTCGATTCCCTGCAGTACTTACCATCGTATCTGCGCCAGCCAACAAGAGGTTATCCAGTCCAATCCCACTTACCAGCTCTAGGTCCATAACCCTGCAGGTTACGGCACTTCAAGTGTCCATCCAAGCACCTTTTAAATGTGGTGAGGGTTTCTGCATCCATCACCACTCCAGGCAGTGAGTTCCAGATCCCCACAACCCTCTGCGTGAAGAAGCCTCCCCTCAAATCCCCTCTGAATCTTCCACCAACCACCTTAAAACTATGCCCCTCATAATTGACCCCTCAAGTAAGGGAAATAGGCCCTTGCTATCCACTATATCCAGGCCCCTCAAAATTTTGTATACCTCAATGAGGCCTCCTCTGTTCCAATGAGAACAAACCTAGCCTATCCAATCTGTCTTCATAGCTAAGATTCTCCATTCCAGGCAGCATCCTAGTAAATTCTCCTCTGCACCCTCTCTAGTGCAATCGCGCCCTTCCTAAAATACAGCGACTAGAACTGCACACAGTGCTCCAGCTGTGGCCTAACCAGAGTATTATACAATTTAAGCATAAACCCCCGTGCTCTTGTATTCTATGCCTCGGCCAATAAAGGCAAGCATTCCAAATGCCTTCTTAGCTACCTGGCCTACTACTTTCAGGGATCTGTGGACAAGCACTCGGAGGTCCCTTTGTTCATCTATACAATTAAGTGGCCTACCATTTAACGTGTAGACCCTTTCCTTCTTAGCCCTCCCAAAGTGCATTACCTCATACTTCTCCCAATTAAATTTCATTTGCCACTGCTCCGCTCACCTGACCAGTAGATTGATATCCTCTTACAGTCCATGACTTTCCTCTTCATCAACCACACAGCCAATTTTAGTTTTATCTGCAAACTTCTCAATCATACTCCCTATATTCAAATCTAGATCATTGAAATATACCACAAAAAAAGCAAGGGACCTAGTACTTGCAGCAGACCACCACGAATCTTGACATGTACTCTGACTGCAGGGCTCCTTCAGAGCTGTCCAGGCAGCGGAATCATTGTTTTAGTGCACAAATGCTGTGCCCTATCACATTTTGTATGGCGGCATGACTTTCGTTGTATGCATGCTACCCATGTCTGCGTGGGTTGGGCACCGGAGTTATGAACCACGTTGTCAACAGATAGCTTTTGTCGCTCAGTGGCCACCCTCTAGTTTGTCGTGGTGGCTCAAATACAGATGGCACAGCGGACTACCGCAGAATAAAGGAATTATGACTGCTGCCAGGATACACGGCCTCAATCAGCATGATTTTCTCCGTATCGTCGCACACCAGCTGGATGTTGAGTGAGTGGAATCACTTTCAGATCCAGTACATCTCGTAGTTGACATGCAGCGCCTGCAAAGTGTTGTGCGTGCAGTCAATGGCACCTTGCACCATGAGGAAGCCGACAATCCTTACAAAGCCACGTGTTCGCTCCACCTGCTGCTCTCTGGCAAGAAATATGAAATGTAGTCAGCTCTCTTGGAATAGAATCACAGAAAATTACAATGCAGAAGGCCATTCGGCCCATCGTGTCTGTGCAGGCCAAACAAAAACTATCCAGCCTAATCCCACATTCCAGCTCTTGGTGCACTCATTGCACCCTAAAAATGGCTCTGAATTTTGCACATTGGGGAGGTATTGGATTTAGTATTTAACTTCAAAATACCACGCTATAGTTAATACAGGTTGGACCTCCCTTATCCGGCACCACCCCTCGTCCGGCATGATTCTGGTAGCCGGGAGCGCATGAGCAGAACGCGGCCGACGTCCAGCCTGACTTTGGGGCCCGCCGACACTCGGGCCGACGCTTTGGGGGCCGCACCAACATTTCGCGGCCCGCCCAGAGCACCGACTCCTCTCCTCTCCACCACCACCCCCCCCCACCCCACCCACCTCAGGCTGACCTCCCTTTATCCGGAAAAATCCCTTATTCGGCACTGGCCAAGTTCTGAGGGAGCCGGATAAGGGAGGTTCAAACATTGCAAACAAAATGCTCGCTTGCATTGCAAGATTAATGAAGTATAAGTTAGAAGCGGCATTCTAAAACTATACAGTGCCTTGCTAAGACTGGAGTTAGAGAACTGTGTTCAGTTTTGGTCACCAGGTGTAAAGAAAATATTTAAGCCGTGGAGGCAGTGCACAGAAAAGCTAAAAGACTGAACCCTCGCGTCAAAGAATTTAGTTGCTAGGAAAGATGGGAGAAACTAAAACTGTAACCTTGAAAGGTGGTGTCTCAAGGAAGTAAAAAGACTTAAAAAAGATTTTTTTCAAGATATGCCAGAATATGAAAAAAGCAGAAACAGGTTAAAACTGGTGAAAGGAATATTAGGACAGATGTCAGGAGCTGCTTTTTTAATGAAGAGTTATCCACACTTGTAATTACCTTCTGGGTGGGATAGTGGAGGTAAAAGCCTTAGAGTTATTCAAGAGACAATGAAACAATATAATGGGGGGGCAATATGACTTTCTTTATTCCCAAACATGGTCTAAAGTGGGTCCAATGGCCTCCCCATCTGTAACTACCTTATGAACCTATAAATCTATAAGAACAAATAAACTATGCACAAAGATAAAATGAAAAACTACAAATACTGGAAACCCAAAAACAGAAAATGCAAGACATGCACAACAGGTAAATCAGCATCTGAAAGAAAAAGACTGGAAAATATTTTTGGTGGGAACCTTCATTAGAAGAGTGAATTTAGGTGTCTACAGCTTCCTTAAAAAGCACCCATTATAAACACAATCTATACTTCGCACAACTGCAGATTAAATGTGTGTCGAACACAAAACTCGCACAAAGCAAAATACTGCAGATATGGGAAATTTAAAATGAAACCAGAAAATGCTAGAGATATTCAGCGCGTCAGGCAGTATCTGTGGAGAATGGACAAAGCTGACCTTTTAATGTTCGCCAGTTCTGAAAAGTTAACTTTTTTCCTTTCTCTATAGATATTTTCTGAACAGCTGAGTTTTTTTCAGCATTTAATGTTTTTGTCGCAGAACTTACAGGGATGTTAGCAGCTTTCTTTATTCATGTAAGTTAACTGAATGATTAAATGTGAAACCCAGCATGGGCTATTAAATCCAAGGAATATACTTACCAATAGTTCTATTTGTAGGAGCAGGATCAGTTACTGTACATGGGAGAGAAAAAATAAATTACTCAACTGACTCAAAAAAGGAACGTCTTACCATAAAACAGTGCTTCTCACATGTGGTGTTTATAAAGGAAAGGACAATCTAGAGTATGCCTATGGCCCAGAATTTCGTCCAACAGCATGATCAGCAATGCACTGCATAACTATTGCTGTTTCACACGTCAATCTTCCTGTTATGAACTGCACTAACATTTCCTCCAAAAGTAATTTGAATATGCCAGTGAACACAATGGAACCTCAGAAATGACAGAGCCAATGGCTTACCTCAACTGCATCAATAAACCTATTAAGCAGATCACTATTGGGTTACCCAAGTCATAGATTTCTGAATTGTAAATCATTTCACTATGCAGAACTTGATCACTTACAGAAAAATGTTTCAGTTATGCCCACACTCAGCTGTTGGTATTCAGTTTTCAGGAACATTCTAAGTTAGAGATTTATTTTTCATTTATTTAGAAGATGACATTAGTAATTAAAGCTACCGAAATAGAGTCTCAGATGGTCTGACTTTAGCCAACGGCACATACAGGGATTTTAGTACCTTACACCTATTATATAGAAAATCTAACACACAATGAAGTCTATTGATGCATTTTAGCTCAGAATTAAATATATCAAGAAAAAGCAGAGATTTTAGTTTACTTTGAACAATTATTTTGAACACAGATCAAATGAATGGATTTAATGATTGTATTTGCCACAAGGCCTGTACTTCTGAATGATCACAATAACAACATATTTTTGATGAAGAAATGTGAAAGCCTATTTGTATCCTGTATGCATAAAAGACTCTTCACATATGGTTCCAGATGCAGATATGAAGCTCCACATCTTTAATAAGAAATAGGAGTAGGGCTAGACCATTCGACCTTCCGAGACTGCTCCACCATTCAAAAAGATCAACTCCACCTTCCCACACTATCCCCCATCCCTCGATTCCATCAGTATCCTAAAATCTATCGATCTCTATCTTGAATATACTCGACTGAACATCCGCAAACCTCTGGGATAGAGAGTTCTAAAGATTCACAACCCTTTGAGTGAAGAAATTTCTCATCATCGCAGTCCTAAATAGCCGACCCTTTATTCCGAGACTGAAACCCCTAGTTCTACTCTCCCCAGCGAGGAGAAACATCCTACCATTATCTACCCTGTCAAGCCCCTTAAGAAATTTAGATGTTACAATGAGATCACCTCTTATTATTTGAAACTCTATATAGGATTACATAGGATATATGACACAGAAACCAGTTCATGCCAGCAATTTTTTTTTCTGAAAGGAGCCAGTGAATATAGGCCTATTCTACACAATCTCTCATCGAACAATCCCTCCATCCCAGGAATCAATCTAGTGAACTTTCGCTGCACTCCCTCTAAGGCAAATATATCCTTCCTTAGGTAAGGAGACCAAAACTGTATGTAGTACTGCAGGTGTGGTCTCACAATAGCCCCATATAATTGCAGTAAGACTTCTTTACTCTTATACTCCACTCCTTTCTAATAAATGCTAACAAACCAAAAAAAACAGCCATGGACGACTAAAGAGATAAGAGACAGCAAAAAAAAACACAAGAAAAAGCATAAAATTGCAAAAAATAGCACGGATCCTGGTGAATGGGAAAGATACAAAGAACAGCAAATGGCGACAAAACAGATAGTAAGATCTACAAAAAGGAGTATGAAAAGAAGCTTGCAAGGATAACAAAATCAACATAATTTTTTTTTTACAACTATTAGGAAAAAGTGGGTACGCAGAAGCAATGTTGGTCCCTTGAAAACTGACATCAGTAATATTGTCAATAATAATAAGGAAATGGTGGACATATTGAATAATTACTTTGCGGCAGTATTTACAGGAGAGGAACATGCCAGAAATCCCAAAACTAATATTGAATCAGCGACAGGGACTCAATAAAATCCACATTACAGCAAAAATGTGATTGCACTAGAGGGTACAGAGGAGATTTACGAGGATCTTGCCTGGACTGGAGAATTTTAGCTGTGAGGAAAGATTGGATAGGCTGGGTTTGTTTTCTTTGGAACAGAGGAGGCCTTACTGAGGTGTACACCATTATGAGGGGTATAGATAGAGTGGATAGGAAGCATCTATTTCCCCAGAAGAGGGGTCAACAACCAGGGAGTATAAATTTAAAGTAATTGGTAGGACGTTTAGAGGGGATTTGAGGAGAATTTTTTTCACCCAGAGGGTGATGGGGATATGGAACTCATTGCCTGAAAGGGTGGTAGAGGCAGAAAAACACACCACTTTTAAAAAGTATTTGGATGTGCACTTGAAATGCCGTAACCTACAAGGTGAAGGACTAAGCTGGAAAGTGGGATTAGGCAGGATAGCTCTTTGTCGGCTGGCATGGACACGATGGGCCAAAATGGCCTCCTTCTGTGCTGTACATTTCTATGATTCTATGTAAGCAAAATAGCAGTATTGAAGAAAATAATGGCACTAAACAGTGACAAACCCCCAGGACCTGATGGTTTCCATCCCAAGGATTTAAACAAAGTAGGAGCATATTGCAGATGCCCTAACTATAATCTTCCAAAGATTTCTCAATTAAGGAACTGTCCATTTAATTGGGAAAATTGCGCATGTCACTCCGCTACTTAAGAATGGCGAGAGGGGAAACCGGGGAATTATACACCAGTTATCCTAACATCTGTTGTCGGAAAATTGCTAGAGTCTTAAGGAGAGGGTGATTGAATATCTTGAAAATGTTCAGCTGATCAGAGAGCCAGCATAGATGTGTGAAAGATACGTCATGCCTGACAAACCTGATTGAATTTTTTGAAGAGGTGACTAAAGTAGTGGACAAGGGAATGACTCTAGATGTTATTTATATGGACTTCCAGAAGACATTTGACAAAGTACTACATAAGAGACTGTTAACTAAGGTTGAAGCGCATGGAATTGAAGGCAAATGATTGACTTGGTTAGGAAATTGGCTGAGCGGTAAACGACAGAGAGTAAAGATAATGGGTAGGTACTCTAATTGGCAGGATGCGACCAGTGGTGTTCCGCAGGAACCTGTGTTGGGGCCTCAACTATTCACAGTATTTATTCATGCTATAGATAATGGCAGATAGTTACATATGCAAATTTGCCAATGTCACAAAGATAGACAGCATTGTAGGCAGTGTAGATGAAAGCATAAAATTACAAAGGGATATTGATAGATTAAGTGAATGGGAAAAACTGTTCAAATGGATTTCAATGCAGGCAAATGTGAGGTCATCCATTTTGGACCTGAAAAGGACAGAGTCGGGTACTTTCTAACTGGTGACAAGCAAAACACTGTGGAGGTCCAAAGAGACTTGGGGGTCCAGGTACACAGATCATTAAAATGTCATGAACAGACACAAAAAAATAATTGAATGGCTAATGGAATGCTGGCCTTTATAACTAGAGGACTAGAATATAAAGGGGTAGGTGTAATACTGAAGCTATACAAAGCCCTAGAGAACTGTGAGCAATTCAGGGTACCACACCTTTGGAAGGATATTACTGGTAGTGGAGGGAGTGCAGCGTAGGTTTACCTGGATGTCAAGGGTTAAATTACAAGGAGAGGTTACACAAATTAGAGATGTATTCCCGAGAATTTGGATGGTTATGGGGTGATTTGATCGAAGTTTTCAAGATATTAAAGCAAATAGATAGGGTAGATAGAGAAAAACTATTTCTGCTGGTTAGGGAGTCTAGGACTGGGGGCATAGTCTAAAAATTACAGCCATACTTTACAGAAGTGAAATTAGGAAACACTTCTACACACAGGTGGTACAAGTTTGAAATTCTTCCGCAAATGATAATTGATGCTAGATCAATTGTTAATTTTAAATCTGAGATTGATAGATTTTTATTAACCAAATGTACTAGGGGATATGAGGCAAAGGCGGGTATATGGAGTTAGGTCGCAGATCAACCACGATCTCACTGAATGATGGAACAAGCTCAACGGGCTAAATAGCCTATGTTCCTACAATTTGTTTTCCTAATTGTTTGCTGTATCTATTGCATTCTTAACACAGATGAGGCTACACACAGGGAGGTTAAAGTAACAGTGACCTCAGTCTTTATTAAGACACTCCAGAGTGATGAATAGGCCTTAGGGGCCGGCTTATATACAGTGTTCCCAAGGGATGCTGGTATCCCTTGGGACTTCAGGGGCTGAGCTCCCTGGTGGCGGAACATGGGAGTGCATGCTTTACAGATACACATCATCAATTCCCCCCCCAACGTCAAAGTGAAAACTATTTACAAGGTGAGGCGGTCGGGAGCCTTTCTTTCCCTGGTGGACCGCCTCGTTACAAATGTCTGTTCTGGTGTGTTGGCTGTGCCCTCGCTGGGCTGGCGTGTTGTTGGCCCTGCAGGGCTGCTAGGTGAGCCTGGCCTTGCTGGACTGTTGAGCGTGATGGGTCCGGCGTGGTGTCGTTGATCCTTTGGGAGTGTGTTGTGGGCTCGAAAAAGGTGGTGTCTGCTGTGGGTTGTTCAGGGCAGTCTGTGAACCGCAGCCTCATTTGGTACAGGTGCTTTCTGCAAATTTATCCAATGTCTAGATTGACTACAAACACCCTATTCCCTTCTTTAGCTATCACCGTACCCACGATCCACTTGGGACCATATCCATTGTTTAGCACATACACAGGGTCATTCAGATCAATTTCCCGTGACACAGTGGCGCAACCATCGTTTACATTTTGTTGCTGCCGCCTGCTGTCTACCTGATCATGCAGGTTGGGGTGAACCAGCGAGAGTCTGGTTTTAAGTGTCCTTTTCATGAGTAGCTCAGCCGTGGCACCCCTGTGAGCGAGTGGGGTCTCGTGCGATAGCTGAGCAGTACTCGGGACAGGCAGGTTTGAAGTGAGCCTTCTGTGACTCGTTTCAGGCTCTGTTTGATGGTTTGTACTGCCCGCTCTGCCTGCCCATTGGAGGCTGGTTTAAACGGAGCCGAGGTGACATGTTTGATCCCATTGTCCCATTGCAGGTTATGAATTCATTAAATTCGGCACTGGTGAAGCATGGCCCATTGTCACTGACCAGTATGTCAGGCAGGCCGTGGGTGGCAAACATGGCCCTCAGGCTTTCAATGGTGGCAGTGGCAGTGCTTCCCAACATTATTTCACATTCAATCCATTTTGAAAAAGCATCCACCACCACCAGGAACATTTTACCGAGAAATGGGCCCGCATAGTCGACATGGATCCTCGACCATGGTCTGGAGGGCCAGGACCACAAACTTAGTGGTGCCTCTCTGGGCACGTTGCTCAACTGAACACACACACTGCATTGCCGTACACAGGACTCTAAGTCAGAGTCAATACCGGGCCACCACACGTGGGATCTGGCTATCGCTTTCATCATTACTATACCCGGATGTGTGCTGTGGAGATCCGACATGAACGTCTCCCTGCCCTTTTTTGGTAGCACTACACGGTTACCCCACAACAGGCAGTCTGCCTGAATGCACAGTTCGTCCTTTCGCCGCTGGAACGGCTTAATTAGCTCTTGCATTTCAACAGGGATGCTGGCCCAGCTCCCAAGCAGTACACAGTTTTTTTTAAACTAGGGACAGCAGAGGATCCTTGGCTGGTCCATGTCCTAATCTGGCGGGCCGTGACAGGTGATTTATCATTTTCAAACGCTTCCATGACCATCAACAAATCTGCGGGTTGCACCACCATCAACAAGTTTGCAGGCTGCGCCATTTCCACCCCTGTGGTGGGCAATGGTAGCCGACCGAGAGCATCCACACAGTTCTCGGTGCCTGGCCTGTGGCGGATGGTATAGTTATACGCTGAAAGCATGAGTGCCCACCTTTGTATGCGGGCTGAGGCATTGGTATTTATCCCCTTGTTTTCAGCGAACAGGGATATAAGAACATAAGAACATAAGAATTAGGAACAGGAGTAGGCCATCTAGCCCCTCGAGCCTGCTCCGCCATTCAACGAGATCATGGCGGATCTGGCCGTGGACTCAGCTCCACTTACCCGCCCGCTCTCCATAACCCTTAATTCCCTTATTGGTTAAAAATCTGTGACTTGAATACATTCAATGAGCTAGCCTCAACTGCTTCCTTGGGCAGAGAATTCCACAGATTCACAACCCTCTGGGAGAAGAAATTCCTTCTCAACTCGGTTTTAAATTGGCTCCCCCGTATTTTGAGGCTGTGCCCCTAGTTCTAGTCTCCCCGACCAGTGGAAACAACCTCTCTGCCTCTATCTTGTCGACCAGTGGAAACAACCTCTCTGCCTCTATCTTGTGAGGGGCTTGCGATCGGTTTCCAGCACAAATTTGAGGCCAAACAGGTACTGATGTATTTTCTTTACCCCGAACACACACGCTAATCATACTGTAGGCCCTCTCAGCCTTAGACAAGCTCCTGGAAGCATAGGCGACAAGTTGCAACTTCCCCGCAATGTTAGCTTGTTGTAATACACACCCGACTCCGTACGACGACGCGTCACAGCTAGCACAAGTCTTTTACACGGGTTATACAATACAAGCAGCTTGTTGGAGCATAAAATGTTTCTGGCTTTCTCAAAAGCAATTGCTTGTTTTTTTCCCCATACCCAATTCTCACCTTTGTGCAATAACACATGTAGGGGCTCTAAGAGGGTGCTTAATGGCGGTAGGAAGTTACCAAAATAGTTGAGTCGTCCCAGGAACGACCGCAGCTCCGTGACGTTGTGTGGCCTGGGTGCGTTCCTGATTGCGTCTGTCTTGGCGTCTGTGAGCTGAATGCCGACCGCCGCGATCTTTCTCCCCAAAAACTCCACTTCTGTTGCCATGACGCATTACGACCTCTTCAGCCGCAGCCCTACGTGATCCAGTCGCTGGAGGACCTCCTCCAGGTTTTGTAGGTGCTCGGCGGTGTTCCAACCTGTGACCAGTATGTCGACCTGAAAGACCACCGTGCGTGGTACCGACTTGAGTAGGCTCTCCATGTTTCTCTGGCAGATCGCTGCAGTCGACCGAATTCCAAACGGGCATCTGTTGTAGATGAACAGTCTCTTGTGCGTGTTGATGCAGGTGAGGTCCTTCGAAGACTCCTCCAGCTCCTGCGTCATGTAGGCCGAAGTCAGGTCGAGCTTGGTGAATGCCTTGCCTCCTGCCAGCATCGCAAATAGATCATCTGCCTTCGGTTGCGGGTATTGGTCCTGTAGCAAGAAACAATTAATAGTTACTTTATAATTGTCGCAAATCCTGACCGTGCCATCACTTTTGAGTACTGGAACAATCGGGCTGGCCCACTCGCTGAATTCCACTGGGGAGATGGTGCCCTCACGTTGCAGCCTGTCCAGCTCGATTTCCACTCTCACCATCATGTGAGGTAGCGCTCGGGCTTGTGGTGAATGGGTCGTGCCTCTGGGACTAAATGGATCCGCACCTTCATCCCGGAAGAGTTTCCAATGCCTGGCTCAAAAAGGGAAGGAAATTTGTTCAGAACCTGGGTACATGAGGCCTCATCGACATGTGATAGCGCTCGGATGTCATCCCAGTTCCAGCGGATTTTGCCCAGCCAGCTCCTCCCAAGCAGTGTGAGGCCATCGGCCGGGACAATCCAGAGTGGCAGTTCGTGCACCGTGCCCTCGTAGGTGACCTTGACCACGGCGCAGCCCAGGACAGTGATAAGCTCTTTGGTGTACGTTCTCAGTTTCGTGTGGATGGGGCTCAGGGCTGGTCTGAATGCCTTATTGCACCACAGTCTCTCAAACATCTTTTTACTCATGATGGATTGGCTAGCAATAGTGTCCAGTTCCATGGTTACGGTTAAGCCATTCAATTTTACATTTAGCATTATAGGTGGACATTTCGTCGAAAATGTGTGCACCCCGTGTACTTCAGCATCTGCCTACTCTGAGACTCGAAATTGCTTTGATCCACCATGCACCGATCTTCCTCTGCCACGTGGTGATTAGCAGGTTTTGCAGTGCTTGCAGCTCGTCTGCAAGCTCGTTGGAGGTGCCCCATTATTCCACAGCTTTTGCAAACATACCCTTTGAAGCGGCATGAATAGGCTGAGTGGAAGCCTCCACAACGCCAACAAGGTGTGAATTGCCTTGCATTCATCCTTTGTTGGGGACTCAGTCATCTGGGTCATCTGAGGCCTTCTGGCAGTTGCAGACTTATGGGTTCTGCCCTGTACATTTCTGCTCGCAAACACAGTTCCAGTTTATTTATGAACATTGCTTGCACTTGTGTGCTGAGAGATTTGTTTGGTGTCATCACTGGTGGACATAAACGCATGTGCTATCACAATGGCCTTACTGAGGATCGGTGTCTCTATAGTCAAACGTTTTCGTAGGATGGTCTCGTGGCCAATGCCCAGTACAAAAAAGTCTGAGCATTTGCTCCAGGTCGCCATCAAACTCACATCGTCCTGCAAGTCGCCTTAGCTCAGCGACATAGCTCGCTACTTCCTGACCTTCAGATCGCTGGCACGTGTAGAACTGATACCTCGCCATCAGCACGCTCTCCCTCGGGAGAAGATGCTCCCGAACCAGTGTACACAGCTCCTCATACGACTTATCTGTGGGTTTCACCGGAGCCAGAAGATTCTTCATGAGGCTGTAGGTCGGTGCCCCGCAGACTGTGAGGAGAACCGCTCTCCTTTTTGCAGCGCTTCCTTCTCCATCCAAATCGTTGGCTACAAAGTACTGGTCTAGCCATTCGACATAGGCTTCCCAGTCCTCACCCTCCGAGATCTTCTCCAGGATGCCCACAGTTTGCTGCATCTTTGCGTTGGATTCGTATTCTCGTCGCCAGTTATTGTGTTCCTAGCAGATGAGGCTGCACACAGGGAGGTTAAAGTAACAGTGACCTCAGTCTTTAATGAGACACTCCAGAGTGAGGAACAGGCCTTAGGGGCCGGCTTATATACAGTGCTCCCAAGGGATGCTGGGATCCCTTGGGACATCAGGGGATGAGCTCCCTGGTGGCGGAACATGGGAGTGCATGCTTTACAGATGCACAACAGTACCTGTATGTTAACTTTGTGATTTGTGTACAAGGATACCCAGGTCCTTCTGAATACCAGCATTTCCCAATCTCGAACCATTTAAAAAAATATTCTGCTTTTCTATTTCTCCGACCAAAGTGGATAACTTCACCTTTCTGCTCATTATGCCCCATCTGCCACATTCTTGCCCATTCACTTAACCTGTCTATATCCCCTTGCAGCCTCTTAGCATCCTCCTCACAATTTACTTTCCCACCTAGCTTTGCATAGTCAGCACTTTAATGTATTGCACTCAGTCGCTAAATCATTATTATAGATTGTAATAGCTGAGGCCCAAGCACTGAGCCTGCCAACCCAAAAATGACCTCTTTATTCCTATCTCTGTTTTCTGTCCATTAAGAAATCCTCAATCGATGCTAAAATATTACCCTAATCCCTTCAGCCCTAATTTTGCGTAATAACCACATGTGGCACATTATCGAATTCTTTTGGATAGTCCAAATAGAATACATTCACTGGGTTCCCTTTATCCAACCTGCTAGTTACAACCAACATTCCCTTTAAGCTGCGCAGCTGCAGCTCCCATGCAGCCGGTGAGCCAGCTTTTAAAAAGGAAAAAACGGCATGCATGGTATTTTGAATGAGCTACGCACTCCCCCCGAAAAATGAAAGGGAATATTGGGCACAACTTCAAAAAACTGTCAGATTTGTCAAACACGATTTCCCTTCCATAAATCCATGTTGTCTTTGCCCAGTAATATAATTTTCAAAGTGCCCTGTTACAACATCCCTAATAATAGATTCTAGCATTGCCCTACTATTGATGTCAAGGCTAATTGGCCTATAATTCCCTGTTTTCCCTCACTCCTTTCTTGAATAGTGGGGTTAAGTTTGCTATTTTCTAACCTGCAGGGACCTTTCTAACATCAAGGGAATTTTGGAAAATCAAAACCAGTGCATCCACCATCTCTGTAGCCACCTCTTTTAAAACCCTAGGATATAGGCCATCAGGTCCAGGGGATTTGTCAACTCATAGACCAATTATTTTCTCAAATACTATTTCTTGACCAATACCAATTTCTTTAATGTTGTCATTTTCACTAGACCTTTGGTTCCCCACTATTTCTGGAATGTTTTTTGTGTCTTCTTCCATGAAGATAAAGAAGTAAGTATGTGTTTAATATCTCTGCCATTTCCTTATTTTCCATTATAATTTCTCCTGTCTCTGCCTGCAAGGGATCCACGTTTACTTTTGCTAATTTCTTCCTTTTTACATACCTATAGAAGCTTTTAAAATCTGTTTTTATATGTTGTTACTTTACTCGCAAGTTCTATATTCTCTTACTTAATCAATTTCATGGTCATCATTTGCTGAATTCTAAGAACCTCCCAATCCTCAGGCATACTACTCTTTTGCCAACATTATAAGCCTCTTCCTTCAATCTAAACTATCTTTAATCTATCAAATTTAATCTAATACTGTCCCGACTTCGATGATCGTCTCCACCTCCCTTGAAGCTGGCCTTGGGCCCCTTTCTCAATGCTGGCCTCAGGTCTCTACCTGACACTACCCTGCCCACCGCTCTGCTATCCTGCTGCTGAGAGGCAGCTGCGCTGCCCGTGGGGATCCACCGTCGCCGGTGTGCAGTCTTCAACAGGGCGGCCGCTGCAGATAGAACTTCAACAGCTATTCTGTAATAAAGCTGGCTAATCACGACCAGTATCCACATTAAGTGAGAGCTCTTATGGATGTGAACCTCACCTATGTGTAAGACTTGCCACTAGGGGGCACACCTGTGGGAGACCTATGGATCACCTGTGTACCCTGGAGCAAGCAGGTATAAAAGGCAGTCTACCATTGTGCTGCCTCAGTTTGGAGTTATATTAAAAGAGACCAAGGTCACAATGGTTTGAACTAACAACACAGTCTCGTGGAGTTATTCTGAACTCAAGAGCCAGGGTGTTTATACTAACGATTGGAGTGCTAAAATGCTAGTGTCCGCGGTACTGAGCGCCGATGGCGGTGGATTCTCTCCACCATCCTCGTCGTCCGCCGTTAATGCTACCCACCATTATCTTGGCACAATCCCAGCCCAGCATGAGGTTGAAAAGGTCATTCGACAGCTGAAAAACAACTAGGCTTCTGGAGCAGATGGAATCTCCAATAAACTAATACTAAAGCATAGCGGAGAAGTACTCTTGGCGCGAATCCATGACCTCATCTCCCTTATCTGGAAGGAGGAGAACATGCTAAAGGATTTCAGATATGCGGTAATCGTTACCATCTTCAAAAAAGGAGACAAGTCCGATTGCGGTAATTCCAGAGGAGTTTCCCTGCTGATTGCCATAGGGAAAATTAGTGCAAGAATCTTCCTCAATCGTCTCCTCCCAGTGGCCAAAGAGTTCCTCCCAGAGTCGCAATGCAGATTCCACCCACTAAGAAGCATCAACGGACATGATTTTCATCACGCAACAAATTCAAGAAAAATATAGAGAGCGACATCAACCTCTGTATATGGCCTTTTTTGATCTCACAAAGGCCTTCAAGACTCTGGCAACCGAGATGGATTATGGAGTGTCCTACTCAATTCGGCTGCTCTCAAAAATTTGTCACCATCCTCCGCCTGCTTCACGACGACGTGCAGGCCATGATCCTTACAAACACATCCACCACAGACACAATACAAGTGCAGACCGGGGTCAATAAAGGTTGTGTCATTGCACCAACACTCTTCTCAATCTTTCTCACTGCAATGCTTCATCTCACCTTTAACAAACTCCCTGCTGGAGTGGAGCTAATCTACAGGACGAACGGGAAATTGTTCAATCTCCGTCACCTCCAGTCCAGAACCAAGGTTGTTCCAATCTCGGTCATTGAATTACAGTATGCAGATGACGCTTGTGTTTGTGCACACTCGGAGGCCAAACTCCAAACCATCGTTGACACCGTCACTGAAGCGTATGAGAGACTGGGCCTTACATTAAACATCCGTAAGACAAAGGTTCTCTACCAACCTGCCCCCACCACACAGAATTGCCCCGATTACCATGATTCACGACAAGACCTTGGACAGCATTGACCACTTTCCATACCTTGGGAGCCTCCGTCAGCAGGGGTAGACATTGATGACAAAATCTAACACCACCTTCAGTGTGCCAGTGTAGCCTTTGATCGCCTGAGGAAAAGAGTGTTTGAAGACGAAGATCTCAAACCTGGCCCCAAACTCATGGTCTACAGAGCAATAGTGATACCTGCTTTTCTGTATGGTACAGAGACATGGACAATGTACAGCAAGCACCTCAAAGCACTGGAGAAATACCACCAACGCTGCCTCTGCAAAATCCTGCAAATCCATTGGCAGGATAGACGTGCCAACATCAGTGTTCTCTCTCAGGCCAACACCCCCAGCATGGAGGCATTGATCATGCTGAATAAGCTCCAATGGACGGGCCACATTGTCTGCATGCCTGATGCAAGACTCCCGAAACAATCACTCTATTCTGAGCTCCGTCATGGCAAGTGAGTCCCAGGAGAGCAGAGAAAATGCTTCAAGACAACCTTCAAAGTCTCCTCGAATAAGTAGGAATGTTGCACTTTTTCAAGGAGGCTTTGATGGTGCCCTTGAAGCGTTTCCTCTGTCCACTTGGGGCTCGCTTGCCGTGTCAGAGCTGATCGAGCGTGGTCAATGCTTCGATGCTGGGGATGATGGCCTCAGTCGACCAAAGGCTGCACTGGCACACTGAAGGCAGTATTGGACTTAGTCATCGATTTCTGCCCTTGTTGACAGTAGCCTCCCGAGGTATAGAAAATGGTTCACATTGTCCAAGGCCTCATCATGGATCTTGATAATTGGGAGGGGCAGTACTGTGTGGCAGGGGCAGGTTTGAGAGAGCACCCTTGCCTTACGGATGTTTAGTGTAAGGCCCATACTCTCGTATGCTTCACCACAGAAGGTGTTGACGATGGTTTGGAGTTCGACCTCAGTGTGCACAAATGCAAATGTCGTCTTCATATTGTAATTCAAGAGGATGAGACGACCTTGGATCTGGACTGGAGGCGACGGAGGTTGAACAGTTTCCTGTTTGTTCTGTAGATTCGCTCCACTCCAGCGGGGAGCTTATTGAGGGTGAGATGGAGCATTGCAGCAAGGAATATCGAGAAGAGTGTTGGTGTGATGACACAGCCTTGCTTGATCCCGGGCCTGGAGGAAGTTACTGAGATGGGGAGGGGCAAGGCCATGGAGGGATTTGTAAACAAGGATGAGAATTTAAAAAAATGCGGCATTGCTTAATTGGGAGCCAATGTAGGTCAGCAAGTAGAAATGTCAGTTATATGCTCAATGGTGGCAATGAACTACTATTTCTAAGTACACGTGTCTGTCTTTATGCTCTTTCACTTTTATAAACTGAATGCATTCCAACTTAATTGCAATTGGAGGACATAAGGTTCTTTTTGTTGCAATGTGTTAACAGTAGTTTTGAATTCCAGGTCATTTGGCTTAATTGGCGAGAGGAACATTCTCCTTAATTGTCATACAAGCGGCAAGCTTCTACCCACCAACTCAACATGTGTGTGTGAAAATGGTGTGTGCTTTTGTGACTACAAACAAAAGAAATGATGGATCTCTCTTAAAACGCGATCAATATTTCTGTTGCTCATTAGGTCACTCAAAAGTATGAAACTTTTATTTTTAGAAGTCTTAATTGGAGCGAAGAGGAACAAGAAACCCCATGGGAATTGGGAAATAATCACATCAAAATATATTGTTTTAACAGACTTATTTCTGTCCCCAAGTACAAGATGGGTACTCACCTAATTTACAAGTAGGTGGTGGTGGCACGAAGATGTTATTCTCACTGCATTCAATGACACTGCGGCCAACCATTTCATAACCTGCATGACAGCGGTAGGTGATCGAATGTAGATATTTGTATATGGGTCCAAATCCTGATACAATACGGATATGTGCAGACGATTCAGGCCGCCGACATTCAACAACTGAAAAGAACAATGCATTAGTCTTCATTAGATTTCTTATACTCACGATACTGACAAAAAGCTCAACTTATCTTCTACTCAGCCTTGCTGCCCTCCTTAAGATAATAAGCAAAACATAAAAACTGTGCTAAAGGTCAAGATAATCTCCTTTAAAATTATACACAGAGTGAAATGTACCAAAAAAACTTCGAAACTAAATAAAACAATGAAAAACAAGAAAAGTTCACCTTGTATTCCAGTCACCCTATTTTTTGACTCCTGAGGAAAAAAGTGTTTGAAGACCAGGCCCTCAAAACGGTTACCAAGCTTATGGTCTATAGGGCTGCAGTAATACCCACCCTCCTGCATGGCTCAGAAACATGGACCATGTACAGTAGACACCTAAGTCGCTGGAGAAATACCACCAACGATGTCTCCACAAGATCCTACAAATCCCCTGGGAGGACAGATGCACCAACGTTAGTGTCCTCGACCAGGCCAACATCCCCAGCATTGAAGCACTGACCACACTTGATCAGCTCCGCTGGGTAGGCCACAGTTTGCATGCCAGACACAAGACTCCCAAAGCAAGTGCGTTACTCGGAACTCCTTCACGGCAAACAAGCCAAAGGTGGGCAGCGGGAACGTTACAAGGACACCCTCAAAGCCTCCCTGATAAAGTGCAACATCCCCACTGACACCTGGGAGTCCCTGGCCAAAGATCGCCCTAAGTGGAGAAAGTGCATCTGGGAGGGTGCTGAGCTCCTCGAGTCTCGACGCCGAGAGAATACAGAAATGAAGTGCAGGCAGCGGAAAGAGTGTGCGGCAAACCAGTCCTGCCCACCCCTTCCCTCAACAACTATCTGTCCCACCTGTGACAGAGACTGTGGTTCTCGTACTGGACTGTACAGCCACCCAAGAACTCATGTTAAGAGTGGAAGCAAGTCTTCCTCGATTTCGAGGGACTGCCTATGATGATGATGATGTTTAATTCCACAACTTTACCCAGTAGATTATTCCAAACATTTATCATTTAATTCTAAACATTTTAATAAGATCTGTAATTATTTTCCACTAACTTCAATTGATGTCCCTTTGCCCTACAGCATTGAAACAATAATCTGGATTGACCTTATCTATACCATGTAATACTTCATATACACCTTAACATTCGACTCACTGAACAGCTTCTCTAATCTCCACTCCAATCTTATCCCTTTTAAACTTGGATCTAACATGCTGCTTTTCCATGCACATCTCTTTTTAAGAGTGGCAACCACAAACACAAACACTCTGTGGCCCATCAGTGCATTGCAACCTCAGAAACCTATACACCACTATTTAAGCTCAGTAACCCAACGGTTTTTTAAAAATTAAATTGCTACTCCAGCATGTCAGCCTTGATGTCAAAAGGTTTACAGCCACTGCCAGGTCCCTTTCAAAGTCTCCTTGTGCTGATACTCCCTCTACTTTCTCCCAATATGCAATACATTTCATTTATCTGTCATTTCTCAATATGCACAGCAAATCTAAATCCTTCTTTAAAACATAATCTGCACCCTCCGTCCCTATTGGACTGTTTATTTTAGAGTCTGGTCCAAAATATTTGCTTTTCTTCACACCAATCCAAAATCCTCTCGGATATTTGTTGTATTGCAATAATCAGATAAGTCAGAATTGGTGGTGGTCAGCTTAACGAATGGGTACATTTTAAAGAATTATCACAGCTTTCACAAAATAGAGTCAGAAGTAAAAATCAGCAAAGTTGTCCAGGATAAATATTTTACAAAAGCTAATACTTGCGAAAGCAAAAATGCATCACAGATGTAATTGTTGTTGCTCCACACAGGTTACAAACTGAAGCAAAACTACTGCCATTTCTCCTCTGCTGTAGAATCATACGGCTTTGAGAAGATGTCAACTCTTAACAAGACAGTGTAATTCAATTTCATCTGGATAATTGGTTCATCTTTTCCATCCAAAAAATAATCCATCAGGAAGAACCGTGTACAGGGCATACGGTGTGAACTTGGGTTCCTCTAAAAATTACTGTGTCAATGCAAACCAAAATTGCTAAACCTAGCTATGGGCCCAACGTTGGCCAACCCCTTTTTTCGGCGCACTGACCTGAAGCGCGCCGACTTTGCGCACTGCAAAGGGCGCCAGAAAAAAGGGGCCACATCCTGGCTGCTCTTCGGAGTCCCCGGAGTCCTGGCGTGGCGTGGAGGCTGAGTTGGGCGGGGGGGTGGGCCGGGCAACAGACCAGCGCACAAAGCATTGCTGGCACCAGCGCGCATGCTCAGTGAGAACTGCGCGCATGCTCCTGCCCTCCCAGCACGTCCTGTGGGCTGTGAGCAGGACCTGATGCTCGCAGCCCCTATCCCCGGCCGAAGGGACGCCCCGATCTCGCCGCACCCTATCCCGGGCCAACTGGCCTCCCGCACCGGCCGGCCGGCCTGCTGAGTTCCTGGGCAGGTAAGGATTTTGCTTTTATTTTTTTATTTAGTGGCTGTGCTTGAAACTTTTGATTGGGGGGAGGAGAGTTTTGGGGAGGGGGAGGGAGGGAGGGAGGGAGGAGGAGATTTTTTTGGGGGGGAGGAGGAGGAGGAGAGTTTTTGGGGGGAGGAGGAGGAGGAGGAGGAGGGAGGAGTGTTTTGGGGAGGGGGGAGAGTTTTGAGGGGGGGGAAGGAGGAGGAGAGTTTTGAAGGGGGGGAAGGAGGAGGAGGAGAGTTTTTGAGGGGGGGGACAAGGAGAGTTTTTTTTGAGGGGTGAGGGGGAGGGGGAGGAGGAGAGTTTTTTTGGGGGGGAGGGGGAGGGGGAGGAGGAGAGTTTTTTTTGGGGGGGAGGAGAGAGAGGAGGAGAGTTTTTTTTGAGGGGGGGAAGGAGGAGGAGAGTTTTTTTTGGGGGGGGGAGAAGGGGGAGGAGGAGTGTTTTTTTTTTGGTGAGGTGGGGGAGAGGAGGAGAGTTTTTTGGGGGGTGGGGGATGGGGGGAAAGGAGGAGGAGAGTTTTGGTGCCTTTCCCGGGCAGACTTTAAAGATAAGGTAGGATTTACTTTTTTTTTTAATTGTATTATAATGGTTTGAGCTTTTCCTTAATGTTTGGTGCTTGGTTGTTGAGGTCCTCTCCAGTTCCCTTCCCTCCCCTATCCCTGCCCTAATGTCTGCTGAATGTGCACTGCTTTTTCTTAACTGCCCGCAAGGTTTTTCAGAGCTGGCCACATACGCTGACCTAAGTGGATTTGGAGTAAGTTTTTGCTGGCCAAAGTGACATAAATGGCCAAAACTGTCGTAAGTGACTGGGAACGCCCCCTTTGAAAAATAAACTAACCTAAAAAAAAAATCGTACCTAACTGATTTACTCTGGAGCAAATATTTTTGGGGAAAATGGCATTTTAAAGTTGATGCAAGTCATGGCCAATGTTGGGCCCTAAATAACTGGAAGAAGGAGGGATGGGAAAAACTGGCCCGTATTCAAGGCCAGTCTGGACTAATGATAGAGATGAAAGTCCTGCCTGTGACATGTAAAGATTTTATATTAGTTCAAACAGGCATTTAAGCTCATTCCTAGTGAACACAGGCTGCAGCATAGCAACCTTACTCAGGGAAACCATAAGTGGTTGGTTAGGCAGTGAAGGAGATCATCACTGAAGTTGGGACACAACAAAGAGTTTTATACCATATCTGGTCCTTGTATACCAGACACAAGCCTATCATGAAAAAAACTAGGTGAAAAAGTAGAAATGTGTCCCATTCCCGAGCGCTAGTATTTATCATCTAAACAGGAAACCAAAAATGTGAAGAGTATATTGTACTTTATGCCTCTGAAAGGTAGTGTTTGTAAAGAACGGATCAGGACCACTAACCCAGCTGCAAAGCTGTAACACATCCGAGCTGGGGAATAGGATCAGACTGCAGACGAGTGGGAACATGGAAATTCTGGTAACAAGAGTATACTTGAAACTGAAGTTACTTTTTAATCACCAGCTGATTACTAGAGGGAAAGTTCCTAACACAGATGAGACTGCACACAGGGAGGTTAAAGTAACAGTGACCTCAGTCTTTATTGAGACACTCCAGAGTGAGGTACAGGCCTTAGGGGCCGGCTTATAAACAGTTCTCCCAAGGGATGCTGGGATCCCTTGGGACTTCAGGGGATGAGCTCCTTGGTGGCGGAACATGGGAGTGCAAGCTTTACAGATACACAACATCATTTCCCCCCCCACCCCACCACAGTCAAAGTGAAAACTATTTATAAGGTGAGGCGGTCGGGAACCTTTCTTTCCTTGGTGGACTGCCTCGGTACAAATGTCTGTTCTGGTGTGTTGCCTGTGCCCTCGCTGGCCTGCCTTGTTATTGGCCCTGCAGGGCTGCTAGGTGAGCCTGGCCTTGCTGGGCTGTTGGGCATGATGGGTTCGATTTCCTGATCCGGCGTGGTGTTGCTGATCCTTTGGGAGTGTGTTGTGGGCTCGAAAAAGGTGGCGTCTGCTGTGGGTTGTTCAGGGCAGTCTGTGAACCGCAGCCTCATTTGGTCCAGGTGCTTTCTGCAAATTTGTGCATTGCCTAGTTTGACGACAAACACCCTATTCCCTGCTTTAGCTATCACCGTGCCCACGATCCACTTGGGACCATGTCCATAGTTTAGCACATACACAGGGTCATTCAGATCAATTTCCCGTGACACAGTGGCGCGACCATCGTTTACATTTTGTTGCCGCCGCCTGCTCTCTACCTGATCATGCAGGTTGGGGTGAACCAGCGAGAGTCTGGTTTTAAGTGTCCTTTTCATGAGTAGCTCAGCCGGGGGCACCCCTGTGAGCGAGTGGGGTCTCGTGCGGTAGCTGAGCAGTATTTGGGACAGGCGGGTTTGGAGTGAGCCTTCTGTGACTCGTTTAAGGCTCTGTTTGATAGTTTGTATTGCCCGCTCTGCCTGACGATTGAAGGCTGGTTTAAACGGTGCCGAGGTGACATGTTTGATCCCATTGCGGGTCATGAATTCTTTAAATTCGGCACTGGTGAAACATGGCCCGTTGTCACTGACCAGTATGTCAGGCAGGCCCTGGGTGGCAAACATGGCCCTCAGGCTTTCAATGGTGGCAGTGGCAGTGCTTCCCAACATTATTTCACATTCAATCCATTTTGAAAAAGCATCCACCACCACCAGGAACATTTTACCGAGAAGCGGGCCCGCATAGTCGACATGGATCCTCGACCATGGTCTGGAGGGCCAGGACCACAAACTTAGTGGTGCCTCTCTGGGCGCGTTGCTCAACTGAGCACACACACTGCATTGCTGTACACAGGACTCTAAGTCAGAGTCGATATCGGGCCATCATACATGGGATCTGGCTATCGCTTTCATCATTACAATACTTGGGTGTGTGTGGAGATCCGAGATGAACATCTCCCTGCCCTTTTTGGTTAGCACTACGCGGTTACCCCACATCAGGCAGTCTGCCTGAATGAACAGCTCGTCCTTTCGCCGCTGGAATGGCTTGATTAGCTCTTGCATTTCAATGGGGATGCTGGCCCAGCTCCAATGCAGTGCACAGATTTTTACTAGGGACAGCAGAGGATCTTGGCTGGTCCAAGTCCTAATCTAGTGGGCCGTGACAGGTGATTTATCATTTTCAAACGCTTCCATAACCATCAACAAGTCTGTGGGCTGTGCCACAATCAACAAGTTTGCAGGCTGCGCCATTTCCACCCCCGTGGTGGGCAATGGTAGCCGACTGAGAGCATCCGCACAGTTCTCAGTGCCTGCCTGTGGCGGATGGTATAGTTATATGCTGATAGTGCGAGTGCCCACCTTTGTATGCGGGCTGAGGCATTAGTATTTATCCTCTTGTTTTCAGCGAACAGGGATGTGAGGGGCTTGTGATCGGTTTCCAGCACAAATTTGAGGCCAAATAGGTACTGATGTATTTTCTTTACACCAAACACACATGCTAATGCCTCTTTCTCAATCATGCTGTAGGCCCTCTCAGCCTTAGACAAGCTCCTGGAAGCATAGGCGACAGGTTGCAACTTCCCCGCAATGTTAGCTTGTTGTAATACACACCCGACTCCGTACGACGACGCGTCACATGCTAGCACAAGTCTTTTACACAGGTTATACAATACAAGCAGCTTGTTGGAGCATAAAATGTTTCTGGCTTTCTCAAAAGCAATTACTTGTTTTTTTTCCCCATACCCAATTCTCACCTTTGCGTAATAACATATGTAGGGGTCTAAGAGGGTGCTTAACAGCGGTAGGAAGTTACCAAAATAGTTGAGGAGTCCCAAGAACGACCGCAGCTCCGTGACGTTGTGTGGCCTGGGCGCGTTCCTGATAGCCTCTGTCTTGGCGTCTGTGGACCGAATGCCGTCCGCCGCGAACTTTCTCCCCAAAAACTCCACTTCTGTTGCCAAGAAGACGCATTTCAACCACTTCAGCTGCAGCCCTACGCGATCCAGTCGCTGGTGGACCTCCTCCAGGTTTTGTAGGTGCGCGACGGTGTCCTGACCCGTGGCCAATATGTCGTCCTGAAAAACCACCGTGCGTGGTATCGACTTGAGTAGGCTCTCCATGTTTCTCTGGAAGATCGCTGCAGCCGACCGAATTCCAAACGGGCATCTGTTGTAGATGTACAGTCCCTTGTGCGTGTTGATGCAGGTGAGGCCCTTCGAAGACTCCTCCAGCTCCTGCGTCATGTAGGCCGAAGTCAGGTTGAGCTTGGGGAACGTCTTGCCTCCTGGCAGCGGCGCAAATAGGTCGTCTGCCTTAGGTAGCGGGTATTGGTCCTGTAGCGAGAAACGATTAATAGTTACTTTATAATAGCCGCATATCCTGACCGTGCCATCACTTTTGAGTACTGGAACAATCGGGCTGGCCCACTCGCTGAATTCCACTGGGGAGATGATGCCCTCGCGTTGCAGCCTGTCCAGCTCGATTTCCACTCTCTCCCTCATCATGTGAGGTACCGCTCGCGCCTTGTGGTGAATGGGTCGTGCCCCTGGGACCAAGTGGATCCGCACCTTCGCCCTGGAAAAGTTTCCAATGCCTGGCTCAAAAAGGGAAGGGAATTTGTTAAGAACCCGGGTACATGAGGCCTCATCGACATGTGATAGCTCTCGGATGTCATCCCAGTTCCAGCGGATTTTGCCCAGCCAGCTCCTTCCAAGCAGTGAAGGGCCATCGCCCGGGACAATCCAGAGTGGCAGTTCGTGCACCGTGCCCTCGTAGGTGACCTTGATCATGGCGCTGCCCAGGACAGTGATAAGCTCTTTGGTGTACGTTCTCAGTTTCTTGTGGATGGGGCTCAGGGCTGGTCTGAATGCCTAGTTGCACCACAGTCTCTTCAACATCTTTTTACTCATGATGGATTGGCTAGCGCCAGTGTCCAGTTCCATGGCTACGGTTAAGCCATTCAATTTTACGTTTAGCATTATCAGTGGGCATTTCGTCGAAAATGTATGCACCCCGTGTACTTCAGCATCTGCCTCCTCTCTGATGTGCGAAATTGCTTTCATCCACCATGGACCGATCTTCCTCTGCCACGTGGTGGTTATCAGGTTTTGCAGAGCTTGCAGCTCGTCTGCAAGCTCATTGGAGGTGCCCCATTGTTCCACAGCTCTTGCAAACATACCCTTTGAAGCGGCATGAATAGGCTGAATGGAAGCCTCCACAATGCCAACAAGGTGTGAATTGCCTTGCATTCATCCTTTGTTGTGGACTCTGAGTCATCTGGCTCACCTGAGGCTTGCTGGCAGTTGCAGCCTTGTGGTTTCTGCCCTGTACATTTCTGCTCGCAAACACAGTTCCAGTTAATTTATGAACATTGTTCGCACTTGTGTGCTGAGAGATTTGTTTGGTGTTATCACCAAACGCCTGTGCTATCGCAATGGTCTTATTGAGGGTCGGTGTCTCTACAGTCAAAAGTTTTCGTAGGATGGTCTCGTGGCCAATGCCCAGTACAAAAAAGTCTCTGAGCATTTGCTCCAGGTAGCCATCAAACTCACATTGTCCTGCAAGTCGCTTTATCTCGGCGACGTAGCTCGCCACTTCCTGACCTTCAGATCGCTGGCACATGTCGAACCGATACCTCGCCATCAGCACGCTCTCCCTCAGGTTAAGATGCTCCTGAACCAGTGTACGCAGCTCCTCATACGACTTATCTGTGGGTTTCACCGGAGCCAGAAGATTTTTCATGAGGCTGTAGGTCGGTGCCCTGCAGACCGTGAGGAGGACCGCTCTCCTTTTTGCAGCGCTTCTCCGTCCAGTTCGTTGGCTACAAAGTACTGATCTAGCCGTTCAACATCGGCTTCCCAGTCCTCACCCTCCGAGAACTTCTCCAGGATGCCCACAGTTTGCTGCATGTTTGCGTTGGATTCATATACTCGTCGCCAGTTATTCTGTTCCTAACATAGATGAGACTGCACACAGGGAGGTTAAAGTAACAGTGACCTCAGTCTTTAATAAGACACTCCAGAGTGATGAACAGGCCTTAGGGGCCAGCTTATATACAGTGCTCCCAAGGGATGCTGGGATCCCTTGGGACTTCAGGGCATGAGCTCCCTGGTGGCGGAACATGGGAGTGCATGCTTTACAGATACACAACAAAAGTGAACGATCAGGAACTTTGCCAACTTTAAATTGAGAAAGCTTGGTTCTGTCCTGCATGTTTATTTACACCCGCTGCCAGGCACAGGATTAAGTGGGAAAAGGAAGGCTCAAGCATTACAGCTTGGAGGAAGTCTTTATTCTCAAAAGTAAGATTCAAACCAAGGCATTACGTAAAAAATACCAAATAGAGAAAGCAAGCTTAAATTTCCCCAACAAACCTTCCCTTCATTTTGGGTGATATTGCAAAACAAATTGCATAGGGTTGAATCAGTGGATGTTGGTAGAGCAGTTGATGAACAGAATGGAGGTAAAACACAAATACATTAAAGTAAAATATCAACTTGAGATACAACAAATATAAATTAGAGAGCAGATTGGCCAGCACATCTGCCTTCCTCCCATCCACCAAAGTAAGCCTGAGAGAAAAAAAAACAGGGCAACGTAAAAGGAGTAGATGGATCTCCACCCCTTTTTCCTGACCGCTGATCCTGCCTATAGTAGAATGCAGAACCGCCAAAGGTACCACCCCATTTTCCTGTGGGATTGCTGACTTGGTGCTATGATCTGTTCTCGGATCTTTGCCAACTTGGGGGCATGCTGAAGAACTAAAGTTGGACATTTTAATGGCATTATGTTTTAGCTTACTAGCACTAACATTCATCATCTCGATGTGAAACAAAAAATATTCAGATAAAAGTAATGTCTTCACATGGCACCATATTTTAGGATTGGATCTACAATATTCCTAACTTAACTTATGCGAGACAAAATTGTACCACGTGTTATGTGGCGAATAAAGTCACTCTGTTGATCAATAAGAATATGACACTTATGGCGCATTACAGAAGTATACTTTAAAAAAAATAACCCCAGATTGTTCTTAGTGGGACAAACACGGTCAGAATTTTAAACAACTTTAGATTAAAAACATTTGCTGCTGCTCTGCAAGATTATTCAACGTCACTCCCAAGCACAAGATCAATTACATAGAATGTACAGCACAGAAACATGCCACTTGGCCCAACTGGTCTATGCCGGCATTTAAGCTCCACACGAGCCTCCTCCCACCCTACTAACCCAATCGTGAAATACCCATGTAAGCAGCTCTACAGAATAGGTTAGGTTAGAAAAGTCATACAGGCTGAGTAGTGCTTAAGGAAGGGGAGGTGTAATCCTACAAGACTTTGGAATGGAAGGCAAGAATACCAAATTTAATAATGCGCACTACATAAACAAATTAGGAACTGGAAGAGTTAAGCATTGCAGCTTGGAGGGTCTTGGAATGTCAGGAACTTGGATTCAAACAGATTTACAGGAGACCAACAACTTTGGAGGAACAGCAAGTTTAGATGGTGCAGGAAAACCCTTCCTTCCTGGAAAACTTTAAACTCATTCAACAAACATTTTCAGCTTTCCAACTTAATGGAAACTAATTCTAATCCTGTATTTAAGTACCTTTGCATGTTGGTGGGTCCTTGTCCCACTGTCCAGTTACTGTACAAGTAATGCTTCCTTTACCAATCAATGAATAGTCACGAATACATGAATATTCTGCGTCCATTCCATATTCCCAGTTGCCGCTATGGGTTTGAGGTCTCCCGTTATCAATAGCTGGAGGATCATCACATATGACACCTGGGGATAAATGAAATTCCATAAAGTTCTGAACAGACAGCCAGAACAAAGCTTTATCTTCATGGATTCAAATTAGTCGAACTCAGTAACATAGCGCACCGGTAAACCAATGCACTGCAGCACAGTGTAGAACATGTGTGTTCTTCTCCCCTTTCTCCTCTGTACATATGAACAATGATGGACAGATAAAGACACACTGGTTCCTACAGCCTGTCCTACACAATTGTGGTACCAACATATACTCTCCACCCCACCCAAAACCATATGATCTCCTGGGAGAGGCGAAAAACCAGAGGAAAAAATCTGGGAAATTCCTCTCCGGCCCATCTCGGCGATCAAAGCTAGTCTAGGAGATCACTCTGGTCCCGAATTCCCTGAAGTATCTACATTTTGTAAGAGGCAATCTTCACCCCAACCAGAAATCGGTCCAGCTGTTGCTTGAAGGAATTCAGTGAATCAATGTCCACCGCATGAGATGGCAGCCTGTTCCAGATCTTCACTATTCGAAGAAAAGAACCACCTCCTGGCATCTGTACTCCCACCCCAGCATCAAAACCCCATAGCAAAGACCCGATCACAGCTGGACAGTGTTTTGCTGGCAGCAGCAGTGGGGGGAGGGGCGTGGTGTAGCAGAGAAAAAAAAGGGGGGGAAAGTGTTTATTTTTTATAATTTGTTCGCAGCAACGTTGGCACGGTCCCATTTATTGCCATCTCCATTTGCCCCGAGGTGGTGGTTGGCAGGTATACTTCTGAACTGCTGCAATCCTTGGAGTAATAGTGCTCCCACAATGAGATTAGGAAAAGAATGCTAGGATTTTCAGCCAGCATGGAAGAAAAAATGTCAACATATCCAAGTCAAGATGGTATATAACTTAGAGGGGGACTTATTGCCTTGATGTTTCTGCTCTTGTCCTTCCTGGTTTGAGAGGTTGCAGTGTCGGGAATAGGGTCAGACTGCAGGTGACTGGGAACATGGTGGTTGCAGCACAAGAACTTTTTAATAACAAGCAGATTGTTGATGGAGAATCATAGTACCAGGAATTTTACCAACTTTAAATTAAGAAAACTTGAATATGTTCAGGAAGGTTATTCAGCTCCACCCCCAGGCACAAGATTAAGTGGGAATTTAGGATCAACACTGGCTATGAGCAGGTTAGTTGCCTGACTCACGGAGAATGACAAATCATAGGACTGCAAAATATGAAGTAGTAATTAAAAGGGTAAGAACTGTCCCGGGTTGGCAGACAGAGGAGAAAGGAAGGTGAGAAAATACGCTAAGGATTTCCTCTGTATTCTTTGCTCAACAAAATTGTAAAACAAATTATATATAGCTTAAAACTTGGTTACAGAGGACTCTTCTCCATCAAGTGAATTAAAATGCTTTGTTTGATCAAAAAGATTAGCCTTCAACCTGCTCCGAGCACCTGTTCCTTTCTGTCCCTTGTCCTTTCCCTCCGACTCCTAGCACCTCCTATCCTTCCCTCACCACCTCCCTCCGACTGCATCACTCCCCAACCAGTACCCCAGTCTCCAGCAGAAAATATGACTGATGATCTATGAGTCAGCTATGACATCCGTGACTCAGTGGCCTACCAATCTGTGCAGAACACTACCCACCCAGCACCCCTGTCACTTTTCCAACCCTCTGCCTAACCATTCCTTTCTAGCTCATGGCATTGCCATTTCCCTTCTGCCGCTTTCCACACCAAACACCAGTGCCTTACTTAATGCACCTTGCCTTTTCCCTCCCTCCACCTGTCACCCTGCTTTTGCTATCAGAAAAAAGCTGCTTCCAACCTGGATCATTCTGCCTTGGACAGAGCAGTAATCGAGAAATAATAGGATTGGCAACTGTAGTCTGGAGGACGAATTCAGGAAATACATTTGTGACAGTTTCCAAGAACAACACGTCGTGGAACCAACCAGGGAGCAGGCTGTTTTAGATCTTGTATTATGTAATGAGACAGAGTTAATTAGTAATCTCACAGCAAAGAATCCAATGGGGAAGTGTGATCATATGTTAAATTTCACACTGGGTTTCAGAGTGACATAATTAAATCCAAAACTATAGCCTTACACTTAAATGAAGCTAATTAAATGAAGTTACGAGGAGCGAGTTGGCTAAGGTAGATTGGGAAATTAGATTAAAAGGCATTACAGTAGATAAGCGGTGGAAAACATTTAAAAGAAATATTCAAAAATTCTAAACAAATATATATTCCATGGAGAAATAGAAACTCCACAGGAAAAGTGATCCATCCGTGGCTAACTTAAGAAGTTAAGGACAGTATTTGATTAAAAGAGGAGGTTTACATTGAAGAATAGTAGTAAGCCTGAGGATTGGGGAAACTTTAGAAACCAGCAGAGGATGACCAAAAAATAGATTTTTTTTAAAAAAGGGAGAAAATAGAATGAGAGTAAACTAGCAAATTTAAAAACAAATTGCAAGAGCTTCTACAAATATGCAAAAAGGAAAGAGTAGCAAAAGTAAGCATTGGACCCTGAGACGGGAGAAATTATAAATGGGGATTATCGAAATGTCAGAGACTTTAAACAAATATTTTGTATTTGTCTTTACAGTAGAAAACACAAAAAAGCAACGCAAAATAGTGGGGAACCAAGTGGCTGATGACAGTGAGGAACTTAAAATAATTAATATAAGTAGACAAGTTGAAAAACTAAAGGGACGAAAAGCTGACAAATCCCCAGGACCTGATGGCCTACATCCTAGGATTTTAAACGTGGTGGCTACTGAGATAATGGATGCATTGGCTGTGATCTTCCAAAACGCCCTAGATTCTAGTCTGCCCCAACGGATTGGAAGGTTGCAAATGTAACCCCACTATTCAAGAAAGGAAGGAGAGAGAAAACAGGGAACTGTAGGCCAGTTAGCCTGATATTAGTCATCAGGAAAATGCTGTAGTTCAGTATTGAGGAAGTGGTAACAGGGCACTTAGAAAATCATATGATTAGGCAGAGTTAACATGCTTTTATGAAAGGGACATCGTGTTTGACAAATTTATTAGAGATTTTTGAGGATGTAATTAGGAGGGTAGATAAAGGGTCATCATCATAGGCAGTCGCTCGAAATCGAGGAAGACTTGCTTCCACTCCAACAGTGAGTTCTCAGGTGACTGAACAGTCCAATACGGGAATTACAGTCTCTGTCACAGATGGGACAGACAGTCGTTGGAGGAAAGGGTGGGTGGGGAGTCTGGTTTGTCGCACGCTCTTTCCACTGCCTGTGCTTGCTTTCTGCATGCTCTCAGCGACGAGACTAGAGGTGCTCAGCACCCTCCCGGATGCTCTTCCTCCACTTAGAGCGGTTTTTGGCCAGGGACTCCCAGGCGTCGGTGGGGATGTTGCACTTTATCAAGGAGGCTTTGAGGGTGTCCTTGAAACGTTTCCTCTGCCCACCTGGGGCTCACTTGCCGTGAAAGAGTTCCGAGTAGAGCGCATGGTTTGGGAGTCTCGTGTCGGGCATGTGAACAATGTGGACCGCCTAACAGAGCTGGTCGAGTGTGGTCAGTGCTTTGATGCTGGGGATGTTGGCCTGATTGAGAACACTGACATTGGTGCGTCTGTCCTCCCAGGGGATTTGCAGGATCTTGCAGAGACATTTGTTGGTGGTATTTCTCCAGCGATTTGAGGTGTCTACTGTATATGGTCCACGTCTCTGAGCCATACAGGAGGGCGGGTATCACTACAGCCCTGTGGACCAAAAGCTTGGTGCCAGATTTGAGGGCCTGATCTTCGAACATGCTCTTTCTCAGGCGGCTGAAGGCTGCGCTGGCGCACTGGAGGCAGTGTTGAACCTCGTCGTCGATGACTGCCCTTGCTGATAATAGGCTCCCGAGGTATGGAAAGTGCTCTATGTTGTCCAGGGCTGCGCCATGGATCTTAATGACTGCGGGGCAGTGTTGTGTGGCAGGGTCAGGATGGTAGAGGACCTTTGTCTTATGGATGTTTAGTGTAGGGCCCTCGCTTTCGTACGCCTCGGTGAAGATGTTGGTGATGATTTGGAGTTCAGCCTCTGAATGTGCGCAGACGCAAGCATCGTCTGCGGACGCGGATTGGGTACGTGGTGGATCAGTTGGTCAGGATCACGGCTTGCATGTCGTCATGGAGCAGACGGAGGATGGCGACAAACTTTTGGGGGCAGTCGAAACAGAGGAGGACGTTCCAAAGTCCCTCGCGGTTAATAGTGTCAAAGGCCTTTGTTAGGTCAAAGAAGGCCATGTAGAAGGTTTGGTGCTGTTCCCTGAATTTCTCTTGCAGTTGTCGCGCCGTAAATATCATGTCCCTTGTACCCCGTGGTGCATGGAATCGCACTGTGACTCTGGGAGGAGCTCCTCAGCCACAGGGAGAAAACTACAGTATATTTTTGATTTCCAAAAGACATAAGGTGCCACATAAAATGTTAAGCAAGAGAAGGGCTCATGAGATTGGGGGTAATAGATTGGTAGGGATAAAGAACTGGTTAACGGACAGAAAACAAAGTATTGATAAACGGGTCATTTTCAGATTGGCAGGCTGTAACTAGTGGGGTGCCACAGGGACCATTGCTGCAGCCTCAGCTACTTACAATCTATATTAATGACTTAGATGAAGGGACCGAGTGTAATGTATCCAAGTTTGCTGACGATACAAAGCGAGGTGTAGAATGTAAGCGGTGAGGAGGATACAAAGAGCCTGCAAAGGTTACGTGAATGGGCAATATGGTGGCAGGTGGAGTATAATGTGGGGAAATGTGCTATTATTCACTTTGGTAGGAAGAATAGAAAAACAGAATCTATTTTAAAAAGTGAGAAATTATTAAACGTTTGTGTTCAGACAGATTTAGGTGCCCTCATACAGGAAACACAGAGTTAGCATGCAGGTACCGCAAGCAATTAGGTAGGCAAATGGCCTTTATTGCCAAGGAGTTGAATACAAGAGTAAGGAAGTCTTGCTACAATTCTACAGGGCTTTGGTTAGATTACACCTGGAGTACTGTGCACAGTTTTGGTCTCCTTATCCAAGGAAGGATATACTTGTCTTAGACACAGTGCAATAAAGCTTCACGAGAAAAGAAAATGAGGAAACACAAAAGGAGGAAACAAAAGAAAAGAAAGAAGGAAAGAAAGGAAAGAAAAAAGAAAAAGAAAGCAGATGGTATGAGGCGTGAATTGGCTAGAATAGACTGGCAAATGATACTTAAAGGGTTGACGGTGGATAGGCAATGGCAAACATTTAAAGATCACATGGATGAACTTCAATAATTGTACATCCCTGTCTGGAATAAAAATAAAACGGGGAAGGTGGCTCAACCGTGGCTAACAAGGGAAATTAAGTTTAGTGTTAGATCCAAGGCAGAGGCATATAAATTGGACAGAAAAAGCAGCAAACCTGAGGACTGGGAGAAATTTAGAATTCAGCAGAGGAGGACAAAGGGTTTAATTAGGATGGAGAAAATAGAGTATGAGAGGAAGCTTGCCGGGAACATAAAAACTGACTGCAAAAGTTTCTATAGATATGTGAAGAGAAAAAGATTGGTGAAGACAAAAGTAGGTCCCTTGCAGTCAGATTCAGGTGAATTTATAATGGGGAACAAATAAATGGCAGACCAGTTGAACAAATACTTTGGTTCTGTCTTCCCGAAGGAAGACACAAATAACCTTCCAGAAATACTAAGGGACCGAGGATCTAGTGAGAAGGAGGAACTGAAGGAAATCATCATTAAGTGGGAAATTGTGTTAGGGAAATTGATGGAGTTGAAAGCCGATAAATCTCCTGGGCCTGATAGTCTGCATCCCAGAGTATTTAAGGAAGTGGACATAAAAATAGTGGATGCATTGGTGATCATTTTCCAATAGTCTATCGAATCGATCAGTTCCTATGGACTGGAGGGTAGCTCATGTAACACCACTTTTTAAAAAGGGAGGGAGAGAGAAAACAGGTAATTATAGACCGGTTAGCCTGACATCAGTTGTGAGGCAAATTTTGGAATCAATTATTAAAGATGAAATAGCAGAGCATTTGGAAAGCAGTGACAGGATCGGTCCAAGTCAGCATGGATTTATGAAAGGGAAATCATGCTTGACAAATCTTCTGGAATTTTTTGAGGATGTAACTAGTAGAGTGGACAAGGGAGAACCAGTGGATGTGGTGTATTTGGACTTTCAAAAGGCTTTTGACAAGGTCCCACACAAGAGATTGGTGTGCAAAATTAAAGCACATGGTATTGGGGGTAATGTACTGACATGGATAGAGGCAGACAGGAAGCAGAGAGTCGGGATAAACGGATTATTTTCAGAATGGCAGGCAGTGACTAGAGGGGTGCTGCAGGGCTCAGTGCTGGGACCCCAGCTATTTACAATATACATTAAAGATTTAAATGAAGGAATTGAGTGTAATATCTCCAAGTTTGCAGATGACACTAAGCTGGGTGGCGGTGTGAGCTGTGAGGAGGACGCTAAGAGGCTGCAGGGTGACTTGGCCAGGTTAGGTGAGTGGGAAAATGCATGGCAGATGCAGTATAATGTGGATAAATGTGAGGTTATCCACTTTGGGTGCAAAAACACAAAGGCAGAATATCATCTGAATGGCGGCAGATTAGGAAAAGGGGAGGTGCAGCGAGACCTGGGTGTCATGGTACATCAGTCATTGAAAGTTGGCATGCAGGTACAGCAGGCGGTGAAGAAGGCAAATGATATGTTGGCCTTCATAGCTAGAGGATTGGAGTATAGGAGCATGGAGGTCTTACTGCAGTTGAATAGGGCCTTGGTGAGGCCTCACCTGGAATATTGTGTTCAGTTTTGGTTTCCTAATTTGAGGAAGGACGTTCTTGCTATTGAGGGAGTGCAGCGAAGGTTCACCAGACTGATTCCCGGGATGGCAGGACTGACATATGAGGAGAGACTGGATCGACTGGGCCTGTATTCACTGGAGTTTAGAAGGATGAGAGGGGATCTCATAGAAACATATAAAATTCCTACGGGACTGGACAGGTTAGATGTAGGAAGCATGTTCCCGATGTTGGGGAAGTCCAGTACCAGAGGACACAGTCTAAGGATAAGGGGTAAGCCATTTAGAACTGAGATGAGGAGAAACTTCTTCACTTAGAGAGTTGTTAATCTGTGGAATTACCTAACGCAGAGAGTTGTTAATGCCAGTTCATTGGATATATTCAAGAGAGAGTTAGATATGGCCCTTACGGCTAAAGGGATCATGGGGTTTGGAGAGAAAGCAGGAAAGAGGTACTGAGGTGAATGATAAGCCATGATCTTATTGAATGGTGGTGCAGGTTCGAAGGGCAAAATAGCCTACTCCTGCACCTATTTTCTATGTTTCTATAATCTGTTTGTTTTGTTATGTTGATTAAGGGATAAATATTGGCCAGGACACCGGGGATAACTCCCCTGCTCTTCTTTAAAATAGTGCCATGGGATCTTTTACGTCCACCTGAGGGGGCCTTGGTTTAACGTCTCATCCGAAAGGCGGCATCTCCAACAGTATAGCACTCCCTCAGCACTGGGGTGTCAGTCTAGATTTATGTGCTCAAGTCCCTGGATTGGGATTTGAACCCACAACCTTCTGACTCAGAGGCAATTGTGCTTCCCACTGAGCCACAGTTGACACTGCTGTGTTGTCCCATTGAAACATACAAGGTTCTAAGGGGTATTGACAGGTTACATACAGAGAGGTTGTTTCCCCTGGCTGGAGAATCCAGAATAGGGGGCATAGTCTCAGGATAAGAAGTTGGCCATTTAAGACTGAGATGAGGAGGAATTTCTTCACTCAGAGGGTTGTGAATCTTTGGAATTTTCTAACCCAAAAGTGCTGTGGTACTCGTTGAGTATATTCAAGGCTGAGATGGATAGATTTTTGGATTCAAGGGTGAGAAAGTGGAGTTGAGGTTGAAGATCAGGACTGAATGGCCTACTCCTGCTCCTAATTCTTATATTCCTGCCTGTATCCTGCTGCTCAAGAAGGCATCCACAACCTACCAGTCTGCAATACTGGCTGAATGTTTCCCACCAGCACCATAAAATCCACCAGCACCACAAAATACTACCTTCCCTGGCATGCCACCCACTACATCCCATTGAAATGGACACAAGACAAGAAAGAAAAGAACACTTAAGATGGAAAGAGAAAGAAAATAGACCAGAAGAGCAATAGTCAGGAGAGAGGAGAAAGAGAATGTAGAGTATCCCACAGAAAATCTACATATATAAATAAAAATACTGTAATAATGGTACGGCACCAAAAGAAGTCAAACTCCTAAACACAGAACCTTAACTTACTTTCACATGTTGGGACCTGGCCATCCCACCCAGTAGCTGTACACAACCGGTAGGGTCGACCAATTCGCTGGTACCTAAAAAGAAAAGTCAAAACATCACGCCTCAAACAGCAAGTTTACAGTTAAATGGGAAGAGGTTTAAGAATTATAAGGCATAAATATCTGAAATAATCAATGCAGTATTTTGATACAGTAAAGAGCATAAAAGATACTGGGCTACATTACCAGGTGGACAGAGTAAATATCAGGAGGTTGCATTATTGCTGTACAAGGCACTGGTCAAAGCACGGTGTACAAATTTGTCAGATTCATAGGAGGGATATTGGTGCCACGTGGACATGGAGCTGGCTCGGTATCAATAGAGCATTTGGTGAACTTATTATGAATCTGGTGATTAACTAGAATGGGCTCAAGTTTCGGCCCGAGTTGCTCCTATTTTTTTTGAGCAACTAGTTTAGAATGGAGCATCTTAGAAATTGCAATTCTCGGCATTTAGTTTGCTCCAGTTCTAGTGAGTTAGAATAGTTCCATTTTAGAACAGATTATTTTTTTCAAAAGGGGACGTGTCCAGCCACTTACGCCTGTTTTGCAAGTTTAGGCAGCGAAAACTTACTCCAAACTAATTGAGAATCGAGTAAGTGTAGATTTTTGTATGCTCAGGAAAACCTTGCTTACACTTATAAATCAGGCGTAGAGAACGAGAGATTGGGGGGGGGGGGGGGAGGAAGTTTACAAAGATTAAATACTTCACTTTTACAAATAAAGAGCCATCATCAATAATAAATCATAAATAAATTAATAAATCAATCAATAAATAAATAAATAAATAAATAAACAAATTAAGTTTCCACTCACCGACTGCAGCACCGGGAGACCTCCAACAGCGTGCTGGGACAGGGCCCCCTGCCCCCCGCCCCCAGTGTGTGTGTCTCTCTCTCTCTCTCTCTGTTTCTGATAGCGAGTGGGGGGGAAAGAGGGGCGGGGGGGGGAAGAGGGGGAGGGGGGGAGAAGGGGGGGAGAAGAGGGGAAGGGGAGAAGAGGGAGAAGAGGGGGAGGGAGGAGAAGAGGGGAAGGGAGAGAAGAGGGCAGGGGGAGGGAGAAGAGGGGAGGGGGAGAAAGGGGGGGAGAAAAGGGGGGGAGAATAGTGGAGGGGGAGAAGAGGGGAGGGGGGAAGAGGGGAGGGGGGGAGAAGAGGGGAGGGGGGAGAAGAGGGGGGGAGAAGAGGGGGGGAGAAGAGGGGAGGGGGAGAGAAGAGGGGGGGAGAAGAGGGGGGAGAAGAGGGGAGGGGGGGAGAAGAGGGGAGGGAGAAGAGGGGGGGGGGGAGAAGAGGGGGGAGAAGAGGGGAGGGGGGGAGAAGAGGGGAGGGAGAAGAGGGGAGGGGGGGAGAAGAGGGGAGGGGGAGAGAAGAGGGGGGGAGAAGAGGGGAGGGGGAGAGAAGAGGGGGGAGAAGAGGCGAGGGGGGGAGAAGAGGGGAGGGGGTAGAGGGAAGTGGGGGGGGGGGGAGAGGGAAGTGGGGGGGGGGGGTGGGGGAGGAAGAGGGGAGGGCGACCTGAACAGGGACGAGGGGGGGTGAGCGGGTAGAAGAGCCGGAGCGGGACTTGAACAGGGGGCAGGCAGAGTCCGATCTTCGCCGCTCTGGGTGCCCATTCGGCCAGGGCTAGGGGCGGCGAGCTTCAGGCCCCTCCCACACAGCCTCGGGGGCCTGGGGCTATTGCACATGCGCGCACACTCTAGCACGCATGTGCAGAGATCCCGGCACAGTTTTCACCTGGCTCCACCCTCCACGCGGCCTGCTGCACTGCGCCAAGGGCCTGGATCAACAGAGGGGAGAATAATAGGCACCGTTTCTGATCTAAAAAGTTGCCGCAACACACGGAGATGCGCCGTTCTAACCCTGTGGCCAAACTTGGGCCCTAAATGTTTTCTCTTCATAAGAATTTTAAGGGAGCCGGGTGACAGGCCATACTCAATTCAGCTGTCAGTAGATGGAAGTTCACAGCACAAACTACCCATAATTTAGCACTAATTAAGACAACCAACTTACTTGTCGGCACTGAATTTGAAGCCCAACTTAGAGGCAAAGTGGATAGCTGTCATCAGAAATGCAAAGAAGAGATCACTTTCTTTAGTTGGGATTAAGGTATATTACTGCACCAGACTCTAAGTACTGAAACCGCCTTAATCACAAAATGAAAAACATAAGCTGTAAACTGCGACATCTCTGGGTACGTACGATGTTCACACGTGCCCAAAGAGGCCCTGCAAGTTCTGGGTTTAGGCGCGCAAAGCGCTTATACCAAAATCCAGCACTTGCAAACTATCAAAATGTTTTTGACAGATCCAATGCATACGAAGGTAATGGGCCTTCGCGGACAGAGATTTGGGCTATTTGCCCAACTCTTGCCAACGTAAAGCCTGCTTTTACCAGTGTAAGAGTTTTAAAAGATAGAAAAATTAAATTTCATCACTAATTTTTATATTAAAAACCCTGTCCGTTAAGGTAAGTTTATTCTTAATCTTATTAAAACATTTTCAAAAGAATAATGTTGTTTCCAAAACATTTAATTTCTATTTCAATAAATTTTAAATATGAGTTTAAAAAAAATTTAGTGTGTTGTGTGTGTTTTTCGGGGTATTCTCATTGATAGTAATGGGAGCTCGTACAAATGGAACTCACGATTATCAATGAGAATATTACATTGTGATTGGTGCTCCAGGCCCACATGATCTCAGGATGCGCTACGTTCCTGGGATGCATGGGCTTCTGCGCTGGGCTGCACATCTTGGACCGGAAATGTTCGTTCCTCCGGGAACACCAGGAAATGTTGTTAATTTTTCAGTCGGAGGCATCTGCCCGTGGGAAGCATCCGACCGCAATCTTTGGCCCATTCTTTCATTAGAATCAACTGACCCTCATTCAGGAATCCGTGGATCCAGTATTCACCCCTTGTTTCAAAAGTAGTCACCTTCTTGGGCT